>NC_084463.1:108540132-108915132 GCF_027409185.1 Cynocephalus volans | reverse complement strand
AGGTCCCAAACTCCTGGTGGGGAGACCCATTGGCCTAGCTTGGATCAGGTGCCTGCTCCAGGGTCCATCAGGCCATGGGGGGTAGGATGACATAAGAACTGGAAGATACCTTCCTTTCACAGGAAGATATGAATAGTGTGATCAGCAGAGACAAGTACTCAGAAAGTGCAGGGAAGGATACTAAGCAGTCAATACCATGTTCTTATACTACAGGGACCATGAACCTTGGCACCCAGCGTGAGACCTGACCTTAAGAGGCACAAGGCACTGTTGGCTGTAGAAAAGAAGAACATGAGGGAACATGAGGGAAGATGGGGGCTTTCAGTCCAGACTGGCAAGCAGAAGTCTCTGCCCCACCTCCACTCTTTGGGATGGTTCTGCTGGCCTTAGCAAGTCTGGGCTTATCCTAAGGCCATTTGGTTCTAGGTCTATAGCTTCCAGCTCCCAAGCTCCTGTTTGGATCACCTCTAGGCAAATGCTCAAGGTCAGGGAGGGCTAGACTGGACTAGGGGGCTGCCCTCTGGGGCACAGGTTTGTGTGTTATCTATCACATTGCTCTAAGAATTGCTGAGCCAACTTGCTGGGACCCTCAGGCAAGGTATGAGATGGGAGGTCCCTAACCTGCTGAGTCAGGGACCCATCTGGGGTCTCATGTGGTACAGTTTGGGAGAAGCAGCCCCCTAACCCTTTTGTGTCCATAGGCCTGGGTCTTCAAGTTTGGGGAGTTTGGTCTACAACAGCAGAAAGGGAGAGTGAGGGGTGGGCCCTGCCACAGTCCCTGCAGTTCTCCAACTATAGTCGGGCTAAAATAATCAAGGGAAGTGTAGGACAAGGATAAATACCCAGTGGACTCATGAGGGAAGTTCTGAAACATGAAGCAGCTTTTGACAGAGGCAGCAGCCCATCCTGATCCCCGGCTCCAGCTATGCTCTCAGCCAAAAAGAAAGAGCCTTGGATACTTCTTCATGTCCTTCCTCTCATCTCTCTTTAGGGTCAGGCCCTTACGCGAGCATCAGGGGATTTCTTAAAGTAGGAAGGACGCAGGGGATACATCAAGACTCAGCCTTGGCTCCAAGCCAAGGAACAGAGGCTCCCATCCTGGGCAACTCTTCAGAAACCACAGTCCTAGCAAAGTGGAGTCTGGATTGGAAAATTAGAACTGGAAGAAGTCATTCAGACTATTTTATTGGTGGGGAATCAGAGGCTCAGTGTATTAGTTAGGAAAATGACTAAGCTGCTGTAACAAAGAGACCCCAAACTACAATGGCTTAAATAAGATGTAACTTTATTTCTCTCTTTCATGATAATAGATGAAAAGTCCAGGTTGGCAGGGCTACTCTGCAGGCTCCCTTTCATCTTGTTTCTCTGTATCACTTATGGTTTTATTCTCATCGCCATAGTCAACTCTGGGTGCTAAATTGTCCATATTCCAGCTTGTGGGCAGGGGAAAACAGGAAGCCTTGGACAAGCAACTTCCTTGTAAGCAAGAGAGGCAAAAAGTAGCTTATATCTCTTCTGCCTGCAAATGAGACTAGTAACTTGTCTACACCTCTTGCAAGGAAAGCTTGGAAATATACTCTGCAGTTGGGTAGCCATGTACCTGGAGGAAGGGAGAACAGGTGTTGCGGACACCACCAGCAGTCTTCCACACTGGGGAAGGGGAAGTTGCATGAGATCTGCAAGAAGTGGAGTCAGAATCAGAATCTAGACCTCAGCAGTCACCACCAAGTCTGGGGCCCCAGGGCTGTACCTGCAGGGTCTGAGAGTTTGAAATAGCGGCCTGTCTCCAGGCTGTGGTCTCCCAGGCTGTGGGTGGCTCAATCTGTCTTTCTTGGGCACAGCTAATGCAGGCCTTAAGTGGTAGCTGACTATGACCTCCAGCCCTGATAGGACTCAGATATTTCTATGACTCACCACAAGGGGTGGCCTGAGCACAGGAGCTGAAAGCCTGGCTTGGAAAAGCCCAGGCAAGTCCTGTAGCAGCAGCTATGGGGGATCATGAGCTTCCAGGGGGATTTTTTTTCCTCCAAACTTGTATAATTTGGGAGCTGGCAGGGCCTCTCCGACAGGTTGAACATTGGGTAAGAAGGAACCCCTTTGGCCTCTTCAATCATGGGTAGTGCAGGAAGACCCTCCTAAAGGCTGGGGGAGCGGGACCAGGAGGGGGGTCCAGGAGTGCTTCCCCACCAGCTCCACATATCTTGGCCCCTGCCTGCAGCATCAAGGAGGACTGTTTCTGAGAGGCATGTGCTGTTGGGACATGCGATTGTAGCTCCAAGGGGACCACCTGCATGTGGGTGTGTTCACCCTGGTGAGCTTGTCGGGAAACAGTCTGTTCTCTGAGAGTGAGTCATGGTGCTCAGCCCCAAGGACCAGTCAGTTGCAGTCCATGAAGCTCACAGACCAGCACCAGCCTCAGGAGCACATGGCAACACCTGGCCTCTCAGACCCCGCCCAGGATTGCCCCAGGTCTCCAGTCCTCAGCAGACAGATGATTAGGAGGGTGGGAGAGGGAATTTTGCAAAACGGAGAGTCACATTGAGATTCTGAAGCTGCAGCTCATGCTGGGATATGGTTACTGGGTATTTGTAGCCTCAGAGGGGATCATGGGGTCACTGGTGACTCTTGGTAAGGGTCTCTGAAGGGTAGAAGTACAGAAATGAGATTCTGTACCTTTTGGAGATGGGGGAGTCCCCACAACAGCTGTGCCTCACTCTAGCTGACTGGGGAAGCCTGCAAGCTCACTAGCACCTCAGAGGGCTTTGCCATAATGAGTTCTCGGAACAAGCTAGTTGGCTAGAGAAATGAAAGAGTGGAGGGAAATATGTGAGCCAGGCAAGTTCTCCCAACTGGGGCTAGGGTGATGGGTGCATGAGGTCAAGGGCAAGTTCAGAATATCTGAGTTGGGTTGGGCCCTCGAGGCCTTCTTGTCTGATCTGTTTCTCTCCCAGGGCAGAGGGCTGGAGGAGAAGATGCAAACACAGCTAAATAGTTTTTCTTTTATCCCTGTCACACAAATAATTATACAAATAACTATGTAATTAACTAGATCATTGTGATAAGAGCTATGGAGGAAAAGCGCAGAGGGCCACGCCAGACTGCAACAGGGAGGTCTAACCTACTCTTGAAGGGAGAGGCCACCCTGATATCTAATCCCAGACTCAAGGGGTGAACACATGGTGGTCCAAAGGGGGCAGGAAGGATAGTCCAGGCAATAGAAACAGTGTATTTGCAGGCCCAAAGGAGGTGGCAGTGGTTCAGGCAATGACAAGGGTAATACGCTGCCGTGTGGAGCAAGGGGTGGGTGTCAGTGATGGCAGAGGCTTCAGGACAACCTGCTCGTGCAGAGCAATGGGACATACAGAGAAGGTGCTTGCTGCGGAGAGCAGGGAAGCCATTACGATGCAGGGGGTGGTGGGCAAAATCTGACTTGCATTTTTAAAATGTCTCCTGGCTTTGTATGTAGTATGGAGGCTATGTGATTGGGGCTCAAGGTGTTTGTGGGGAGGCCAGTAAGGAGCTCTTGCAGCAGTGTGCAAGAGGTAACAGTCACATGGTCTAGGGCAGCAGCAGTGACTGTGATTGGAGGGAGTGTCAAAAACGACTTCTTGTGGATACTTCTGTGGTACATCTACACAATGGAATACTACTCAGCTATAAAAACGAATGAAATACTGCCATTTGCAACAACATGGATGGACCTTGAGAAAATTACATTAAGTGAAACGAGTCAGGCACAGAAAGAGAAATACCACATGTTCTCACTTATTGGTGGGAGCTAAAAATAAATAAATAAATTCAAACACACACACACACACACACACACACACACACAAAAACCCGGGGGGGGGGGAAGATATAACAACTACAATTACTTGAAGTTGATACGACAAGCAAACAGAAAGGACATTGTTGGGGGGGAGGGAGGAGAGAGAGGAGGGAGGGAGGTTTTGGTAAGGGGCAACAATAATCAACCACAATGTATATCGACAAAATAAAAAAAAAAACGACTCCTTGGTTTATTTCTAAATTTTAAAAAATACAAATTAC
Source organism: Cynocephalus volans (assembly GCF_027409185.1). Taxonomy (NCBI): domain Eukaryota; kingdom Metazoa; phylum Chordata; class Mammalia; order Dermoptera; family Cynocephalidae; genus Cynocephalus; species Cynocephalus volans. The sequence continues at coordinate 108,911,082 of NC_084463.1, read as the reverse complement.
TTATTCACTATAAGAAATGAAAACATTCTAAAAGTGTATACTCTCTCCTTCACCTCCACCTTCCATTTTCACCTGCTAAGGTCATCAATGCTGACAGCCTGTATAGGGACAGCCTTTCACATCTTTTTTTCATGTTCATCTAAACAGAGGAAGGTTTTCTTTTAAATGGGATAATATTACTTGCACCCTACTTTTCTCAATATACATCACAGACATCCTTTGTAATTCAGTAGCTATAGCTCTAGCTCACTTTTTACCAGTTGCATCATATTCTGCAGCAGGGTTGTAGGACAATTTATTTGGTCATCGATTGACACTGACAGTCAAATAGTTTTCAGTTTTCTGCCAACGCAAACAATGCTGAAATTATAGTTATCCATATATGCACACACACATACATACATACATATACATATGTATATATCCCCCATGGGATGGAGTCCCAAAAGAAGAATTTCTGGGTCAAAGGCATGTATATTTTTAACTTTAGTAGATCCAGGTTACCTGCCTCAAATTGTAATAGACAGTGCCAGATTACTTGCTCAGCAACAAATGGTAGTACTCATTTCCTCAAATTTTTAGCATACCTGAACATTTCACTCTTTTAAAATTGTTACCAATCTGATGAATTTAAATAATGAAAACATTTTGCTTTAATTTGCATTTTCCCAACTAATAATGAGGGTAAGAATTTTATTGACCATTTAGACCTCCTCCTCTCTGAATGGCCGTTCATACCCTTTTCCCAACTTTTTGGGGGGCTTTTGTCTTTTCTTTACAATTCACAGAAACTCTTTGTATATGCGGCATATTTTCCCTATTACTGCCATATTTTGCAAATATTTTCCCAGCAAATCATTTGCATTTTTCTTTTGTTTATAGTATCTCTTGCCATCAAAGTTTTAAAAATCAAATCTAGTATTTGATCTATTTCTTTGTTAGTCCCACCAAATTGATTCATGTTATTATCCAAATCTATCAAACTTTTCTCTTAAAATTTCTCCTAATATTTTTGTCATCCTTACATTAAAATATTTAAGCCACTTGGAACATAGCTTTTATATTTAGGAGAGATAGGGATCCAATTCATTTCTTACAGATGGATAACCAGTTTTGGCAGCCCCATTTTTTGTAATAACTTTATTGAGGGATAATTCACATACATTCAATTCACTCATTTAAAGTTCACAATTTAATGCATTTTAGTATATTCACAGATATGTGAATCACCACAGACAATTTTAGTACATTTTCATCACGTCAAAAAGAAACCTTGTGCTGTTTAGCTATATCCCCTACTACTCCTAATCCCAGGCAATGATTAATCTGCTTTCTGTCGCCATACACTTGCCAGTTCTGGACATTTCATATAAATGGAGTCATCTAGTATGCAGTCTTTCATGCCTGCCTTCTTTTACTTAGCATTAAGTTTTCAAGGTTCATCCATCCTGTGGCATGTATCAGTACTTCATTCCTTTTTATGGCCAAATAATATCTATTTGTCAGTTGATGGACATTTGTTTTTTTCACCTTTTTTGGAGTTTTTTTTTTTTTTTTTTGGTGGCTGGCCAGTATGAAGATCTGAACCTTTGACCTTGCTGTTAACCAACTAAGCTAACCAGCCAGCCCAGTTCTTTCCACCTTTTGGCTATTAAGCATAATGCCACTCTAAACATTAGTGCACAAATTTTCATGTGGACGTATGTTTTCGCATTTCTTGTTTATGCACATATGAGTGGAATTGCTGGTCATATGGTGACTCTATTTTTAACTTTTTAAGGAATGCCAGGCTGTTTTCCAAAGTGGCTGCACCATTTCACATCCCCACCAGCAGTATATGAAGGTCCCGTTTTCTCTACATCCTTGCCAACATTTGTGATTATTTGATTTTTTTACTCTAGCTTCCTAGTGGGTGTGAAGTGGTATCTCATTGTGGTTTTGATGTGCATTTTCCTGATAACCAGTGATATCAAGTATCTTTTCAGTGCTTACTGGCTTATTTGTTTATCTTCTTTGAAAAATGTCTATTCAGATGACAATACCCTTTATTAATTTTTTCTGATAAATTCAAATGCAACTTTCATCATTTATTAAATTCCTTTCAGTACCTGGACCTACTTATTGGCTCTCTGTTCCTCTGATCTATTCATCCCTTCCTGGCTTACACTGTATTATTAGATTATGGTGGCTTTGTAGTATGCTTTATTATCTGGTAATGCAAGTTCTCTTCAACTAGCCTTTCTTGTCATATGTTTTCTTAACTACTCCCTTCAATTGTACTTCAAGTTAAATTTTTTTACAGTTCTAAAATTTTTTTATTTGGGATTTGAATAGAAATTGCATTCAATCTATATATTAATTTTGAAAGGACTGGCTTTTTATGATAATAAATCTTCTCTTTCTGAAACATGGCTGTCTTTCTATATGTTCAGATCTTGTTATGTATCCTCCAATATAATTTCATGACTTCCTTCAAAGAAGACCTTTACTTTTGTGATGGTTGTTATTGTTTTAAAATTATTCTTGAGTTTTTATCGTTTTGTCACTATTGGAAATGATCTATTTCTTCATTTCCATTTCTAATATATCTTTGTGTTTTGGAAAAAAACTACTCATTTCTGCCTATCTTGTATTTAGATACCTTTGCAATTATCTAATTAATCCTAGTAGCTTTTAAACTAAATTTTATTGGATTTTCTTGATATATAATCACATAATTTGTAAATAAACATATTTTTGTCCTTTCTAAAACTGGTTATTTATTCTGATTAGTTCATTTTCTTGTCTTATTAAATTCAACTCTTCAAAAACATTGAATAATAGTGATGATAATGGGCATCCTGTCTTGTTCCCAATTTATGGAAATAGGTTTAGAATGTCATTGTTTATATATTTACTATTGGGTTTTGGTAAACAGTCTTAAATTGGAGTAGTTTTCTTCTATTTCTGTTTTGCTTAATATTTTATTAGCAGTACATGCTGAATTTTATCAAATTATTTTTTGACATGTATTACTATAATTATATTTTGTCTCTTTATTTGTTGATGTGGTAATTATATTGATAGATTTCCTGATGCTTATTCATGTTTGCAGTGCTAAAATAAAACTTCTTTTGTCGTGGCATACTATTTTTTTGATACTTTGATACTTTCAATACTTTGAAATGAGCCCATATCCAGTTAGCTAATACCTTTTTTTTAAAAAAAGATGACTGGTAAGGGGATCTTAACCCTTGACTTGGTGTTGTCAGCACCACGCTCACCCAGTGAGCTAACCGACCATCCCCATATGGGATCCGAACCCGTGGCCTTAGTGTTATCAGCACCACACTCTCCTGAGTGAGCCACAGGCCAGCCCCAGTTAGCTAATAACTTATTTCAGATTTTGAACCTATATTTAAACTGTTCCATAATTTTTTCTTTTCTTTCTTTTAAAATTCAATCTTTATAAGGTTCGGGAATTGAGATAATGCTAGATCATAAACTAGGAAGCTTCCCAAATTTTTCTCTTGTCTTGAATAGTTTAAATAACATTTAAAATGATCAGTCTCTTGGGTTATATAAAACATTTTTAATGTAATCTATGCTTTGTTGTTTTTTATTTTAATTGTGATAAAATAAACATAACATAAAATTTACCATTCCAATCATTTTTTAAGTGTGCAGTTTGGTAGTGCTAAGTACATTCACATTGTTGTGCAAACAATTTCCAGAACTTTTTTTTAAAAAGAAAATCTGAAAGGCTATACCCATTAAACAACCACTCCGCATTCTCCTTCCTCCACCCCCAGCCTCTGGCAACCACCATTCTACTTCCTGTCTCTTTGAATTTGACTCCTCAAGGTACCTCATACAAATAGAATCAAACAGTGTTTGTCTTTTTGTGACCACCTTATTTCATTTACCATAATATCCTCAAGGTTCATCCATGTTGTAGCATGTGTCAAAGTTCCTTCCTTTGTAAGGCTGAATAATATTCCACTGTGCGTGTGAATAATATTTCACACATACACACCACTTTTTGATTGACACTTGGGTTGCTTTCACCATTGGCTATTGTAAATAATGCTGCTATGGACATGGGTGTACAAATATCTCTTTAAGAACCTACTTTTAATTCTTTGGGGTATCTATCCAGAAATGAAATTGCTGGATCCTATGGTGCTTTGTGAAGTTCCATTGGCAGAGTTTTAATTTCCTTTTAAATCTCTTCCGTTTATTGGCCTATTCAGAATTTCAACTTCTTCTATGCTCAGTTTTGATGGTTTTTCTACATTGCCTAAAATCATCCATTTCCTCTGGTTTTTGCATTTATTTTCATAAGCATGCATATACTATTGTTATAATTCTTTAACCTTTTCTATACCTGCGATATATCTTTTTTCTTATACCTAATATCATACATTTTTGCTCTCTTTATTTTCTTAACCTGGTTTGCCTGGAGGGGTTTGTCTATTTTCTTGGTCATTTCAGAGAACCAGGTTTTGGTTCTAATTTTTCCCTTTAATTACTTTTTTCTATTACTTGTTTATTTTCTATTTCATTAATTTCTGACTTTATTAATTTCCTTCTACTTTCTTTGGCTTAGTTTGGTTCTCTAATTTCTTAGATTGAAAGAATCTTTTTGATTCTTGTCTTTTTTTTATTAAAGCATTAAAAGCATTCAAGGCTATATTTTTTCCTCTGAGTACAGCTGTGTCCCATAAGTTCTGTATGGTATGCTGTGTTTTCTTCATTACTGGATGATTTGTAGTTTTAGTTTTGGTCTTATTTTTGATCCAATACTAATTTAAGAGGGTGTCCCATAATTTTCAAGCTGTTTATGCTTTTAGTTTTGAAGTTAGCTTTGTTTGACGTTGATATTGCTATTCCCACTTCCTCTCTGCTTGCATTTACTTGGTATATCTTTACCCATTGCTTTATTTTCAGCCTTTTTTGTCACCTTGTTTTGGGAGTATTTCCTGTAAACAGCATTTGGCTGTATTTTATTTTTTAACTTACTCAGACAATCTGTTTTTTTGATAGAGAAATTCACTCTCTTCATGTTTAGCGTAATATACTAATATACTGAGCTCCACAGCCGGCAGGGAAAGCTGGCAATTGCGGTGGGGACTGGTCTCCTGTTAATGTTCTGGTCCATTCTTGCTCATGTGGCCTTTCTCTTCATGCCCATCATGCAGCTAAAACAGATTGGAACATAAAGTCCATACAAATGCTGAATACCAGATTTCACTCATTTACATTAATTAGCCCCAAATTCTCCTCCAATTCTCGTCTCCAGGATCCTCCTCTCCAAAAAGTAGTAAGACCGTCTAGGAATGCTTATATGTGTAACCCAAGTGCCCTGTAGACACCACTGGATTTTGAGTTCTGGATGGTCATGTTCTCTCTGACAATTCCTAGAATAGATGCCTCCCACATGATTAGAGCTGCTGCCTGATGCTCTTGCCGTTTTGCTTGAGTTGCTGCCAATGCCACCAAGATGCAGACCCTAGCTGCTCTTTTCCTTCTTGGTCCAGGAAGACGACACCTTGGCCTCTAGTGACCAGCTCTTTCAGAGGCGGCTCGCATAGAAAAGCTGTAGGGCTCCTAGTGACCACTTCCTCACTTGCACCACTGCCGTCTTCTCAGAGTGCTGTCAGCAGTGGGTTAACTCAGCCTTGCGCCATACCTGAAACTGTTGCTCCTTCCAAACTCCCGCCCTTGCTGCTCAGTCTAGCCTACTCATGAGAACCCCTGCTCAGGAACCACATTGTCTCTCCCCCAGCATGGCCCCTGTTGGGGACTTCAGTCCTTATGCCAGGTCTGTCCATGCCTCAATCCCAGCTGTGGACCAAGTTGAGTATCTTTCACCAGGAGTTGAGGACCGCTATACGTGCAGAGATGAGGCTGGGCATCTGTTTCGGTACCTGACCTCTCCATGATGGTTAGGCTGTCTGAGTTTTCTCTTTCTCTGTCTCTATGAAAACCAGACCAGTCTTTTAAGAGCTCACACAGGCCCTTGCTGCAAGTGAGGGTGGGGGCAGAGAGGCTGGGTGCTCACCCCTCAGGGTGGCTTCTCTGAGTGTGAACTCTGGCCTAGCTGAGATACCCAATTGCAGGGTCATGCTAGTTCCCATGGTGCCTTTGTGCAAATTAGCAAAAGGTGCCCTCTTGGGGTGGGTGCAGCCCATGCCAGGCACATGGCTCGGAGAGGGGAGAGAGGCAGAATTTCAGGTCCCACTTGTCCCTTTGACCTGATGCCCTTGTACAAGGAACAGCTGGCACCAAGCCAGGCAGTGACCCTGTGCAGCTACACAGAGAACTAAACAGAGAGAGCATGGAGACCCAAATATTGGCCCTCCAGAGGAAGCACACTCCTGGGCTCTGGTTCCATGCAATCTCTCTGAGATCCTGGGGGAAAATGGTGCCCAAGGGTCTCTCCTTCTGAGCCTCCATTCTTGTATCTACAGCCAAGGAGAGCAAAGTTCCCTTCCCTGCTCCTCAGCTCCCATTTTCTTCAGTGAACTAGTATAGACACTTGATACCCTGTCTGTCCTGCCCCTCCAGAGGAGAGAGCTGAAACCTGCCCAGGGGGCTGCCCTTATCCCCAGGCCTTCACAGAAAAATCCACACACAACTCAGAAGCCTCAGCCTTCACACAGAGACACCCGCTTAAGAACATAGGGGAGCTGTTTCCTTAGAGGACTTTGAGAGATGGGGAAGGGCTTTCAAAGCAGAGGGATGCCATGAGAAGAGTCACTGGAGCAGGAGCCTACAGGGTGTGTTCAATGACAGTAAAGCAGTCCAGAAGGGCAGGAGAGTAAGTGGTTGGAGCTGAATAGATATTAATTGAACTGAAGTGAGCAGTGGTGGCAGCAGCAAAGGCTTCCCCAGATTGTGAAGAGCCTGAATTGATAGGATAAGCACTTAGAACTTTATCTTGTGGACAATAGAGAGCCATCAAAGATTTTTGAGCAGGAGAGTAGCAGGGTCAGATCTTGGCACCAGGAAGAGGACTCTAGCAGCCTGTACAGGATGGTGAGGAGGATTTGCCAAACCGGGAAATAGCATGGCTACACTCAGTGGCTCAGTGCTAGTGGGGAATTGAGAGCAGCTGATTCAGGAGGTCATTCTAAAGAGTCCCTCTGAACACCTCCTTTTCTTCAATAAATTTAATATAATTCATGCAATCATTTCGCAAACTTTCCCAGATATTATGTGGATCCATGTGCAAGGATGAAGCATGGGGAGGGAATCAGGATCAGCCCCCATCCCAGCCTTCTCTCCACCCCTCCATTAGAATATGTTTTGAGAAGTGGGGGCTTGGGGACAGCATAAGGGTGACTAAGTGTTCCTCCCCCACCAATTAAATTTTTTAAAAAGCTGCTATGGAAGGAGTGAATATTAGTTTCCTGATTTATAAAGCCAAATGGATTAAGCTTATTCATTGCCCGAGGAAACAAAAAGGAAATCTTCAATACCTCTGTGCACATTGAGAACAGGAACAATACCGGTCTTTAGAAAGCAGAAACCTAATTTGGGGGAATCAATTACCCTCTGTGTCCCTGCCTCTGTGGGCTCTCTCACTGGCTCTCTCAATAGAGATTTCCTGGGAGGTAAAATGAGGAGAAGTTGGTCAACGTAGGCACATCCTTGGTACAGCCTTGAGACAGGAGGCGAAGACTAGGCGTGGGGTGGGTGGAGTTGGGCGGGGGTGCTTTGGAGTCAAGCATATGTGGAAATGGGGAGTGGAGGGAGGGCTTTGGGACAAAAGTGGAGAGTTAGGGCAGTATTAGGAGGGGCAGGAAGAGGGCAAAGAAAAGGGGGACGGGAACCTGGGGTTTATAACTGGGGGGTGGGATGGGTGTGAAGGAGAGCAAAGGCCGAGCAGTACAGAACAGGTGATGGGGAGGGGGATACTGTGGCCCAGCCTGGCTCCAGCTTAGCCCCCAGACTCCTGATCCTCCCGGTTCTCTTGTGGTCTGCACTTTCTCCTGCGGGTCTGAGCATGCAGCGGACAGTGGCCAGGCAATAATGGAAAAAGAAAGGGGATGGGGCGCCTGCCACAGTAGCCACGGAGTGACATTCACAAAGTCACACACAGAAGATCTCGTACAATCTCATACACATTCCTGTGCTGGGTCTCCAACCGCAGCACATAGCCCCGAGACCCAGAGCCACACCCAGCCCGATGCACTCATACAATCCCTCACAATCACACACAATCACATGCATGTAGTCCCACACTCACGACGGCACGGTAACTGGTTCAAAACCGCACACTCCCACCCGCACCCGCACAAATTCTTCCCTACCCCGTCTCGTCTTAAGCCCACACAGTGGCTCGTCCCTCACAGCCCCACAGCCCTCTCTCCGGCGCGCTGTCACACCCCCCCCCCCCCCACACACACACAGACACAGACACAGAGTCCTTCACACGCACACACTCTGGCTGTGCTTTTGTGTTTTGTCAGAATTAATGAGAAAAGTTCCCGTGCCCTGCGGGTAATTAGTGTCCTTGGAGTTAAATAAGCTAATGGCGGGCACCTCTGGCCCAGGCAATTATGTTTGTGTATTGAATAATTGATTCAAAGGGGGGAAGGGCCGCTAATCAGATCTGAGCATAATGAATTGATTTAATTAACAGGGGAATCTGCGGGGCCCTGGGAAATGCAGCCTTCACTCTGCTGAGACGAGCGCGGCCGGCGCGGAGAGAGGACGCGCTCGGCTGCGGCTGCGGCTCCGGCTCCGGCTCCTGCCCGGCCCGGCCCCGGCAGCGGCTGCTCGCGCGGCTCGGGCGATCCCTGCCCCGCCGTCGCGCCCCCGCGCCGCGCCCCCTCCCTCCCTGCCCGCGGGGCAGCGCTCCGAGCACCGGTCCGTCCGCCCCCGTGGGCGGCCGCGGCTCGCGGGGCGCGGGGCCGGAGCGGGCCGGCGGGAACAGCGCAGGCGGGCGGCGGCAGGAGTCCGAGCCGCGCTCCCCTCAGCGTCCTCGCAGCTGGAGCCGCCGGGGAACAATGGTGTTGGACCCGGAGGACGGTAGGTGCCCGGCGCTCTGTGCCCGGGTCCGGGGGCGCGGGCTCTGCCGAGGCCACCCCGGCTGCTTCGGGCGGGTTGGCGGCTTCCCAGCTGGTCGGCGGCTGGATATGCGCGCGAGTGTATGTGTGGGAGCGCCAGGTTCAGTTCTTGGGGTTGCTCGGAGGGATTTGGAAGTCTCCCTGGCTACCGGGAGCCCGCCAGCCCCGCACGCTTCAGCCGGGAACTTTCTCATGGCTCTTGCCGCCTTGCAGGCATCTGGAGCGCCTCTGTGACCCGCGCCGCGGGCTTCCCGGCAGTACCTGGCCTCTCTGGGTGTCTGCACGACCCCCTTGCGCACCCTACTGCGGAACGGATTCCCCAGGGGGTTGCACAGATGACGTGGGGTGAGGTCCTAGGGTCCCTCAGGTCTGGGACTTCATAGCTGCCGGGGGGGGGGGGGGGGGGGGGGGGCGGTGACACTGCCTCCACCCCTAGCGGGGCTGGGGAAGATGCGTGCCATCAGTTCACCAGCCCGACATTGGTGAGCCATATAATTTGAAATATTAGGTTCAACCAGGGGCGGATTTACCTTGAGACTAATGAAGTTTAGGGTCCTTCATGTGCTAGGTCCCTGGTGGTAATTTTGTATTAGGAATCTTGCATTTCTTTTCTTAAAGAGCCCCCACCCCCAAACTGCAGTAAACTTCGGGCCTCACAAAATCTGTATTCACCTCTGGCTCCTACAGCTTACACCTTTTCCATTGCTAGTCTCTCAGGAGAACTCACAGCCCTGGCTGGCCAAGTGCTGGGACGATCCCTTAGTACCTGGAGGATGAAGCACTGGGGCAGGAGGCTGGGAAATTTGGAGTTGGGGGCAGCTGCTGTTCCGCAGGGAAAGGGTCTGGCTGTCTGGCCTTCTCCTCTGGCTCCACTGGTCCCTTGTCCCACCCTACCACCTGTATCATTATGGTGATCAACTATCCTGGTTTGCCTAGGACTGTCTCGGCTATAGCACTGAAAGTCCCGCATCCTAGGAAATCCCTCAGTCCCATGGCAAACCCGGACAGTTGGGCAGCGTATGCCCAGACCTTCTCAGGACTGCTGAGCAGGGATGGGTTGGCCTTCATCAAGGAGTGGGCAAGACTTGTTTTCTGGGGGTGCAGATTAGGCCTAGGCCTTCACAAGGCCTCATAATTTGTGACTGCGACTCCCAAGAAGGCCTATCCAGGCTCTCCAGAAACAAAAAGAGGAAAAGTTTGCCGACTGTGCATTTCTCCACTCTAGCTGCTTGCAAATTCCTGTGCATTGGCTGCTTTTGTGTGAACAGGGGCAGGGAAGGGCATTTGCACTTGGACAGCAGTCATCCTGATTGCACTGCAAAGTCTGTAGATTTACTCTGTCCTGTCAACTATGGTGGTCACAGGGAAGGGGCCCTTGTCACCCCGAATGATCTCTGAGTGTCACCTGTGAGGCCATCTTGTAACTCCATCTTGGAGACAGCTGCACTGTGTTGGAGCAGGCCCTTAGGCTGACAGTCTCCACCAAAGAGTTCTGGAATATCTAGTCTGCCCAGGCCCTGGGGCACCAAGTCTCACTGTCCACCCCCCACCCCCCACCCCCAATGCAGGAGCCTGTCTTCAGGACTTTCCTGCCAGGTGCAAGGACAAACTGCTGGGACCTGCCCAGAAATTTGTAAGGCAGCCAGTAGCACCCCTTTTCTCCTCAAAGTAACCTTGGGGACTGATCAACTGGCCTCCCCCTGCTGACCCCAGAGGCATTTCAAGGGCATTTTGGAGCACTCTTGGCATGTAGAAGTGAGAGTACATGCTCATCACCTGTGGAATGTGTTGGGCAAAATGACCTCTCCCATCCCCAGGGGATCTGAGGATTCCACCCTGGTGTTGTGGGCGTGTCCCTGGACCTGGAGGCAGCTTGGGTGGGGGTGAACATGGGGGTGGAAGCTACTTGCCTGCCCCAGCAATTGCTGTGAGCTGAGACGGAGGCCAGTGGATGAGTGAGGCTCATATCTGCCTCTGTCCACCCAGCAGGCCCCTTCCTGACTGGGAGCTCAAGCCACTCAAACCCTCCAAGACTGGCTGGGTAGCTCTATAACCCAGCTGTGGAGGCCTCTCTACACATTATCTGGTAGCACCAGACCAGGCTCACAACTAGGGGTGCAGAGAGAGCCTACTGTAGACATAAGCAGACCTCCCACATAGCATCAGTCCCCTGCTGACATGTCCCTGCTTCTGCAGCCCATGGCTCAGCACCCCAGGCCTGCTCCAGTCCGTAGGCTTGGGGCACAGGGGTCCTAACTCCCCAAAGGGATGCCAGCCATGTGGTTGCTAACTGTGTAACTTGGAGGCTGAAGTGAACTGGTGTGGGGACAGAGTCCCAGGCACAACATGTGCACAAGAGAGTGGAAAAATGGTCCCAGCTAGTCCTGATTTGTGGACTAGACTGGACCCTGACAGTAAGGAGAAATAGCCCCTGGAGGTCAGGAATAAGTCTGCAGCCCTTATGGAGTAAATGCCTCCAGGTAGCACAGAGGTTTCTACAGCAAGAAGTTGCCCCTTGCCCAGCCTGTCAGGCCCTGTGCTTGCTTGCTACACTGTCTAGCCCTTAGCTCAGGCTGGGGTGTGGGACTAGCACCAAATGTGCTGGTGGCAGCAGTGCCAAAGACCTCCCTCAGACCTTGAGGGCACAGCTCTGGCTGCAGTGGCAGGGGAGAGATCAAGCTCACAGCGAGTCTGAGCAAAATGATATATTTAACATCAAATATACTCAAGGACTATTAGGATTAAGTATTCAAGATGAAGGGGAAAGTGAAACCCTCTGAGCTGCAGATGAGGCATCTCATTAGAAGCAGGCACTCTTCTATTTTCTCAAAGGCTGATTTCCCTGCCTAGAAGAGAGGAAGATGGCCCCCCCATCCCTGTCAAGCATTGGAGCCTCCCAGGGTTTAAGGGGCAAGACCTAGCCCTCAGGTCTTCATTGTACCAGATAATCCATTACCCCCTCTTCCTTGTTCAGAGCACCACAGTTTACAGAGCACATTCACATGCATTATCTCATCTGATCCCCACAGCAACCTTAGACACAGGAAGAGTAGGTCTCCCACTTCACAAATAGGGAAACTGAGGCCCAGAGAGAGAAAGTGAATTGCTATGGTCCACTGTCGGTAATTGGCAGAGATGGGATAGAATCCCAGCTGGTGGCCCTTTGCCCCTCCAGGGACTTCAGCTTCCTTCTCCTTGCCTGGGTGTAGTCCTTAGAAGTGACTGCCAGGACAAACTTCCAACACATCTGTCTTGAGCCTCCCTTGGCCGGTAAAAATTATTATTCCCATCCCATCCTGGGACTCTGTACTGTCAAGCGGGGGAAATAGTTCTTGGGATTTAAAAGTAGGCAGCCTTCCTGGAGTAGGCAGCCTGGGCACCAGCCCCAGGGCTCTGGGGAGAAGCAGGGCCCAGGAGGAAAAGAGATGGACACTGTCTCTCTTCCTGCCTCATGAGTTACAGAGCAAGAATTGTCAACTCCATGACAGCAGCAGGAATTTTTATTTTGTTCACTGCTGTATCTCCAGCACCTTATAATAGTGTTTGGCGCATAATACATGCTCAATAAATATTTGTGGCGTGAGAAAAGCCTTCAAGGCCATGCCTGTGCTTGCTCAGAGAGGGGTTGCAACAAGCTGTCCCACTCCATGGAATCAGGATGCTCTTGGGGGTTTGCTGGGGTCGGAGGTAGTGCTACAAGACTCATGGTGGGAGGGTTTGTGCCCTGCAGAGGGTTAACTTTGCCAAACAATCCGGAAAGCAATCAGAAACCCGGGTAGAGTTGGTAGGAAGGGAGGGGACAGGGTCAGAGAAATATCGCTCCAGTGAGACTGCAGAAAGTAAGGCTGAGGGGCTGGTAGTACCAGACGGGGCCGTCAACCAAACACTGGCGACCAGGAGCGGAGCCACGTGCTGAGCTGGGGCCGGGAGGCCTCCAGGTGGCGCTGCGGAGCCAGGCTGCCGCGCGTCTCCACTCCCCATTAACCCGGGAGGGAGGGGGGCCTCGGGAAATGTGTGCATTTATTCAGTAGCAGGAGTGCAAACCTCATACATTGAGGGAGAAAGGCAGCGGGAGACGGCCGCCGTGATTCCCCCATCTCTTTGAATATAATTTTAGATTGAGATTCAGATTAAATCCGAGGGGAAAACACTTTATGAGGCTGAAAGCTGTGCCGTTGCCAGAGCCAGGGTTATGAGCTATCAAATGCAATTACATTAAGACAGATTATACTGGGCAAATTGAGCCATTTAGAAGGTGAGAATCAAAGAAACGGCTCTGATCCTCTCTTCCCCCTTTTCTCTCCCTCTCCCTCTCTCTCTCTCTAAATTGCAGTTCGTAGTTCCTTGCAATTCTGAAGCACAAAAGTAGGTGAGACTGCTTTTGTATCTGCGAAGTGCTTCACTCCTGAATGTAATTCTAGCTGAGTACAATCTAGGTTAAGAGCCGGACAAGCGGGTAATTAGAGCCCGCTCGCTGCCCGAGGACCGGCCGCCCCGCCGAAGCGGGCCCGGAGTCGGCGCCCTTCTCCCGGCGAGCCGAGCTGCGGCTGGACACGGAGCGCCCGAGATGATGGTGCTCGACAAGGAGGACGGTAGGTGGCGGGCGGGGGTCCCGACACCCCCAGCCCCTGGCCCCCCGCCGCGGCGCGCGGGAACACACACTCCGGGACACAGGCGCGCGCACGCCGGGCTGTGCGGAGCTTGCCGGGCAGGAGACGCGCCGCGGACTGGGGCTGGGGGCGCGGACAAGCCCCGGGCCGCGCGCCCCCGGGCCCCGGCCGGGAACCGGCCAGCTGTGCGCGGGCGGTGTGATGCGCCGCGGGGCCGCGGGGAGGCTCCGGCTCCCCTTCGGTTCGCGTTGAGCATTCAGTCTCTGCGGCTGCTCCTCACCGCAGCCATCACCCTCGCGCCGGCCGAGTAACCCGAGAGGCGCTGAGCGCCCAGCAAATAAGCGGCTTCGGGAAGAATCAGAGTCCGGAACCTGAGGCGAGCGGGAGGATGGCCTGAGCTCAGGGATGCCCGGCACAGGAGGGGACGGCCGGCTGGGCCCTGAGGGGACAGCTGCCCAGGAGCGTGACTCTGTAAGAGAGACGCCTCCTGTACTGGGCCACTATCTCCCTGTCTTTCTGAGCTCCGAGGCAGGAGTTCAGCCCAGTGTAAGGAAGTGGCCCCTTACTGGCCAGTAGCACTTGTGCAGGAGCGGCCACGAGAGTGGCATGGACCTTCCGTGGTCAAGAGCCTCAGTGTGCCCCAGAAGACTGCAGGGCGGAGAGGTCAGAACAGAAGAGCCCATGGCTGCTGGAAGCTACTAGCGGGTGGTCCCGTAGACCTCAAAGCCTTCCTAGCTGGGAGCACCCTGCAGTCAGTGTCCTAAAAGGTTGGGGATCCCAGACCCCTTGGGGGTAAAACCAGGAGGGTGCCTAGTGACCTAAGATCAGCCCCCAGGGTCAGGAGACCAGCTTTCCCAGGCCGTCCTGCCCTGTAGGTGAGGTTGTGTGGTTTGTTGGGGTTGTAGGGAGATCTGTGTGATTGTTGGCAACCGCACTGCTGCCGTTTTGTCACTGGTAAGGAACGGAAAGGCTGGGTTTGCTGTAGTCAGTGGGAATCCTCTTAGAGGGACTGTGGTGGTCATCCTCCAACCTTCTGCTCACTAGTCTCCACTGGGCCTGTGCCCTCTGCCCACTGGAGCAGTGGTGTTATTAACATGGTCACTTGGTGAAAATTTGAAGTGACTTCAAGGTCACACAGGATGTTGTCTTTACTGTCACCATGAGCTGATCCCCCCAGCCCACCTAGCACTTTCTGAGACATCCCGCAGGGAGGGGGCATTTAAAGTGGGGGTGGCATGTAGGGGAGCCCTGTGGCTGGTAAGCTCATGAAGGCTATTTCTTGGCAGGCATGTAGGAAGAGAGAGAAGAGGGAAGAGGAAAACTAAATGCTTCTGGGCTGGCTGGAGTGTGACATCTGTCTTCAGTGTGTTCTTCTCTATTCACAGACCCCTCCCCTGGAGCCCCATGTGGGCTATCAGAAGACTGGGCTGGTGCAGTTTTATGTGGAATAAAAAAGAGAAGAAGGGATCTGGGGTTAAGCCAGATAGGGAGGGAAGCAGCCTTGATTTAGCTCCTTTCATCACTAACTCCCTGTGTTACCTTGGACCAGTCATGCCTGTCTCTAGACTTCTCTTTCCCTCTTGGTAAAAATGAAGGGCTTGGAAAAGCCAGTGCAGAAGGTCCTTCCTTGGTATTTGGGGATATTCTCACTATGAAGAGCATGTGGAAATCAGGGTACATCTTTGGCAGAGGTTATTTGACTCCCCAGGCCCAAGCCAGGAATCCAGAAGATCCGAGCTCTATATATGGGAGGCCTCAGGCCAAAGAGATTGGTCTCATGTTGATAAGATGGCACCCCCACCTCCACCCAGGGTCTTGGAGCTTGATCTCTGTCCAGGCACCCCAGGTGCCTCAGGCTCTGTGATATTACTAAGGGTTTCAGATGAGCCCGGAGTGGGAATGGATCTCTGGAGGTCATTTTAGCTAGTGGACTGCAGTGCACCTCAACCATCCTCAGCATATTTTTCTCTGATTTCCACCAGAGCTATGGAGGAGAGCTCAAGGTGCCCCTCTGTACCCCACCCTGTCTAGCCTAAACAATATGGTGCCCTCTATCATTGACATTACTGGGCTCTGGGGTCCATTACCGTGCAGGGAAGGCAGGCTGCTGGGGTCCTGAGCAGCCACCTAATTCTTGTCCCGCCTAGAGCTGTCCTCCAAAAGCAGTCTTTCTGCTCATAAATCCATGCTCTACTCCTTGTTAGGCTCTGGCCTCCCCTGGTTCCAGGAAACCTTAAAGGTGGCACCCTCAACTGGGGGAGGGAGAGGGTCCAGATCCACCCAACTGCCCCTCCAAACCTACTGCCTAACTTCTTCCTGAATACTTAGGCCCTCCTAGCAGGTGACTATCTGAGCTGGGTGGCAGCATTGGGTCCCCCAGAACCTCCAGGAGGTATTTTCCTCAGGCCTACATACAGCACCTTTTGTCTGGCTGCAGCAAGGACTCGGGACTCCTGTGAACCACTCCCAGTGCCTTTTCTCCACCTGACAGCACCTTGTCGGGAGAGGCTGGGGCTCCTCTGGTTGAAGTCAGGTCTGCCAGCTGCCAAGGACCAAAGCTCTCGCTCTGCTGGGCTGCAGGGCTTTCATGTTGCACTTCTAAAAGATAATAAAATATCAATCGTTTTGCCGTAGCAACGGGTTTAAGAGACTTTCTGAAGTATTGAATCGTCAGAAATTTTTTTTTTTTTTTTTTGCTTTTAAGCACAGTGCATTATTAATAAAGTAATCCATTAGGTCGAGCAGTGAAGGGTCACCACAGAGACAGAAAGATCTGTTTTGCAAATGGTTAAACTTCAGGTTTTAAGATTAATTGCTTTCATTTGGACGCTTGCTCTTGGCCTAGCCATCTCCACTTTACTGGAACTCAGGGTCCAGGCTTTTCTGATTGCTGCCGGGTCTGCCTGTCAGCGAAAGGGAGCTGAGCTCCCACTTTCCTGAAGAAGCAGCCCTTCTTCCCCTGGCATCAGGCTGTGAGCTTTTCAGGAGGCTTAAAGTCCCAGGGGAGCAAAGGGAGCTACTGCCCTGAACCCTGTGAGTCAGATCAGCCTGTGGACTGTTGGAGAAGGGGCCCTTGAAGAGGAGCAGACAGCAGAGGGCCTGAGAGGCCCCAAGAACAGTGAGAGCCTTGGGCTTCACAGGGCCTGGGCAGGAGAGGATGCTGAGGCACCCAGCCAGAGGTGCTGGTGTGTTCCCAGGTACACGCTGGAGAAGGGCAGGCTGCATATAAGCCGCCTCTGCAGAGGCCCAGCAAGAAGGCTGGGATGACCACAGAAAGCAGCAGGCAGGCTGTGGAACTAAACACCAGCCATTATTCCTAGAGCATTTTTAATAAGTAAAATGCCTAAGGAGAGTGGAGCTGGACTGAGGAAGACCAGACAGTGGAGTCTTCAATTGTTAATGATCGCTAGGAGCACAGCCTCCACAGCTGACTCTGTTGATCCATGGGGTTAGGCACTTGGCTGTACTTGAGTACTGAACAGCCCTTCCTCAGTCACCAGCAGGACCTCCTAGGTTATCCCATCATGCTTTGGACCACAGAGAGTCCCGGAGGCCACTCCTGGCAGAGTGTGGCTAGGACCTCACCGGCCCCGGAGATGGAGGCAGGGAGTGGGCCCTGATGCTGTTCCATACTAGAGATCCCAGCCTCTCGGCAGGAAGGCAGAGCCCAGTGGGCACTTCTGCCTGCTGAGGACTGGTAAAGGCCTTATGAGGCTGGCAGGGTGGGGACAAGATCTGACACTCACCTGGTGCCTAGAAGGAGGGGAAGGGTCTCTCCATCTGCATCTACCATAACCAATCCCAGCAGCAGCCACCTGCTCACTGCTGGGAATGAGGCATCATGAATCTGGAGCAGCATGTACAGCCACTTCTCCTCCTACCCAGACTCAGCCAGGCAGAGAGTCTGTAGAGATGGGTCTCCCCCGCCCCCCTCCCCACCCAGAGCCTTGAGTAAAGAAGCAGGTGCTTTTCTCTGTTCCCTGCTCTTCCATTTATTTGCCCACACAGAGCACTAAGGGGGGACAGGGAAACAACATAAATTGGTCTGTCGTCCAGAATCCATGTCCTGCTAATGTACCCAGATTAACTCAACTGTAAATTGTCTCCTTGGATGGCGGTGTCTTGCTAAAAGTTTCCCATATGATTCATGATTTGGATTGCTTTTAACGGCTATTGGCTAAGCAAGCCGGTGACTGTACAAGGTGATGCAATTGGCATTAGCAAGGGGAGGCACGGGAGCGTGTAATGCAGTCAATACTGCATTAACTACTGATGCCCAATTACAGGGAGCGGGAGAGAGCCTTTCAGGAGCATTAGGACTGGGGGAAGCTGAGATCACTGGCCGCTGCTTGCCTAAAAGCTTCACCCTTTGCATGCCAGGGCTCAGTGCTGGCGTGACCACTCGCTTGGTCCCTGTGGCTGTGGAAACTCCCGCTCTCTCTTGCCATCTCCCTCTGAACATGTCCCACAAAGATGCTTTTAGCACGTGGAAATGTGAATTTTCCTAGAGCTGAGGCTTGCCTCTCATCTCTCCCATCCCTCCCATCCCTCCCATCCCTCCCATCCCTCCCATCCCTCCCATCCCTCCCATCCCTCCCTGTGTCCTAGAGTCAGACCAGTCGGCTGCCCCACTCACTTCCATTTAAGGAGCCTCTCAGCAGGCCCCATCTGTGAGCAGGACCAACAGGAGGTCTATTTTGGTTTCTCACCCTGGACACAGATGGATGATTGCCAGTGAGCACTGGCGGCCGACTCTCTGTGGTCATGGGCAAAGGAGACGTGAGGTTCGACCACAGCCCAGATGAGCTTCCGGAGGAGGCTGCCACATTGGGAAGTGGCTATGGTTGGATGGGCTGGGCTGTCTTTAAGCAGGACAGAGCTGTGGCAGTGTGGCTAAGGGAGGCTGATGGGGAGTGGCCTGAGCCATGTTGGGGTCCTGAGCAGATATGGGTCCAGAGAGTAAGGGCCTCCCTTCAGAGCTGTGCCCCACACAGGGTATAGCTGCCCCATGCAGCAGGGAGGCCAAGGCCATTGTTTGAATCCACCTCCAGGTGCCAGAAGTCCTCCCAGAAAGCCCTGATCAGGAGCATTAAGAAGATTGGAAGGTGTTAGGGCAGAAAGTGGGGAAAGGGACATGGGTGCCCCAGTATACCACGTACCATTTGATCTGCTGCCACCTCTACCATCATGCTAAGCTATGCAGGTCCAGTATGTTCACTGAGGTTTTGTGTTCCATGCCCACCCAAAGTTGAGGTTGCTTTGCCTCCATCCTTTTGCCTCTATCCTTTCTCCTCTCTACAGTGAGAGCAACCACATCCAACTGGCAGGATTGTTATCAGGATTAAATGAGATACTGCCCATGGACACGCTTGATAAACCAGGTGGCCTCATAGCTGGGTGAAGCAACATTGCTGCTTGCTCAGTTACAGTAGGATGCCCAGTCCACTGCCTTCTTCTCTGGTAAGCGCTGGACCCTCATGCTCCCTCTTCCAGTTTGTCCATCATGGCCCTTGATCACTGCTGTCTAGGAGGCAGGCTGGCCTCACTTCTCACCACTGTCCAGATCCCCAAGGCTGGTAGCATCATGGGAAAAGTCCTCTAAGATGACTGTTTGCAAATCCCTCCACTTATAGGGGGAAGGTTGAGGCTCAGAGGGCAAGAGAGTTGCCTAGGGTTACGTGGGGAGTTCGAGCCCAGAGCTTCAGCATCTTTCTGGGTTCCATGCCCAGCTGCCATACCCTCTGCCCTGGCCCCAGGGCAGGATGAGACTGGGTGATAGAAAACTCTGATGAGAGGGGACATCAGCTGAACTGGGACTGTGTACCTGGGCATCCTAGTCATGGCCCCAGCCAGCCTACTGACAGCCCAGGATATGTGATTCTTTTCTCAGATGTAGGTCCTTTTGGAAGATGCTGATGGGTGCTAACCTGTACTGAACCTTTGGACTGAAGAAGCCCAAGAGGTGCATATGGCGTGTAGCCCATCCAGCCTGCCTACCCTGCCCCAAGTTTAAGGACATTGAGGCATCCAGGACATCTTCCTAACTAAGACTTATCTCTTCATGGTGCTGCTAGAATGAGTTTTCCTGACAGGATAGGGCTACACCAGTTCAGTCAACCTGTACTAGTTTGCAAGAGCTTGTTTTTCTCATCTCTTCCCAACTCTGAGTTCAGTGATATCACATTGGTAGCTTG
The DNA here is from genome assembly GCF_027409185.1 of Cynocephalus volans. Lineage (NCBI taxonomy): Eukaryota > Metazoa > Chordata > Mammalia > Dermoptera > Cynocephalidae > Cynocephalus > Cynocephalus volans. The sequence goes on along the minus strand of NC_084463.1, from coordinate 108,891,222 downwards.
AAATCAGCTGTGGTGAGAGTATGTGCATTGTGGAAATTGGAAACACTACAAATCAGGGATTTTTCCTGGAGAACCAGTTGCTAATCCTTTAACAGCACACCAATGGATTGCATTCATCTGGGACTCTGGACCTGCCACTTCCTGTTCTATCACTACCACTCTACAATCCCATCTACCATCTTTCTCTTAGTGCTCATTACAACCAGAGTGACCTAACCTCTGCTGCCCTGGCATTCTGCCTCAGATCTACCATCACACTGTATGTTCCGGTCTCATATGTCCACTTTGTTTTGGTGTTCCATGCAGACCCTGTGTTTGCCTCTATACCCTTACTACTGTTGTCCCCCTTGCCTGGCATGCTCTTTACCCTTTGGCCTGGCCAAAGCCTCTTGCAGGCCAATGCAGGCCATGCTTAGACACATCCACCCCTCCTAGCAACAAGCTTGTCTTTCATTGGTTGGAGTGTATTTATTTGTGTTCTAAGGCAGGAGCCCATCATGGCTGATATACCTGGGGCAAATTAAAAGCAGGTGGTATGAGAGGAGTGAGCAGGCTGGTCCAGGTTGCAGGGGCAGCTGCCCAGTGTGAAGGCCTACTGGGTCAGGTCATTAGGTCCTTCCTCCTGCTCCTTCCCCTGGAGGTCATCTGAGCTTTATGAGTGGCCTACTGTCTTTATGATTCAGAAGACCTGGGTTCTAATTCCAGCTGATTGCTGTGTCAACTTCAGACAACTTACTGGGTCTCAGTTTCCCCATCTCTACAACAGGAGCACACCTAAGTAGCACCTAATGTCCATGTATACACTTAATAAGCCGGGAAGCCTCGTGCCTGTATGTATTGACATTGCTCTCTGCACAGTTACGCTATGATCTCTTTGGCTTCAGTCTTTAGGGGTAATAAAAACAAAATAGGTATCATTTTACTGAACCTTAACAGTAAGGCATTGTGCTGTGCAGATATATCAATTAGTTATTTCTGCATAACCAACCACCCCAAAACTCAGAGGCTCAAAAATTTGTGGAATAGTGATTTAGGCTGGGCTTGGGTGAGCAGTTTTCCTGGTCTCAGCTGGGCTTGCTCACACCTGGAGGACGGAGAAGGCTGAATGCTGAATGCTGGGGATGACAAGACTGCGTGTTCCTCACCATCCAGCAGGCTCATCTGGATTGTTCTCATGGCAGAGATAGGTCCCGAGAGAGTGGAAATACACAAGTCTTCCTGAGGCCAAGGTTTGCACTGGGATGCTGTCACTTCTGCTGCATTCTGTTGGCCAAGATAAATCATGATCCCAGTCCAAGTTCAAGGGGTGGGGAAACAGATTCTGCTCCTGAAGGTGGGAGGTAAAAAGTTGTATCACAATGGGTGTGAATACAGGGAGGGGTGGAGAATTGGGGCCTTTTTTGTAATCAATCTACCAAACATCGTCCGTTTGTGATCTCATTTTATACCCGTAACAACCTTAGGAAGGAGCTACTGTTATTATCCTCATTTTACAGATGAGAACATTATTGTTCAGGGAGGTTGAGTGATTGGTCTCAGGTCCCACAGCTCACGAGGGCCAGAGGTGGGCTGTGAACCCAGGCGGTCTGACTGCATAGTCTTGCACTCACTCTCTGTACTCTGCGTCTCCCTTTTCCAGCTGTCAGACTTGGGGATGGAGAGAAGGACACTCAGAGAGAAGGGGGGAGCCCGTGAGAAGATGACTTGCCACGTGTGCAGTTGGCCGGGGCTGCCATTGGAGCCCTGCCCCATTTCTTGGAGGAGACCGTAATAAGGTCAGCCCCACAGTCTCCTCCAGCTTTTCCTCATTGTCCTGCAAACCACTGGCCAATCTGAAAGCTACTTGCCAGAGCTGACTTACACCTGGGCATATATGCAGATGCGGCCAGGTGAGAATCAATTCATTGGTCGGCCCCTTGCCTCAAAACGGGGTGGTAAGTGGGCTGGTGAGAGGCCTGTGTACATTCATAAACCAGCTGATTGAAAAGCAATATTTCAGATAAATACAAGCCAGTGATCTATCAGTGGTTGTAATAAAACCCAGGCTTCAGGCTGTGATTTTATTTTGAAATAATAAGAATTGCTTGATTCTTTTTACTTGAGTTACCATGGTAATTCCGGCGTGGAGCAGTGTTATATTGATTTAGAAAGTGGACAGTAATATTTCTTTTGTGTTATTCTGTTTCTAGGCCTTGATTTCTAATTTCCACTTGGAGATTACTTTTATAAATTTCTTAAGTCCTTCCACTTTTTTTTTCCTCTCAGTATAATTTTCCTCTCATACGCTGCTATGTTCTGAGCTTATTGGTTTGCTCTTATTTTAAATTAAACTTGCTGGTTTCAAATATTGAAATGACATCTTTGTCTGTGTCTGTACTTTGGTTTAGCAAAATATTACAGTCTGACGCTTTCTGCTTAATAATTTAAGGGAGGTATTCTGTCGGCCCTCACTGGGTGCTGATAACTTATGACTCAACCAACATAGGCCTTAAACTCCTGATATTTTAATATTGTGTGGCAGGAGTGGCTGCCCCTCTGCTCTGAGTCTCAGTGGAAAAAATCCTTGTGGTACCCCAGAAGGGAATTTTAATAATTCAACTTTGCTGGTTGGCATGATGACTTGCTAGAGATGGAGAGGGAGACCCACTCTTCCCAGACAGGTGGGAGCAGTACTGGCCTGGGCTCCCACGGCCTGCTCCCCCCTGCCTTTGGCCTCTCCTGGATCTTTAAAACTCCCCGTCCCTGATGACACATTGTCCAGGAAGGAAGGATTGTGTGAGGCTGCCTGTGAGTGCCGTAAGAATGTTTGAACTCTCTGATTCTGTTTCCCCATTTGTAAAACAGGTGGAACTAGCATGGGCTTTGAGTCAGACAGACTGTGTTCAAATCCTGCCTCTGCTGCTTAGTAATTTTTTTTTATGCTTTATTTTTTTTTATTTTATGTCTTTACTATACATACGTGTGGAGCACAGTTTCTAATGAGGAGTGCATCGTAAGAGTAATCCGAACAAGTAAAATGGTATGATCATAACCACCTTTTAGAGACTGTAACAGGCAAAGCTTCTGACAGTCTTGTAGATGATTAGTACGGTTTCCCTGACCTTCCTAGGGTTTTGGTGAGAGCAGGGGAGAAAGTGGAAGTGGGTGTGCTTTGGAAAGCTCTCTGTGCTCCAGACGAGCTTGGGGTTCCGAGCGCTGGGAGGACTGCTCTTTGGAAAGGACTAGCTCTTTGAGGAGCTGGGTCAACTCCACCCACTTTCCTCATCTGCCAACTGAGAGCAGGAGCCCTGGGTAGGGAGGCTGGGGACAGGGCTCTGTCCTCCGGACTTCTCTCCTCACATCACTCTGTATCAAGGCCTGCGCTCTAGAAGGAAGCTCACAACAGCACGGGTTGTGGGGCAGAGATCTGTTGGCAGAGCCCCTCTCAATGGCTTCAGGAAAGGTTTCTCCTGTTCTGAGAGTGTACGCCAGTGTGGTGATATATTATCTATTGCTGTGTAACAAATGACTTTGACACTTAGCGGCTTAAAACAGCAGACATTTGTTCTCTCATTTCTGTGGGACAGAAATCCAGTAGGGCTCCACTGGGTCTTCAGCTTCAGGATTTCTAACAGAGAATACTCAAGGTGTCAGCCATGGCTGTGGTCTCATCTCAAGATTCATCTAGGGAACAAGCCGCTTTCGAGCTCACTCAATTTCTTGTTGGCAGGATTCAGTTCCTCGCTGGCTGTTGACTGGAGGCTGCCCTCAGTTCTGTGCCACGTGGGCCTCCCCACCATGGCAGCTTGCTTCCTTAAAGCCATCAAGAAAGTGTCTGCCCACAAGAAGGAAGTCACAGTGTTTTATAACCTAGTCATAGATGTGACAGTCCATCACTTTTGCTGTGTTTTCTTCCATGGGAGCAAGTCACTAGGGTCAATTACACAAGAGCAAGAATACAAGGACACAGTGGATCACTGGGGACTATCTTAGAAATTGGCCTGCCATGAAAGGTCAGCCTCTGGAATAGAATCCCAGGCCCCAGGTGTCCAACAGTTTTGCTGTCCCCAGAGAAAGTGTGTCACCAGCTCCAACCCCAGGAGGCCCAGTGTCACTGCTTCCTGGGTCACTTCACACCAGGGAAGGCCACAGATGTCTCAAAGTCTTTCATTTCATCTTCATGGCACCCTTGGAAGGCTGGGAGAACAAACACTAGCCCCATTTTGCAGAGGAGTAGGTTGTGTTCAGAGAGGAAAGACACTTACCTGGGATATCCCAGCAAATTGGCATACAGCAGAGTTCAGATGAGAACCAGGCCTCTGCCTACCTCCTGGGAAGGTGGTGCTAAAGACACTCCAGGCCCTCCCCGGTCCTCCTGATGGTAAGAGGGGATGACACTGATTGTGTGTGTGTGTGGGGGGGGGCCCTGCAAAGCAGCCATCCAATGGGGTCCATTACCCCAGGGCCTCTCTTCTCACTTGCTGGTGACCATACCCTCGGAGGAGGTGAGGAGGCTTCCTTTCTGAGCTAGCCACTCCACAGCTATTGCACTGAGGGCCTCAACTCTTCACTGGCTGTTGCTGGCCGAGGTGGAGACCACATCTTTGAAGCAGCCTGGGCAGGGGTGGTTTTATTTATTTTATTCTTTTAAAAGATGACCGGTAAGGGGATCTTAACACTTGACTTGGTGTTGTCAGCACCACACTCACCCAGTGAGCCAACCGGCCATCCCTATATGGGATCTGAACCCATGGCCTTGGTGTTATCAGCACCACACTCTCCTGAGTGAGCCACGGGCTGGCCCGGCAGGGGTGGTTTTAGCAGCTCTTCTTGTGGGAGCAGGGCTGGGGGAGGCTCTCCTGTGGGCTGGAGTACTCCCATAAGCAGCCTGGGGAGCACAGGACTGGGAGCCAGAACTCCTGCATGCACATCCTGGCACTATCATCTCATGGTGTGTCCTTGGGCAGGTCCCTTCCTGTCTCTGGGCCTCAGTTTCCTGATTTACATTCCCAGGGTGGCTGCCTGCTTGATGCCTCATGGTACTGTGTATGGAGACATGACTGTTGAGGAACAGATGTGGCAGAGCTGAGGCCAGCAGAAAGGAACCCCAGATGAGGTTACTTTCTCTTTCTTTGGTCTCCTGGAGTCTGGAGACACTGAGTTCCCAGGTGAAAGCATTCATGGCCTCCGGCTCTTCACAGTTGATCTTGCCACATTTGAATCCAGGTGGACAGTCCCTGTTCCCTGCTGTTTCCAGGTAGAGTCTCAACGAGGAGGCAGAGGGGACCCTGGAGCAAACCCAGAGCCTGGAGGCCAGTGAGCAAAGTCACAGCCTGGTCAATTAATGTCTGCTTTCTCTCTCAACTGAGTGTCTCAGAAACTTTCTGAGTAGAGAAGTCTGGGCCCAGCAGAGGTTGCGTCCAGCCCAGCCTGGGACTTCAGGGCTGCACCCCATCTCTGCCTGTCAGTCAGTGGCCATCTCTTCCAGGCAGCTGCTCTCCCCACTCCAGAAGCTGTTTTCCATCTGTGAGGCACCTTCTTGGCAGGGGCCAGGGCTCTGGGGAGCAGTGGGCAGTGGGCAGGGCTCCCTCACACACCTGGTTCTAAGCTGGTACTCCACCCAGGCACAGAGTGCTATGTTTTGACCTGTTTTTTGCTCCAAGGATATTTTCACACTACTCTTTGATCCTCAGAATGCTTTATCAGATCACTACTAAAATATGTCTTGTACATGAGAATAATATCTCATTAGTACTACTGAGAATGCAAAAAAAAAAAAAAAAAAAGGGTTCAGGAAAAAAATTAAAATGGGTTGAAATAATTAACACAAAGTAACACTGGCAACAGCAAAGACTGCACCTGGTAAAATATGTTATTGACTAAAAATTGACAGAAGAATCAAAACTTCCTGACAAAATTTCGATCTGCAGAAGTTGGCTCAGGGGCCGGCCCGTGGCTCACTCGGGAGAGTGCGGTGCTGATAACACCAAGGCCCCGGGTTCGGATCCCATATAGGGATGGCCGGTTCGCTCACTGGCTGAGCGTGGTGCTGACAACACCAAGTCAAGGGTTAAGATCCCCTTACCGGTCATCTTATAAAAAAAAAAAAAAAAAAGAAGTTGGCTCAGGAAACATTTTCTCCTAGAAATAATTGCCACAAAAGAAATCTCAACAGTGGCAAAAGCTCTAATTTGTAAGATCTGATATGAGTCCAAAACTGATGATGAATCAATAGTCACTTAAAAATTTAAAAATAATTGATCCCAATGAAAGTAATTCAATAAAATAAAAACGGGGAAGGGTAAAGAATGGTTTAATGCTATTGAACAGAAAATTGATCAAGGAATTAAATTGACTTAATTAAGCTCATTAAGAACTACTTTCTTGATGAAAAAACATCAGTGTTGGTATAATTCTTATCAGAATATAGATATTAGGGGCTAGCCTCTACTAGTAATGTTTGAATTTAGTGAATATGAATGAATGAATGAGGTTGGAGGTGAAGGAGGAGATCAGGAGGGGAGCAGAGAGAACCATAAGGATTCCTTTATCCAGAGAGGACAAGGAGCCCTGAGTATATGGCTGGAGAGGTCAGTGTGGTTGGCGCTTAGAGTTCATTGACGTGGCTGCAGTGGCGGAAGGGTTGGCAGGGCTACATTGCACAGAGCCTTAAAGGCTGTGGTTAGGAGTTGAGGTTTTATGCTAAGGTCAATGGGATGTCTTTGAAGGGCTGTAGGCAGAAGCAAGACTCATGCTCAGATTTACATTTTATTAAGATCATTTGGGCTACTTTGTGGTGAATAAATTAGAGGGATCAAACTAGAGGCAGAGAAAGCAGCACATGATGTGGGAGGGAGGGATTCTTCCTTTTTAGCTTTATAGGGTGACCTCTCCCCACCCCCTCCAGCCTCAGGCTGCCTGTGTTCCTGCCTGCCTGCCTTCAGTTTCATTCTGAATCACTGGGCCTGTGGGGGTGGGGGGCCAGTGGGGTCTGGACTGGTCAGAGAAGAGGCAGTTGAAGTCCGGGAGAGAAATGGTGGAGGCCTGGGCTGGAGCTCCCACCTTGGGAAGGTGGGAGCTTGTCTAAGTTCTCCCCTTGGTTAAGATCCCAGCTAGAGCCTCACAGCACCAGTAGCAGGGCCTGAACTTCTGGCCAGAGCTAGAGTTGAGCCTCAGGGTCTCAGCTGCAAGCCTGTCCTTACCCACCTTTGTCCCCAATGCCCCTGCCCGCCCAGCCCAGTGTTGACCTGAAGGCTTCCCCTGGCCCTACACTTCCTCCTTTGTGGCTGCACCACAACTGGACCATGATCCTGGCTTTCTAGCCTCCGAGGGAGTGAGCCAAAGTCTGTGGGCCTGAGGCAGGCAGAAGCACTCCAACATGGGGAGGCAGCAAGTCCAGACCTGCCCAGCCACCCATGGGCTGTTCCTAACTCCTCTGGCCTCATGTGATCCCATCAGTGAAGACAGACATTGGCCCTCCCACTGGGCCAATTTTCCTTCTCAGACTGGCTTTCATGGAAGCTCCTCATTCTGGGAAAGAGGCTCAGCTCAGGGTCTCCAGACCCTTATCTGCATCTCATACAGTCCACTCCCTAATTATTTACAAGTAAGGTTGGCTCAGAGAAGAGAAAAACTTGTCTGAGGCCATAGAGCACCTCTGTGTGGGTCTGGGAACTGAGCCTAAGGTCCTGCCTCTGCAGTGCTGTCCCCCAGGGCACCCATGTGTGGGCGCCACTCCCGCCTTGCTGCTCACAGCCTGGAGACCCACCCAGCCCCCTCCATCCTGTCTCAAGGATATACACTGTTTTCCCTAAGGCCCACATTCTCAGGAATTCTGCCTTCTCCTCCAGGGTGAAGGCTTTGGGTTCCCTCCCCTCAGGGGAGAAAGCCCCCAAAAGCACCAGCCCATACACATGTGGATTTGAAATCTTTAGAATTCTTTGAAAGAAGCAGCAGATGCATGAGGGTGTGACTACTTACTGCAGAGGCAGCCTGCTTTTGGCTTGCGAGGTAATAAACATGGACTTTGGATTCCAGTCCTGCTCTTCTGTCCTCCAACTGTGAGGTCTCAGGCAAGTCGTGCTCTACTACCCACTGCTGTGTGACCCCAGGTAAACCACTTAACCTCTCTGAGGCTCAGTTACTTCACACATAAATTAGGGCCCAAGCATCCTCCCTGGCCCCTGCACAGAATTCAAATGAGAGAAAATGTTTGCATGTGTTGTGCCAGCCACGCAACACTGTGCCCACCTGAGGGTTGTTGGTGAGAATACAGTGGCAGCCTAAAGGGAAGGGTACCTGCAATAATCCTCCTGCCGCCCCTTACCCCTGAGAGTTTTCTCAGCCCTAGGCCCCCTAGAACTTTGGAAAAGAAACTTATAGAAGTTAGGGGGTAATTTTCCTAAGGAGCAGCTCCCCAAGACAGCGTTCCATGATGAATCCATGTAGACTCATGGACCCTGCCTCATAACTAGAAAATGAGCATGTGTCCATTTGCATCAAGGCTCAGATATCCCTCTCAAGTGACCAGAGTTGTCCTGTCCCTTCCATGGGGCACTTGCCACACACAGAAGATTTGGAGGCTGGTCTGCCTCTGTTGAGATGAGGCCTGAGCCACCATAACTTCTCTCAACCTAACCCTGGTCATTCCTGGACTATGGGGCAAGTGGATGCACCCTGCCGCAGTGTGGTCCTGGTCCCCTTGGCTGGCTATGATGCTTTGTCTTTTTTAGTCACCATGTCAGAATAGCCACAAAGAGTGCTGTCCCTAGCCTGGGCATGGTGCTTTCTCCCCCCAAATGCAGCCTTGTTGCCTTCCCTCCTGGCCTTGCCTGGCTCTGCGCTTGCACACCCCTGCCCCGGGTGGGGCTCACAGGCCCAGGGAGAGGGCAGCACTCCTTACCCAACCTCGGCTGGGGTCCTGGGAAGGCCTCAGTGTGATCCTGTTCATTATGCACATACCGTTATGCACTTGTGTTATCCAATGTAGGACAAGATCAAGGTCCTGAAAGAGGGACCCCTCCCCATGAGCATGCCCCATTTGCAGATATGGCATAGTCCTTGAAAGATGCAGACATTTCAGCAGAGACCTGGGAAGACAAAACATTAATACAATGGTAGAAGCAAATGGGTCAGAGGAGAGCAGTGGATCCAGTAAGGTCTGAGTCTCCTGGAGAGCAGGGCTGGAAAAATAGGTGGAGTCAGATTCTGGATGCAGGTACTGGAGAAGGCGGCAAGGGGGTGTTCTGGAGCCCTTTCCTCCCCATGGAGCAGCCAGTGGGAGATAGGGTGACCATGGCCTGGCCTCCCCATGAGGTCTGGCTGCTGGGCCTTCCAGGCCCCTCCACCTGGCAGCTTCTAGCTGCCATGGGCTATTGGCCCCCTCCCCTGACCTCAGGACTTAATTTTCTTATGAACTGGTTTCTCCTGTTTGCAAAGGAATATTTATTTTGTCTTTATTTGTTTTGTTTTTATTATATAACAGCTTTATCGAGATTTAATTCACGTTCCACAAAATTAACATTTTAAATATGTACACTTCAGTGGTGTTTAGTATATTCCAGAATTGTACAATCATCACTATTATCTAATTCAAGAGTCGCTATTATCTACCCCATATCTATTAGCAGTCACTCACCATTCCTCCCTCCCTGACGACCACTAATCTACTTTCTGTCTCTATGGATTTGTCCATTCTGGACATTACATAGAAATGGAATCATACCATTTCATTCTCTAGGTCTTGTATCTGGCCTCTTTCTTAGCATAATGTTTTCAGGGTCCATCCATGTCATTACTTCATTCCTTTTTATGGCCAAATAATATTCTATTGTATGATATACAATAGTTTATTTATCCATTCATCGATTAATGGACATTTGGGTTGTTTCCACTTGTTGGCTGCTATGAATGTTCATGCACAAGCTTTTGTTTAGAACTCTGTTTTCATTTCTCTTGGGCATATTCTTAGGAGTGGAATTGCCAGATCATATGAAGGATATTTGTTTTTAGATTCCAATGAGCAGTGTAAGAGTGTTTAGGATAGAAACCATCCTTGGCTGTCTGAGCTTCCAAAATAGAGGCTGCCTATACCCTGGTTCCTGCTGAGCTTCTGGGATTAACTGGAACCTTGGGTAAGTCCTTTCCCCTGCCAGCTTTTCAGTTTTCTGATCTATGAAATTGGCTTGGTGATCTCTGCTCACCTCAAGGGCTTTTGTAAGTAATTATTATCTGCATAGCATGTCAAGGATTGCAAATCACTTCTTGCTTTAGCTGCTTTTGTTCTTTAGCCTGTGACTTGGGTATTATTGTTCCAGTTTTGCTGATGAGGAAACTGAAGCTCAGAGAGGCTAAAGGATTTAAATGAGTTTTCATTGTGGGTCAATAGCAGAGCCTGAACTTGAACCCAGACTCATTAGAGTCCCATTCCCTGGCCTGAACCCCTCCCTCAGATGTGTCTGCTCAGGCAGTGTTCTGCCTGAGCAGCCACCATGTTCTATGCCTCCTCCTGGGCTCAGGGAAATCAGGGCCCAGATGTGACCAGATGGGGGTCTGAGGCACAGCATGCTCTAGAAGGAGGAACTAGACTGTATACAAAAGTCCATGTTTTAGCTGTGTAACTTTGGATAACTTGCTCCACCTCTCTGAGCTTCAATTTCCCCATCCATAAAATGGAAAAAGTAATTACCACTCCTAGCACTGGAACAGACTTGGTATGATGTTGTATATGAGGTGCCAGGCTTGATGCCAGGCACACAGGACAAAGTAGGTATAAGTTATAGAGCTCACAAGGAGGGGTACTGTGGGACCATCGGGGAGAAACGGCTGGCTTCTGGGCTGATCAGAGCATGCTTTAAGGAGGGGATCTCACTTGGGCTGGCCAGGAAGGTGAGCAGAAGGTAGGAAGTCACTTGGGCGGTCCCAGAGTTTTCCAGCGTGGGGCTGCCAGAAATCAGGAGGGGTTTTCAGGGGTCTCCAGAGATCTCCCATCCTGAGAGAGTTTGTGGACAAGCCCCACTGGTGCCTCCAATCCTTACCCCCAACCCAGCCTACAGAGGCCTGAAAGGGGAGCTTGCATGACTGCCTCAGTCAGCCCAAGTGGTAATAAAACACTTTAAATTTATTGTGACATTTGGATTTAATTAAAAAGTACACACTTAGGGAAGTAGAACATAATGGGGAGAGAGGCAGGGTGGTTTTTTCCCTCCTTTCCTCCCCAAACTAATTAGCGTTGTATTTTAAATTGTTTATGTGCCGCTAATCATCGTAATAAATCATTTATACTGAAAAAGACACACTCGGCTGTGCCCGCCACGCAGGTTCCGCTCGCCGGGCTCTATCGCGAACAAATTGATCTGGAAGTGAATTTATTAACCACTGGGGAAGAAATCATTAGTGCTTTCTCTAAACATTCCCCAGGTACGCTTTATTGCTGCAGTTTATGCTGTAACTAAAAGGAGCATTACCCAGGCCCATGTTGTAATTTCCTTGCAAAGCCAGCAGCCCACTTCCAAGCTAGGGGATGGGAGGGGCTAGGGAGTCCCTACCTCCACTCCCCTATGTGGTCTGGGGACCCCAGCCCCCATTCCCAGTGCTTCTCATTCCAGAAAGGACTCTCTGTGAAGCCTCTGCAGGCCCAACACCTTGGCGACCCTATTCTGTTGTCTATCTTACAGAGAGGTTCGCAGTCACTCGTGTTTATGTCTCAGGAGTGTGGTTTAAAGGTGGGAGGTGGCACAGTGTTTGGAGAACTCAGGGACTGGTGTCACAGAGGCTTGTCATAGACTAGCTTTGCTACCCAGAGCAGGAGAAGGCATCCGCTGTGGGCTGATCGTGGGCAGGGAGGGACAACTGTGAGCAAGCAGGGCCCAGGCAGGAGCAGGGGCCACCACCGGGGCTGCCAGGAGCATCCTCTATTGGCCCCAGCCTCTGAGGGCCTTCCTGCTGCAGGCCCTGGGGCCTTCTCTAAGGTCTGGCTTCACCAGTCTCTTTGGCTCAGGTTCTTGGTGAGGCCCACTGCTCTGTGTATCCCTGTCCACCTCACAGTGCATGACCCAGAATGGCACTCAGTACTCAGCTGTGGTCTGGCAGATGACAGTCTGCTTGATAGTCAGCTCCTCGCTGCAGACACCACACCTGGGATCATGCAGCCTGTGTGTGGCCACCCCAGCTCTCCCAGCGGCCAGCTCACCCTGCTAACTCGCTTGCAGGATGACACTTTTCTCTCCCTGTGAAAGCACTGGGAGCTTCACAGGGACGCGCTCCAAGACACTCACAGCAGGCTGTCTCCCACCAGGTTTCCAGAAGGGAAATTCACTTCTGCATGAGGATCTCTCTCAGGGAGCCCATGACCAGTCTAGGACACAAATCCCTAATGGTCTGATGCCAAAGCCCATGTTCTAAACAGCTTTGTCCACTGGTGCCCTGTGAGCCTCCCCTGCCAGGCTGGGGTGAAGGAGATCTGGCCCACACGGGCCTTGTCTTCAGCTCCTTTCATCCAGGTTGCAGTGAGGGCTGAAGCAGCCCCCAGGGCCCCTCCAGGAAGCCCAGCGTAGCACCTCAGGCAGGCACTCCCAGAGGCAGTGTATCTCATCAGCCCCTTGGGCTCTTGTCCCTGCCATTCCTGGAGGGTGTAGAGATTCCTCCTAGCCCCCTTGCCCTCCCTTCCCTCTCCCAGCCCAGGGGCTGGCTGATAGACTCTGGCTGCTTCAAGAAGGAAGCTGGACCCAGCAGCTGGCTAGGCTGAGGCTGCCTGGAGGGTCCCCTCTTTGTGCCTGGAGAATGCATTTAAAAGTTTGAATTCAAAATTGATTTTGAAGGGCCCTAATCTCCCATCCCCTGGCGCTCACGGTGTGTCTGCCGCTCCTGCCAGACTCTCGTTTTCTGGTTCAGCGCATTGGTGCTCACGTCCCTGATGCTGTGAAATTGAGACTCGTTTGAGAGTCCGTGTCCTTCTCCTTCTCTGCAGAGATTGCAGGCCTCTTGGGAGGCTTGTTTCATTAGATGGGTGATGCAGGCTTCGCGGATGCCCAGGGAGCAGCTGAGTTGCTGTCTGTTGAACACAGCTTCTAGATGTTTCCTCACTGGTCCCCATATCTGTGCAGCTCCAAGCAGCATCCTGTTAAGGGACTTGGGGGCTGGCTCCAGAAGCCTAGCATGGGATGGGGGTGGTGGAGCCTACAGGAGAAAGGCTTGGGCCAGGGATTTTCTGTAGGAAACTCTAGGGGCTGTTTCCTCCTACTGGCCTCCAGAGGCACAGACTAGTCTGGGAGGGAAGAGTGGTCATATTTGTAAGCTGAGAGGACCCTCAAGTGGGGAGTTAGTGAGGCTAAGTCTGAGCCGGAGAGGAGAGGTGCCTGGGCTAGAGCTACAGAGGAAAAGACCAAGCTGCTGACACTACACAGATGCCTGAGCTCTGCAGCTCTGGCCTCCACCTCCTGAGCGGTGGGATGGAGTGTTTATGTGTAAACAGAGGCATAGAGCACAGATTTCATTCCTCATGGATCTGCAGGGGCTGAAGGACAGCATTTTGCTGCTCCTTTATCTAAGAAATAATGGGATTATATTTGCACAAGAGCTGTCATTTCTCAGCTGGAGCCCTGGGACAGGCCTCTCAAAAATCTAGATTGTGGCAGGCAGGACCTAGGCAGTGCTGCAGTTGGATCTGCTTTGTTTGTTAGGGTCACACAGCTACAGGTGTCTGGGATGTATGGTACAGGAGTAGCAACAGCCTGATTAAGGCCCCTGTCTCTGGGGAGCCTGCCTATCTGAATTGGCCCACTCTGGCCAGCAGACTCTTGCCAGTAATATCTGGATAGTTTCTGTTCAGTCTCTTTGTTCATTAGTTGAACTGATGATTAGAAAGTGACTACTGGAGGACTCGATGCTGGAGACATAACGATGGACAAGACAGAGCCCCCAGGACACATCTTCATGGGGCTTATGTTCTTATGAGAGAAACCAATCATTTTTCTTCAATAAATTCACAGAAAAGTAAAACATTACAAAGTGTGATGATTAAAACTCAGAAGGAAATGACCAGTTGGAGGAGGGGTCATTTAAATAAAGAAATAAAGAGGTCAAGAAAGGACTCTCTGGGGAGATGACATTTAAGCTGAAGCCCAAAGATGAGAAGGAGCCAACCACATGAAGAGTCAGGGGAAGGTGTTCTGGGAAGGGGCTAACAGCATGTGCAAAGGCCCTGAGGCAGGAAGGAGATCTGGAGTGTGGCTGGAGCACAGCATGGGAGGGGAAGGCAAGGGCCAGACCACATGAGGATATTATAGGTTAGAGTGTTGTTGTTATTCTCAGTCCACTGGAAGCTATGCAAGAGTTTCACACTGAATAGTGACCTGCCCTGATTTGTTCTGAAAGATTTCTCCAGCTTCTGTGTGAAGAATGGGTTATGGGTACTAGATACCAGGAGGCTGATGGGGGGCTAAGCTGACAGTGTGGTGAAAGGTAGTGGTGGCTCTGGAAATGGAAAGAAGCAGGTGAGATGGGGAGCAGGAGTTGGCAGGGGAAGGGTGTGAGGATGAGGGAAGTCTGAGGGTGACACTGAGCTCCTGGCTATGACATCTGATGGTGTGGGTACCATGAGGGAAAGCCTGGGGTTAGGGCACAGGAGACAGGTTTGGAGGAGGAAATCAGGAGTCCTGTATTGGACCTGTTGCTTTTGAGATATGTCTGAGACTTTACAAAGACAACTGAAGAATTGGAAGAGATTGCCTACACTTGTGTTAGAGAGGGAGATACACTGCAAATAATTATGCACTTAACTTAAGCGTTATTCCAAGTGACAGACTCCAACAAGCACATGCAGCTTCTGATGTTTTTAAATTCCCTTCACTACAGAACCACAGAAAACTGGGTGAGGCCACGAGAGCAGATCTCATTTGCACCTGCTCCAGAGTCTAGGCTCATTTGTCCAGGCCTCCCTGCAAGTTCTCCGCTGGGTTCCTGCTGTGGTCTGAATGTTTATGTCCCCACAAAATTCATGTGTCGAAACCTAATCCCCATTGTGGTGGTATTTGGAGGTGGGGCCCTTAGGAGGTGATTTGGTCATCCTCATGAATGGGATTAGTGCCCTTGTAAAAAAGGCCCCAAGAGAGCTGGCTTGTCCCTCCACCATGTGAGGACACAGTGAGAAGACGGCAGTCTATGAACCAAGAAGTGGGCCCTCACCAGACACCAAATCTGCTGGCGCCTTCATCTCAGACTTCCCAACCTCCAGATCTGCGGTGGTGAGTTTCTCATGAGTTTCTGTTGTTTGTAAGCCTCCCAGTCTATGGTATTCTGTTGTAGCAGCAGACTAGGGAAGTCCCCTAAGGCTTTTGCCACAAACTGGGCTGTGCTGGGTTTGGCTTCCCTAACCATGAAGGCCTGTGAAGTATGTGTAGTAACTACTCAGCCCTCTCATCTCTGAGCACTTGAAGGTCACAGTGGGTTCAGGCTCTATATGCAGCATCCCTACGGATAGCTTTGCTTCCACCAAAACATGATGCAAAAATACCTTCCACTTCGTACTCCTGCACAAGCAATGGCCCCTCTGGAGCTCTCTGACCAGCACAGCATGCTGTTCTCTGGGGACTGGTGGCTCACCCTGCCCTGATGTATCGCTGAGAGGGGTTCTTTCAGAGCCTTCATCTTTTGGCAGGGTCCACATTGGAAAGTGACAGCTCATCTTCCCCATTGCTTAGGAAAAAGATGCTGCGATGCTTCCTTGCCCACAGCCTGGTCTGTAGCCCTGCTTGAACACTTGTTGGCTTGCTCATGGGCAAGTTGTGTGATATGATTTCTCTGACCTCAGGGTCATGATAAGTGTGAGAGTTAATGAATGTAAAGCTCCTGGAACATTGCAGGTTCTCAGTAAGGGGTAAAGTGGCTTTTTCTCATCTGGTTGGAAGTGTGACTGAAGTGCCTGCAGATGCTGGGGACACGACTGGGCAGTGCTTTCCTCAGGCCTTCCCTCCTGTGGTGAACTGTAGAGACCAGGAACAACTTGGCACTTAGAGAAGGCAAGCATTGCTGGACGTCCTTTTCATTTCTTACCCTCAGCTGGCCCCTCTCCAGGACCCCCCTCCCCTCATTCACACACAAGCCCCTGTTAGTGGAGACCCCCCCCACTATTGTGTCCCTGGGTCTGGAGCCCCCAGCTCTCCCCCCAGCAACTTGACCTCCTCCCAAGGACATGTGCCATTTCAAGGCTTCTTTGTCCCCATCAAGGCTGCATTGCAAACATCTTGGTCTTGCTTCTACATGGCCTTCCTGCTCCCTTCCTAGCCCTGTACCCTCTTTGTACTTAGTTTGTGGTCTATGTCCTCTCATTGGCCTTACCCAGAAGTCCTTTCAAGATCCACAGCTTTTGAAGATCCAAGAGGTGAGCAGAAACAGTTTGTAAACCACCACCCAGAGTGTGGAAATAGTGCCCTGCACAGAGTCATTCCTCCTGGTCTTATTCAGGCCCTGCTTTAAGCATGCCCCCCCATGTCCACCCCCAGCATCACCTGACATCCAGGCTGCAAAGGAGTACACAGACACTACCCCAGCAAGCCTTCCTTACACAGGCTGTGCAGGGAGGCCGTGGGGCATGTGCTACATGAGAACTTGAACTCTGGAGTGGAATGGGCCAGGATTCCAATCCCTGCCCTGCAGCCTTTGAGCTGTGTGACTGTGGGTAAGGGCTCGAACCTTCCTGGGCCAGCCTCTGTTCTCTCATCTGTGAAATGGGGGTAATCCATTAGTACCTCAGAGTTAATATGCGAATTTGCTAAGGTAACAGAGGTGCTTAGCCCAGTGCCTGGCACAGTGACTGCTGAAAAAATGGTGGGTTTTAGGAAGAGTTCTGACTGGAAGAGTCTCCGTCTTATTTCTTTTTCTTAAACTGAGGTATAACATATATGCAAGAAAATGCACAAGCCTCAAATGTTCAGTTCAATGAATTTTTACATGTGTACACCCATTTGAACACTAAGATCAAGATACAGGGTATTTCCAGTACTTCAGCAGATTCCTTATGTCTCCTCTCAGTTGATAATACATCCCCTCTCCCCACAAGATATCATTATTCTGACATCAGATGAGTCTTGCCTGTTTTGAAACTACATGTAAATGGGATTATACAGCATGTACCTTTTTGTGTCTCACCTCTTTCATTCAACATTATGCTGTCTGGTTCATCCAGGTTGTGTGTGTTAGCAACACGTTCTTTTTCATCGCTGCATACTATTCCATTGTATGCATATACCGTAATTTATTTTCTGTTTTACTGTTGATGGACATTTGTGTTTTTAGTTTGGGGCTATTATGAAGAGAAGTTCTTTGAACGTTCTTGTGCATCTGTTTTGGTGGATATAAGCTCTCATTTCTGTTGGGCATATACCTAGGAATAGAATTGTTGGGTTATAAGATATAACTGTTTTCTTAGCTGATTGTTCTAAACTGCTGTGTCAAACATCAGTATATATTCTTCATGTCCATTATGTAATTTAATCCTCAAAATAATTCTTGAAAGTAGGCTATGTTCATTTAGCAGGTAACTGAACTGAGGCAGAGCTGGGAAGTGATGGAGCCAGAATTCAAGCCGAGGCCATTTGTCTGCAGGGCACATAGTCCCATTGTCTACACTACCCCGCCTCTTCTCTCAGGCTCCCTTGATGGGCAGCACCAGAGTGGGAAGTGCCAGTTCCTCCTCTGAGCTGACCACAGTCCCATGAGCTGAGCCCAGCCTCCCAGCCTCCCTCTTCCTGCCCCAGTAGGGAGGTAGAGGCTACAGAAGCCCCCATTTCTCTCCCTAGTCTGACGCAACGAACATGCCGCCCGTGAGTGGGTGCACAGAGGGGAGGTAATGAGCCTGCTCTAGGTGGCTGTAGCCACTCATTTCAACAGTTGTTCTCATTGGCTTTTGCTTCCAAATGAGTAGGAAATGCTATTAGTTCAGGCCTCACCTGCTGCATGGCAAGGCCCTGGGATAGGAGTGCAGTGAGACGAGAAATTGTGGAGATAAAACTGGTGTGAAATGGAGGCCTTCTCACAAGGCTGGATGTGTCCATGCGAAATGAAGTTACTTCTGAGAAAACGAGATTTAAAGAGATTCTGCAGAATTAGATTACACTTTCAAATTTCCTTATTAAAGGAGATTGATGTCTAGGAGGGGCCCCTGGCAAGCTCTGTTTGGGATCCTACTTTGTAATTCCAGGTCTGAGTGTGGGCCCAACCAGAAAAAGCAGCTGTAGGTGGCAGGGACCCAGACCCCTGAAGTCTGCTGACACCCCTGTCTTACCCCTTGAGCAGCTGATGTGGGTATGAGGATTGTGGGACTGAATTTCTGGATAATTCCTGATGCTCCACATGGATCTGTATGGGTGAAACCTAAGGGGCTCATGCTCTCCCATTTCTTTCCATTTCCAGGCCTCTTAGCTGTGGGTTTTGTTCAAATCAGAGCTTGATTTTGAGCTATGATCTACTTTTTGGAAACGTAGTCTTTTAAAAGACAGTAAACATGCACGTGACTGCTCGTGCATAAGTGTGCATCTGTGCACAGATGTAAATGTACGTGAGCCCACCCAAACACATGCACATACACTCCCATGCATGTGGGTGCCAGGATGCATGGGTGTGTATTTTCATGCAACTTACTGAGCACCTATTACATGCCAGCACTGTGCTGGGTACTAGATAAAACTGTTGTGGGGAGAATAAAACAGAACAGACACAGCCCCTCCTCACATGGACCTGATGCCCGTGTGTGACCAAGTACACCTGGGCATACAACGTATTTGTGTGCTGCTGTGCATGTGTGTCCTGAAGCTGTGTGGCCCGTTCTGCATGACTTCCATGTGCTTCCTAATGTCTGCAAAGACTCCTGCCTGGGTCTCTTAGCCCCTCAGCACAGAGCGTTGCAGTGTAGCAGATGAGTCAAGTGCTTGGGCCCTAAAGACAGAGTGCAAGGGTTCAAATCCCAGCTCTGTCTCCTACTAACTGTGACGAGTGGGTAACCTTTCTTGTGCCCCAGTTCTCCCATTGTTAAAATAGGAGTAATAACGGTGCCTACCTCAGAAGGTGGTTGTGAGTAACGCACTTAGAAGTTGAGCACTGGTAAGTGCTCAGTGAGCATTATCTCTTTGCAAATTGCCTAACCCAGGCTCCCTCCCTGCCCCAGAGGCGGGGAGGGCACTGATAGTAAGGGAGGGAAGCCCCAGAGCTGCACTGAGCAGCCTTGTGCCCAGTGGGCTCAGGGCAGGGTCTGCAGCCTAGTCTTTTCAGCCCAGGCCAGGGGATGCTTGACACTGGTTTAGAACCAGTACTGAGGCACGTTGAGAGATTATGGGGAATACCAAGGCTACACCTCACTGTGCCCCCAGACCTCTCCCCAGAGCAGTCAGAGAGACCTGCCCCTGAGCTATCACCTTCTGAGCTGCCACAGCAACCCCTTCCCACTTGAGTGGTTGCTGGAACAGTCTGTTGGACACATGGGACTGGCTTCCTTCTGCACATACTTGCACTGACCACGAGACTGACCTGTGGGTGAAGCTGGAGTCTGGCCAATACCTGTGTGATTTTAACCACAGAGGAACATTCAAACCAGTTTATTGCTCCTCAAAATAAGTGTCCCTCACCACTTTATGGACCTGAAATCGAGCTATGACTGAGGTTATCCTTTCCCATGTCCTGAGTGGGGTGACGCTAATCCAAGCTAACTTTTGACCGCTGGGTTCAGTTAGTCCTAAGCTTATCAAATGTATTAACTCCTTTATTCTTCATGGTAAATCTATGAGATGAGTGCTGTTTTCATACCCGTTTTACAAAATAGAAAACTGAGGCAGAATTAACTGAGGTCATGTAGTTGAACGTGTCAGACAAGCCCATATTGAGGGATATTCCATAGAATAACTGGATTGTACTCTTCAAAAATGCCAGTGTCTTGAAACACAAGGAAAGACTTAGAATTCTTCCAGAGTTAAGTAGAATAACCTTGACAACTGAATGCAGTACATGACCTGGGACTTTGCCATAAAAGATATTATTGGAGGAACTGGTGAAATCTGAATGAGGTCTATAGATTACAGTATTATTTCAAAGATAATTTCCTGTTTTGATCATTGTACTGTGGTTATATGAGAAAATGTCCTTGCTTTTAGCAAAGTATTTACACATCAAAAGTATGAAGGGTGTTCAAAAGGTTCATGGAAGGATTTGTGTTATCTTTTAATTCAATTTTCCACTAACTTTTTGAAGTACCTTGATTTTAGGGATATAGAGGCTTCATGTCTGAAACCAACTCAAATGATTCAGGAAAAAAATTATAGATAAGTAAATAAGTAAGTAGAAAGAAAGGTAGAGGAAGATAAAGCAAATGTAGTAAAAGTGTTCATATTTAGAGAATCCGGGTGAAGAATATAGAGGAATTCTTTCTACTATTCTTGCAACTTTTCTGAAAGATTGAAATTATGTCAAAGTAAAAAGTTGGAAGAAAAAGAAAGCAAGAGTCAGAGCAGGGATGGCATCCTGAGGTGAGTGTTAATAATACAATCAGCTCCTGTTCATTGCCCTGTCCCTCGGGTACCAGACTGTGCTGTGGCTTCATGTGCGTAACTTCACTCTGTCCTCACAGCAGTCTATGTGGAAAGAGACCACAATGGCCCCATTTCACAGATGCAAGTTAGAAAGGTGACGGGGTTTGCTCCAGGCCCCTCAGCTCCTGGCGGCAGTTCTCAGACTCAAAACCAGGCTCTCTGACTTCCAGGTCTGAGCTCTTAGCCTTGCCCCACTGTTGACTCTGACCTCCACAGGAGAGTGGCAATGGGCAGGACAAAGGCATTTCTTCACTGTGCAGTAGCACAGTGAAGGCCCTGGGATAGACGCAAATAAGATCCATTTGCAGATGGAAAGGAGTAGTAGTCAAGGATTCTGCAGCGAGCAGATCTGCAGTGGCAGGCAGGACACACTGGCACGTGGGAGGGGGCCTCAGATGCTGGATGGAGTTGCCAGTGGTGGCCGCAATGGCCTACAGCAGGGGATCCATAGGGTATAGCCTGGAATGACCTGGGCTGACTGGGGTAGACATTCTGGGGTAGAAGACTTGCCTTGGAGGAACTCGCTGGGGGGCAGTGGGATTGCTCCACAGCCAGACTCAGGCCACTGTCCAAGCTGGAGGCCCAATGGGACTGGGAGCCTGTGGGTTTGGCAATTTGGAAAAGTCCATGTGCTGGATCCGAGGGGCAGCCGGGCTGTGAGCAATAGGTGGGCAGGAGTTGCTGAGCACTCGGGTCTGGCCCAGCGGACAGCTCTGGGGGGTCCACGTGAAGAGGAGGGCTCCTCTTCCGGCTGGGGGGAGGGTGTAGGAGGGGCAGAATGACCTCTGGCAGTCCCTCCAGTCACTGGGACTGTCTGGCTTTTCCCCAGATTAAAGAGCTGAGGGTAAGTGTCTGGCAGCTGGATGAGTCAGACTGGGAGGCTTCTTTCTGCAGCCTGGCCGCCTCCTTCTACATCAGCCCTGCCCGTGGGAGAGGTGGGGGTGGGAGTTCGGTCTCTCTCCTCTCACATGTCACCCCCCACCCTGGGATGTGGGGTGACACATGGGCTGAGTGAACTGGTTTATTTTGTTGGGCCTGGCGTGTGCATCTGAGCGAGTGCCCAGGCGGGCATGAGTGTTGGTGCAAACATCGCCCATTGTAAAATATCAGTGTTTTCATGCGTGAGTAGTAATTACTAGGTAATGCTTTAAAACCTTTCCTGAAGGAGCGCAAAGCTGTTTTTTTTCTAAAGTCAGGAGTACATTAAAAGGATTACCATGTAGATTTGATTTTTAGATAACACTAAAATGGATCCCAAATGGACTTCAGCAAAGGGATGCTATCTCCTTAATGGAAAGTGTATGGCCCGAGGCTCAACTCCCAGAGCCAGGCAGGGGCGGGGGAGGGAAGAGGTGTCTGCAGGGGGCAGGCTGGCTGGGCTAGGAGGCAGGCAAGGCGGGAAAGCCCGGACCCTCTAGACAGCACCCCCCTCCATTTGGGGAGCAAGAGACTGTGGATGCCCTCCTAAAGGCCCTTCTCTCCAGGAGTGTTTTCAAGTCTCCTGGACTATCCAGCAAGAGAAACACAGTGTGGGTGCTCTGTAAGGAAGGAAGAGGTGACTCCATTGCCCGTTTGACCCCTGAGCTCTTCCACCCTCCTGTGAGAAACACGGGATGGTTTCAATTTTCCTTATTGGGCAGGAGAGGGAACTAAGGCCCAGAGAGACCAGGGGATCTGCTCTGGACCATAGAGCCAGACGCTTGCAGACTTGGAGTCCAGTCTCAGGTCCATTCCACAGGCATGTTTGCGGTGAGGCTTCCCCCAGCACTTCAGCCTTTCTAGGCAGAGAAAGCTCAAGGGTTCCTAGGTTCTCAGGGGCCTCTACAGCCAGACTGGTCCTGGTTTCCATTAGTGGACATGGGACACTTTGGCAGAAGCCACACAGCTTCTATAAGTTTTCCAGAGCCCAGGAATCAGGGTTCAGCACCCCAAAGGAGGGGTGCCCAGGCCTTACAGACAACCTGTATGTGCCAGACCCAGCCTGGATGGGCACAGGCAGGGGGAGGGACACCTGGGGCCGCTTGTGGCTTTGCTCCTCATGACTTCCACGAGGTGCTCTAGGTGCCAGGTCCCATTGGTGATGGGCCCTGCAGGATCTGTGGCCAGGCATTCTGGGGCCTAAGCTTAGAAGGCCAGCCTGTCCAGGAGTCAAGCCAGATGGAAGAGGGAGGGGACAGGTGCTCCTAGTGCTGGGGTCTCCCACTGTCCCTCATCATTGTGGCTTATGACTTAGTGGGCTAAGCGTATCTCCTGTGTATGGATGTTCCAACCACTCACACACCCTCCAGGAGTAGCATGAGTATAGGGCCCTAGGAGGGGCTGGGGACTGCTGGGAAGGGAGCCAGGCCTGCTGCAAGCCCAGATGAGTAAGGGAACATCAGCCTTGCGGGGGCTGCACCAGAAGCCTGGTCTGAGGTTTTCCAAGTTAGTATTTATATACAATATCTGTGCTGGCTGGATGCTGCCTACACAAGCCCCAGGGAACCCCCAGACCTCCCCCAAATTCAGCTGTTTTAGCCTATTCCCCATTTTCCACACCTTGTACCTCCTTGTATCAGGCCTCGGAAGGAGCCTCACAGCTGGCCCCCCACCCCCCCGGCGACCCCCACTCTCCCAGGGGTGCTGTGACCAGGCAGCGCCGTGCTGGAGGAGACATAGGCAGGCCTGAGGACATGAGCCCCATCACTCTCCCAGACCAATTAACCTTTAGAGCTGCATTAACGAAATTAGGCAGCTAACTTCCCAGCTAACAGACAGGCCCTGTGGGCACTGGAGGAAGGAGGGAGGAGAGAGCCCTCTGACCTCTGCCCACTGCAGCCTGGGGGTGCCCCTCCCTGCCTTCACCTGTCCTGCTGGTTTGGGCCTTGGGAGGGCCACCCTGGCCCACAGGCCAAGCCCCTCTCCGAGAAGTCTGGGAAGGCAGCAAGACTGAGAAAGAGCTCAGGACAGGGGAAGGGGCCCCAGGGTCTGTTTGATCAGTGGCCTATACTAGCGCCTCCCACCATCTGGGCCTGAGTTTCCCCATCTGTAGAACGAGAGCATTTGACTGGAAGAACTCTGAGGGCCCCTCTGACGTGACATCTGTGGCTTCTGAGACTGAGGCCCTTTGACGGCTGGTTCAACGCAGTAGCCAGAGGAAGGCAGGGGGAAGGGCAGTGGGCAGGAATGTGAGGGCAAGCAGGGGATGGGGCCAGATTCTAGAGCCCTGGAGGGATCAGGGGTCACTTGGAGAGGATGGGGCCAGTAGGAGGACAGACTCCAGGGGCTAGCTGGAAAGCCAGGGAGGCAGAAGAGGTGGGCTCCAGGGTCGACCCATCCGTCCAGCTGCACCTCGGTCAGGGGACAGGGACCTGCCCTGTGGCTTCCCGAGGGGTGCTCAGGTAACCCGCCACACACTTCCCTCTGAGCCTAGTCTTCTCACAGGGCCACATGGGTGTCCAGACTCCTAGATGATGTCCGTCCTCATCTTCTCAACTGTCCCTCTCTGTGGCCCCAGGGGAAGGGACTAGGAGACTGTGCCTCTATGTATATCCACGTGATGCCTGCACCTTGTGCCTGTGTACGTGGGGTGTATGTGAGTGCCCACACTCTCCTGCTGGGAGGCTCTGCCCCTTCCCTTTGTACTTGGTGCTTTCCTGTATGTTGGGAAGCTCGTATGGGACCTGAGAGGGGGCCAGTGGCTCAGAGACTCTTATCCTGGTAGGATAAGCAAGGATGCAGAGGCTGGGAACCTTCCCTCCCACAGGCCAGGGCAGGGGGAAGTTTGACTCTAGCCGAAGCATTCCCGAGCAGAACCCCAATGAGGCCAGGCCCAGCCACCTCCCCTCAGCGGCCAGGAGCTCCAGAGCCTTCTGCTCCCTGCTGGGAGGGTCCCAGGGGCATCCACCTTTCTTCTGGACACATCTGCAGTTCTACATGAATAGACCAAGAGGCTGTAGCCTACTCAGGTTGAAATGGATGAGGATGACTTGAGTTGGCAAAAAGATCTGGGGGCTCTAGTGGACCCCAAGCACATTGTGAGACTCCATTCTTAGGCCTATTGCCGAAAGAGCCGATGGGATGGTGGCTGCAGGAGGACAGCATCAGGTGTCCTGTGGATCACACCGCACAGGGTGGCAGTGCCAGGATAGGGAGGAACAGCTCAGGGAGGCTGGGCCTGAGGCGGTGTGTGCCCTGGAGGAGAGCAGACTCAGGGCAGCCTCTGAAGGGATGGTCACAGGGCCAGGGGACCAGGTTGTGCCATGTAGCCCAAAGGGCAGGACCCAGGGCTGGGGGAGGAGGTTACCAAGAAGAGAGTGAAGAGCCCCAAACCTAGAGGGGACAGTGGAGAGGAGTGAACCCCCATCCCTAGAGGGATGTGCCCCAGGGCCCAGAGCCGCAGGGCCCATCCTGCCCGCCTCTGTCTGTCCGCCCACAGGCGTGCCGATGCTCTCTGTCCAACCCAAAGGGAAGCAGAAGGGCTGCGCGGGCTGTAACCGCAAGATCAAGGACCGCTACCTGCTGAAGGCTCTGGACAAGTACTGGCACGAAGACTGTCTCAAGTGCGCCTGCTGTGACTGCCGCCTGGGCGAGGTGGGCTCCACCCTCTACACCAAGGCCAACCTCATCCTGTGCCGACGCGACTACCTGAGGTGGGCCGCTGCCACCCACCCCGCCCAGTCCTAAGCCCCTGTCCTCCAGGGCCCAGTGTGACTCTGCCATTGGCTTGAATCCAGCACCCTGTGTGCGAGGCCCGCGTGTCCACTCATTCCTGATTATCCTGCCCCTACCCTGCTTACCCCAGACCCGAGGAGCTGCCTGAGGGCAGGGCCGTGTCTTTAACTCCTTGGACTCAGTGCCCAGCACAGGGCCAGGGCAGGCATTTTCCCCGGGGCACCGGCCTGGCTCTGTCTCTGCCTTTGCCAGGTGCTTCTGACCCACCTGTTCCTGGAATCTGGGAGGGGACACCTCAGAGGGGCTTCGAGGAGCAGGCGAGCAGGCGGGGAAGCTCTGACTTGCCTGGGCCCTTCTTCTCTGAGGAAGTCTCCTTCTCATCTCTCTCCCAGTGACCACCCCCTCCCTTTCCAGGTGGTCCCATATGCCTATAGTGCTTGGCAGGTAGCCTGCCCTAAGAGAGCTTAAAGACCTGGATTTGAATTTGCTCTGAGTCTTCAGCTTCTAACCTTCCCTGAGCCTCAGTTTACTCCTCCTTGAAGGGGTGGAAAGAAGAACGCTTCCCTGCCTTGCATTCCTCAGTCTGGCTCACCCTCCCCCACAACCCAGATCCTGTTCCTTGGGGCCACCTCCCCCAATTAACCCTCCCTTAGGCCACTTATGACATCAGCAAGGTTGGAAGGAGGCCACAAAGCAGGGGCCTTGGCTGAGACCCAGCACCTGCATTTGGCTCTGTCGCAGGCTGCTGGATGGTGGCCGGACCCTGTGGGGAAGGAAGGCGTGTTGCATTAATTAACAGGTCAGGGCAAGGGCTTAGTGGGGCTCCCTCTGCTTGGGTCTTGGCATGTTGGCGGGGGAAGGGTTATCAGTGGAAGCTCCCCTACTTCCCCAAAGAGCCTGAGATTCACCTGCCTGCATCTTCTCTTTTAATTCCCGCCTTTTGCAGAAGTTTTAAAAAGTGATGCAATAAAATAGGATCTCCAACTTGGTGCTCTTGGCCAGG
Source organism: Cynocephalus volans (assembly GCF_027409185.1). Lineage (NCBI taxonomy): Eukaryota > Metazoa > Chordata > Mammalia > Dermoptera > Cynocephalidae > Cynocephalus > Cynocephalus volans. Next base: position 108,865,014 of record NC_084463.1, on the reverse strand, counting down.
ACTGGAGGGGAGAGGCTGAGGCCAGGAGGAGGGGTTAAGGAAGAATGCTCTTGGGGATTTATCCCTTGAGGACCCAGAAGAGGCCTCCAAGTCTGGAGGTTTAGGGCATCCCTTGAGGGTGGGAGAGGTGGCAGATCATCCAGTGGATCCACAGGACTTGGAGAGGGAGGACCACGGTGCAGATGGGCTTGGTGGGAGAGCCAAAGCACCCACAAGCGTTCTGAGCCCTGCTAGCTGTGAGGGGCTGAAGTTATTTTCCTGCACTCTGGCAGAAGTGAGAAATGACTTTTGGGGCCAGGTAGGCCAGTGTGCCGGGATGGGGGTGTGGCTTCCCTGAGCTACTCAGCCCCTGAGAATGACTGTCCAGAGCCTGCACCTTCTGCAGCAATTGCACACTGTGCTGGTGGCAAGAAAGGCCCCTCTTGGCAGGCAGATGCTGTCACCCAGCCTTTGTCTGCCTTAATCTGAGCCACCAGGCAGCTCAGACTGATGAATAATGGAGCCAAGCTCGTCTGCAGGCAACTGAGCTTGAGCTGGACAAATAAGGGATTAGAGGGGCCTCCCTCCCACTTCTCAGTCCCCTTGCCTCACTTGGGGCTTGCTCCGTCAGTGTTCAGGAAAGAAGCAAGGAGGAGCCTGGTTGGCTCAGACCATTGGAACATCCAGCCAAGGACTAGCCTGCATGGGGAGGAATCAAACTCCCTGTCCATAGAGCTTTGCACCAGCCAGCAGCTAAGAAGAAGTTTGCCTAAAAGAGACATTTGTGCCAGGTGTTTTTGGAACTTCCTATGGACATCAGTTCTGTTTTAGATCCATCTTCGAACAGGATCATCTGTTCTAGCATCCCCATTTTACAGACGGATAAACTGAGCTTCAGAGAAAGGAAAAAGGGACTTAGGCAAGTGGCACAGTGAGTTTGTAATGGAAAAAGGATTTAATAAAAGAGTGTAATTTTAAAGGTGGGGAGTCAGCATCCTGCAGTGGTTTAGAGTTTACCCTCTGGAGCAAGGCCGTATGAATTGACAAGTTGTTCATGTCTCTGTGACTCATTTTTCTTATCTTTAAAATGGGGGATAATAATAGTATCCATCTCAAAAGATTGTTGTCAGGATTATATGAGTTCATCTTTGTAAAGCTCTTAGAACAGTACCTGACACATAGTAAACACTCCCTAGATGTTTGCTAAATGAGTTGTAACTGAGGATTTATAACATTTTTTCATAACCCTGTGAAGGGTATATTTCTGTCTTTGCTTTACAGTTGAGGTAAATGAGGCTCAGAGAGACTAAGTGACTTGCCTGAGGACACACAGCCCATGATTGGTAGACTGTCTCTAGAATTCAGGCTTGTGTGAGTCTGGAGCCCTTGCTCAGCCCAGCCTCGTGCTCTCCAGGTGCCCCAAGGTGGGCAGTGAGAGCTTGTGAGGGGGCCTTGGGTTGGGCAGTGTTAGCCAATCCCTATACACCCTCCCTGAAGGGATGTGCCAATTTCTCTGAAGCCTGATCTCTTGGCAGAATCTAAATGCTGCCATCAATGCTTTCACCCCCTGGCCCAGGCCCACCTGCTAAGCCCACAGAACTGAGGGATGGATAGAGGCAGCTCCCTGGCAGTCCCCTGAGTCCTCTGTGCCCTTCCCTCGGCAGGCTGTTTGGCACCACAGGAAACTGCGCTGCTTGCAGCAAGCTGATCCCAGCCTTCGAGATGGTGATGCGGGCCCGGGACAACGTGTATCACCTCGACTGCTTCGCCTGCCAGCTCTGCAACCAGAGGTGAGTGCTGGGCTGGTAGCGGTCCCCAGCCTGAGGCCTCCTGGGACAGGGCAGGAGCGCTGTATGCACATGTGGGTTCTGTGTGGGTGCGGCTGGGTGTGCATGTTGTCATGAGCATGCATGTGCATGTATGTGTGTTTTGTGTGCCCGAGCCCTGTAGCCGAATGTGTATACTCCAGTACTGGGTGTGCACATTTGTGTGGCACACTTCTATGTGAACATCATGGATTGGCGGTATGCAGGAGTTACTGTGTGTGGATAGTGTGAGGTGCATGCGTGTGTATTTTTAAATGTCCACATACAAGTAGGTATATGTGCATGATGGAGTTTAATATGCACACGTACATGGGTTTTTAAATGTCCATGTACAAAGGTGTGTGTGTGTGTGTGTGTGTGTGTGCATGAGGCAAATATGCATGTGCACGCACTTTAAATGTGTGTGTATGAGGGGATGAGGGCTGATGTATTCTTGTATCCTTGTGTCCCTGATGCTTGTGTGTATGTGTGCATGTACATGCATGTGCCTTTTGATGAGAAGAGGTTCCCAGACCTGGTGGGTGAAATTCCTTCAAGGAGTGGCCACTCACTCCTGACCCCAGCTCTGTGATTCTGGTTCCAGTCCAGCCTCTTGTCTGGTCTTTTGGGCCCTGCTCTGTCTGTGCCCTTGCCCTGTGGGAAGCCCCGGGGACCTAAGGAGCCAGAGCCCTTCAGCCCTGGCTAGGGTCTAGCACCAGAAGGCAGGTCCTTTTCTCAGGAGCCCCTGGGTCAGGTAGGAACTCATACAAGTATGTTCCCGGAGGTTAAGGTCCAGAGACTTGGCAGGGAACTCCTGTATGGCTGTGGGGTCTGGCCAGATGCATTGCTAGGAGGGCTCGGTGAAGTTACAGCGCCACCTGGTGGTTCGACTGGGATCTGCTGGTACTGGGCCAGCGACCCTGGGGTCTCACTAAAGGCTTCAGACACCCCATCTTTGGGAGAAGGACTGGAATCCCCCAATACATGGGGAGGTCTAGGGGACAGAGGCAGGCCTTCCTTGGGTAGGAAAGGAGATAGTGGAATGGGTGAATGGGTCACCTCCTGGAAGGATGCTCTGTGTAACCTACAGATTCTGTTTATAGGAAGAATGCCCTTTACTGCCATCCTCTTAAGTTGGGGAAGGGAACAGAGGGATGGAAAAATTAGCCATTTTATCCCTTCCTCCTTCCCCATTTCTCCCTCTCTCCATCTCTCCTTTCTCGGTCTCTTCCTGTTTCTTTGTCCTCTCTCTTTCTTCCTTTCTGGAACTGGGGTAAGTTATTCTTGTACCAGCCCCCACTCCACAGGGGACCTGCCTGTGGAAGGCCTGTGGCTCAAGCTTGACTGTCTGTCTGTCCTACCACCCCAAGCTGCAGGGCTGGCCAGCGGCTGGGCTGACCCAGGGTAATTAACCAGGTTTGCTGTGGGGCTTCTGGAAAGTTCAAGGAGCAAACTCCCCAACACCATCTCCCATGTGACCCACCTCCTGGGCCAGGCTGGGTCCTGTCTGGAGTCCCCACTACCCACTGGGACCCTTCCCATGGCTTCTCTCTCTCTTGCTTGAATTTTCCAGATTTTGTGTGGGAGACAAATTTTTCCTGAAGAACAACATGATCTTGTGTCAGATGGACTATGAGGAGGGGCAGCTCAACGGCACCTTTGAATCCCAGGTGCAGTAACGCCCATTGCCCGGCCTCCAGGCCCGTCCGTCTGTCTGCCCATCTGCCCACCGCCTGGCTGGCCAGCCACCGTCCTGTCACATCAGAACTTCTCCACCCTGGATGGGAGAGACAGCCCTTCCTCCACTGCTGCCACCTGTCTGTGTGTGACCCCTCCTGGGGCCAGGCTGGGCCTGTATAGTCTGTCTTCTGTATATAAATGGGAACGTTTATTTTATGAGAAATGTAATGCGATTTTATTACTGGCGTGGATTAAACTTATGAATGTTTCCGGGGAGGTTACTCTGCGTTGTTCACATGACTGACATAGACCTGGGGTCCTCTCCCCTCTGTTGCTCAAGGGATAGGACATGGAGCAGGGTGTGGACCTCCAGCATGTGCTATTGTCAGGCAGAGGAGTAACGAGTTGGCTTCAGGGGGAGGAATCTGGAAGGAAGGGGACAACTCAGGGCTCTTAGACAGAGGTGAGAACTGGGATGTCCTACCCCTCCCTAGCAGAGCATATACCTTGGTCCTGAGTAGGCCCCAAAGAAAAGGGGCAAGATGAAGCCTTCCCTACCCTGTGTTCCTGTGGTCCATTCCTGTACTGCAGACCTGAGACTGACTGCCTAGATGAGGGCCCAGCTCTGACCTCCACAGTAGACCCCAAATCCTGAGCCCCTACCATGGGATCACCATCCTGAAACCCATCTTCCCTTTCAGGGTGACAGGCAGCATTTGTTGTCTCTGTCCAGCAGCTTGGGCCTGACCTGGGGCCTTACTTTCTGCTCATTTGGGTGAGAACAATCCTATCTCCCTGCAACTCAGTCCATGCAGGCTGGAGGCATCCACTCAGTCAGCAAACCTCAATCTACTCTGTCTTAACCCCACGCTGCAAGTGGGGTGACCCAGAGCAAATCAGACACAAGGATGAATCATAGACCAGACATACTCCCTGCCCTTGAGGAGCTTGCTGCGGGGGTGGAAGGCAGAAGCCAGGGAGGGAGGAAGCCAGGAAATCAAAGCATGTCGTGGTGAGGACAGAATGCTGCAGGGAGACCTGGAATAGGCCAGTTCCCTCCAGTGGACAGAAGGCCACTTGTGACAACTCTGGAGTCAGAGACAGATAAGCCAATGGACATACAGTCAGGCAGATACGTGTGCCAGCAGACAGGAGAGAGGGACACACTAGACAGGTGTGTAGGCAGAGGCAGGCAGACAGGCAGGTGCTCAGCTCAGGCCAGAAGACAGCCAGAGCCGCTGTCTCACCAGGGAATTTTGCACATACCTGGCTGAGCTAGGTTTACTCAAGGCAGCAAGGATGCTGTTTTGGTCTTGGCTACAGCCACAGTTCTAAGCACAGAGCCTGGAACTGAAAAGATATATCACTGAGCGGTATTAGGAGAGACTCTTTGGGTCCAAAGCCTGGATGGGGAAAGCTGTATGGACAGGCTCCCCCACCATCAGGCCACTTGCTCCTCTTTCCGCAGGGCTTATTTTCACCCTGGCCACAGCTGAAAGCCAGGGGCTGACGGAGCTGGATCGCTGCCTCCAGCTTTGCCCGCTCCCAGGCAGGGGGTGGCTGGCAGGACTGGGCCCTCGCATCACCCTGCTCCCAGCCTGCTCCTCCACTGTACAGTGGGAGAGTGGCTGGGTTCTCCTGGGTGCTGGACAAGGCTACTTCTTCAAGTTGCGGTTCTGTAGCCAGCAGCCCAATCCCTGGAAAGGGATTACTAGGGCCAAGGATTTTGGGGTAGGAGTTCTCAATTTGGGGGCCACTCACTTTCTGTGAAGGAGCCACACTCATGGATGTGTGAGAGAACAGAGGCAAGAGCCTGTCGGTACTGCTGCAGTGGGGTTTGTGTGAGACGTGGTCCAAGGGACTGCGAAACTAGAGAGCTGTCCATACGTGGCCACGTGAGATTGTGAAGAAGTTTGAGTACATAGAGACGCAGAGGGCTGGAGTCAATTATAAGGAATTTTCTTGCTCAACTTGAAAAAAGCAAATTATTCTCCTGGATTATAGCAGGGCCCCCATGTCAGACCCTCCCCGGGTCTTTAGGCCTAGGATGGCTGTGCCCACACCAAAGGCCCCAACTCTTAACTTCTGAGTTTGCTGCAGATAAAGTTGTAACACAAGTTAATTACATGGTTATTGAGAGAGAGCAGAGCCACTTGAATGCTGTTTCTGGGCAATTACAATTGTTTCCAACAGAGTTACCATATTGCAGCCATGAAATAACGTGCCATTCTGCGGTAATTATGTAATTAACTTGTCTCACCACTCTAGGTTGCACAACAATTAATTCACGCACAACGAGATAGACTCAACATCAGGCAGGCAGGGTTTGAAAGCCCCCAAGAGCAGAGCTGGCCTTCTAAGAAGACCCCAGTCCCACTCTGCCCACTCGACTTGTCAGGGGGCTTCCCCAGCTCGACATGGCATGGAACATGCCAAGTCCAGCATCGTGGACCCAGTTATTGCTATCTGACCATCCTCACCCGGGAAATGGGATGATCTGGTTCTCAGGTCAGCCATGAGGCTCAGAACTACACCGTGAGCTGCTGTGCTTACGTGAGCTGGGGTCACTAACCTGGACATCATGAGGTCCCGAGTAGGAGACCTCACTCAGAAAGTTGTGCGTCAGTCCACAGATGCCCTCAGAAAGAGGCCACACAGGCTTGCCTCGGCAGGCGTGAAACTGGTAGGAGGGTGGGGGGAAGTGAGACAAGACCAAGCTCTTTCCATATCAGGACAACCGAGGCAGGGACAGGAATGGCTGCTGGGGCTGGGGATGGGGATTATGCACCTGAGAGGATTCGCAACGCCCAGGGGTGACCCAGGAAAAGCCTGACCTTCCTACCCAGCTATTGTGTAGGAGAACTTGGTGAAGTGTAGGTCATGAAATGTCTTGGCTTGGTTCTCCATGGGGCTGCAGCCCACCACAGTTGATTGGGGGAAGAGGACAGGGAGAGCTGAGCATGAACCCTTAGTGGTTGCAACAGCTGGAATCTCAGCCTGGGGCGTGTGGGTGGTGGGGATGTGGACAGGCACCTACCATAGCTGCGCACAAATCCCCTCTACCTCCAACCTGCCCATGGGGCCCATCTCCTCTCCCTACCTTCCTTGGTGGCCTGGTGTCAGAGACACCCTAACAGAAGATGGAGTACTCCCATGGAGTACAGCACCTGCTTATGCCACCACTCCTTGGCCTGAAGCTGGACTGCATAATCTGTGTTTGGAAAGAAGTCTGATTCTAATCTTGACACTTCTGCAGGGCCCATCATGAAATCTCACATGGGTCCTGTCTCCTTGTGGCTCTGCTCCCAGAAACCTTGCCCCATATCATGAGACACGCAGGGGCTACAGGTAGAATCATGTGACATTCTTGCCTGGGAGATCTCATCTCTACAAGCAGGCAACTGCTCCCTCTCTTAATGCTGTCAGAGACAGTTTGCGGCCAGAATAACTGAATCTGGCACTGAGTGATGCCCAGACCACCCATTTGGGGTATCAAGTGAGGACAGGCTCAGGAAAGATACAACTGTATATCACCCTTGATGAAAATGCTAATGAGAGAATGTTGTCAGTCTATAAGTCAATATTTAGCTATCTATTACCTCTAAAACTAGAATGACCTGAAAATGAATGAATAAAGATGAGCTGATAAGAAGATGGGCTGGTTCAGAAAAATACTTGGTCAAGCCTGGTTTCTCATGAGAAAATAATCAGACAAAACACACACACACACACACACACACACACACACACACACACACACACACACACACACACACACACACACACACACACACACACACTTTAGGCTTTCCAAAATGGGTTTTATTCTAGGTTGTTCTAGGTCTTCTCCTTCATGAGAGCTGGTAGAAACCCTCTGTGCTGCTAGTGTTCCCCCAAACACCAGTGTCTCCTTCTAGTGGATGCTGCCTACACCCCAATTCTCTGAGCTCGTGTGCTCTGAGCCAGGACAAACAACCAGTTTCCCGGGTTGTCCCAGTGGCACTGGGTTTGGCAGAGCTTGTGGCTTTGCAGAAAAAGTTTGAGCCCCTCGGGGGTTCACGAGCCCTTGGGCTGCCTGTGACTCCCAGATTGTGGTCTGCACTCCCTCAAGCCCCATACCTTCTCTTCGACACAACCACATTCCAGACAGGAGCTGGTCCAGGGGCTCCTCCCTGGGGCTTTATTTACAAACTCTTGCCTCCTGGGCCTGCTCTGTGAAATGCCATCTGTTGTGGGGGCTGGGGTTTTCCACAGCTCTGGCAAGTTCAGTTTTTTCTTTCAGAGCCCAAAGCTGCTGGGGATCGGAGGCAGTTCCTGGGCCATACCACTTGTTCTAATGAGGAGGCTTGGGGACCACAGAGGCTCTCCACACAGGAGTTAGAGGACTCCTCAGAATCACCCAGACTCCCTGTCTCCTGTCACCTCCCTGATGCCCAAGCCTCCCTGCCCACCTGCCAGCACAGGTTCTGGGCGGAATCAGGGACTGGAGGCAGAGCACTGAGGCAGAGAGGAACAGAGGGAGAGATGAGAGAGAATATGTTGGGGGGAGAGAAACACAGATGGAAATGGATGGGACAAAGGGCAGGAGAGAGAGAGAGAATGGGAAAAGCGTCCTGGAAGAAGCTTCTACCTGCAGGAAGGGTGTGGGGAGGGTGGCCATAAAGGAAAGGGCAGTGTGATATTCTGGTTAAGTGCAGTGTGATATTCTGGTTAAGTGCATGAGCCCAGGAGCCACATTATGTGCGTTCAGACCATAGCTTCTCCACTTGGTAGCTGAACAGCCTGGGGCAGACTAGTCAGCTCTCATCACACAGCTGAGGAGTTTCCTCACCTTTAAAGGCAGATGTTGATGGTGCCTACTTCTCAGAGCTGCTCAGAGCATTAGATGCGTCATCACAGGGACAGCGCTCACAGCTGCGCTGGCTCATGGCAAGTGCCAGAACATGTAGTTGCTGCTGGGAACATTCACTTTACACAACCAGCACTAGGTCCCCTCCTGCAGGAGGCCTGGCCCACTGCTGCAGCCTCTTGCCCTACCACCACAGGCTGTCCCTGGGCTTCTGCATGCTTTCTGGAGAGGGTCATTGTGCCCTGGCACCAGTGGGGGAAACCCAGCCCAGTCAGATAAAGGGGGCTTTCATAAATAAAGACACGCCCAACATGATTAAGCCTCTCAGCAACTCTACATCCATTAAACAGTTGAAAAAATTGAGGCTCAAAGAGCTGTTCTTGCAAATAATAGAATCTGGATTTGAACTCAGGCCTGGTCTGATTCCAGATTCCAAGCAGGTAACTCCCATGTGAAACTGCTGCCAGAGGCAGCCCCAGGCAGTGAAAGGATCTGGGAGTCCAGAAGTAGATCTTACCCATAACAAAGCTCCCACACTCCCACCTGCACCTGTTTCTCTCTACAACCCATCCTCCACCAAGGGCTTGGTCCTTGTGTAGGTGGTGGTGTTGGGGGTGGGGGACCTGGGGTGCTTCTGTCTCTGCACATCCTAAGTGAGCATGTCACTGGGACTGGCCTGCACTGGCTTCTGGGTGGGATAAGCAATTCTAGATGATGTAGGCAGAGGCAGGGCAGGCAGCACTGGGCCAGAGGTTTATTGGTGAGGCAGGCCCCGATGTGGCATCGTTCAGTCAGGAAGCCAGCAGACATCAATCAAGTGCCTGCTCCATGCCAAGCATGGTGCTGGTGCTGAGGAATGGCCACACCAGTGACCAAGGCAGACAGAGTTCTTCTCCATGTATTTACAGTCTCGTGGGGAAGACAGACAATAAATAAATAGATCAATAAGAAGATAAAGATTGCTGAGTGACAGGGAGTGACTGGAGGGAAGCCTATGTAGATAGAGTGGGCAGAGATGACCTTTTCTTGCTCACCCTTAGAGACTATCTTATCCATTGAGCTCACAATTGAGGCCCAGAGAGGAAATGATGGCCAGGGGCACTCTGGAGCCAGCCTGGGAGGGGAGCCTGGTCTCCTGACCCTCAGCTGGCCAGGGCTCTGCCTCCTTCATCGTGTACTTTCATTCCAGCCAAAGATCCTGCTTGGGCACACGGGTGGTGGAGGAGAGGCAGCTCCACTCAGCCCTGACACCTGCTCAGTTCTTCTCTCCCTTTGTTTTCCAAGTTAATAAGAAATATTATTCCTTAAAATGCCAATAAATTGGATTTGGGTTCTTGGCTGCCATCAACATCCTTCTTGTACCATAATGCCACCAACTTGGTACACATTGGCTGGATCTATTGCTTCTGGGGATTCTCCTGGAGATTCTAATGTGATTGTTCTGAACACTTGGAATTACTGCCCTCTACAGAGTAAGCATCAAGAAAACAGGTTTCTCTGCAGACTCTGCATGACCAGTTTTCTAGGAAAAAGAAAATTTGCTGTAATAGGAGGAATTTGCAATACCCAGAGGGCCACAGGACATCAGGAGCTGGCAGGCCCAGCCCTTCTCTTTCCTTTCTCCAGCCCTTCAGCTTTCAGCCTGGCTGGTTTGTTCTGATGGGGGAAGAGCTCCGAGCTAAGGCTCAGCCTCAGGGCTCCTATTAGACCTTCCCAGCTCTTGGGGTCTAGAGGTGAGCTGAGGCAGGTGGGTTTCTCTTAGCTGTGCATCACAGGCTGTGAGGTTACTCCTGTCTGCTGCCAATGACATACCCCATCAGGTGCCCCCTGGATGAAAGGGTTGTTTTGTCTCGATCCTATGGACATCCCTCCCTGTTTCATCTAGGCTTTCATGCAGACCTGCGAGTTTCCAAAAATCCAGTCGAGGTGACAGTAGACCCCTCCCTCCTGGTCTGGGGACACAAGACCAACATCTACTCCTAGTCTCTCTCTCACAGTGAAGGAGTGAGAGTGACTTTGCACAAAGTAGAGTTGGGTACTAGTTCCATGGGACTCAGGAGAACTTGGACCCCCTTCTCCGAGTTCCCATGGGCGGGCTGGCTTCCCCTCAGCCTGGGACTCAGCTGGCTGGAGCCTGTTCTTCGCCCCCTCCCCTGCACCTGCCTTCTTATTTAGGGCCTATTTGGAAGCTAATCCCTGGGTTCATTAAGTGACCCCCTCCTTCTGCCCCTCTGCTTTCATTAGAGACAAGAGAGCTAATTACCAGCCCCTCTGAGGCCCCACCACAGGCCATTTTAGAGCTGATGCAGCCTTTGAAATGATTTAAAAACCCCACTTCCCAGCAATGCAATGGGCTACCCTTCACTCCTCATTAAGGCTAATTACTAAGCGCTTCCCATCTGAAGAGCGACCCTGCTCTTCTTGTACCACCCAGCCCAACCTCAGGCAGTAGCTCCCCACAGGAGCCTTCCCTGGTGGCTTGCTGGGAAGGGAAGCAATGGAAGTGGTGGGGGCTCTTTCCCTCCAGGCAGACATCCCAGCGAATTCAGGAAGCTGAGCCTGGAGGAGACTGGGGCAGGACGGGCCTAGGCTGGTGGGGTTGGATGGAGAGGTGTGGAAGAGGAAGGGAAAGGGAAAACCAGATCTGAATAGTGGGCAGGCACCAGCCCCTCTGGGGCCTTCATGCTGTAAAACTCCCAAGTCCAAGTCCAAGACTTGAACGTGCCCTATGGGAGGAGAACCAGGTCAAGGCTGCGGGACTCTCTGGAGCTCTCCGTGGTCCTGGAGTTTCCGAGACACAGCCCTTTTGGCTCATGAGCAGATGCAGAGTGGAAGGAGTGGTGGAAAGCACCTCCAAGTATTATGATATACTCTTCGTCTGGAAAACAGGAGCTCACTACCTCCAGGAGCAGCTCACTTCTACAAAGGGAGGCCCCTGCCCAGGCTCTTCTGATTGTGGAAAATGATGCTGACTCTGCCCTTCATTGCAACACCTGCCCTCTTCCCCTCTGCTCCTGTCTGAGATCCGCAAAGTGGAAAAACCAAGTTAAAAAAATAGACTGTCTAAAAAGGGGCATTCTCAATTTCAGCATATGTGTAAGTTTGTTTCATAGCATTTTTTTCTTTAACTTAGGGCCTCTAACTCAGGTTCTAGACTCCATCTGGCTCTACTCCCCCATATTCATTGGAGATTATGCTACCTCATCCTTGAGATCCCCCCACCTCTGACATTCTGTAGGCCCACGATTCCCTTTCCAAAGAATGTGTGGTGTGGCTGTCCCTGCATGCTTTCTTCTCAGCCCCACAAGCAGTTGATGTACACTGATGTTTAGCTCATAACGAAGCCCTGTTGAAGGGGGAAGAAGAGAGAGGAAAGTGGCATGATCCATTCTGTTGGAGACTCCAAGGTCTCCCAAGGGTAAGCTCTGGGGCAAGCAGGGACCAGATTGTGTCATCCACCATTGGCTTTGTCTCTGGTGCCGCTCAACCCCAGCAGCACTGAAGAGTAAGTCACTATATTCCTGACTCCCCTTTCTACACTCTACCAATCCTGAACACCTTCAAGCTTTGCCTTCTGATATTTGCGGGGAAACATCTGGGCAAAGATAAAAATCCATGTAAAGGATGGAGCACTGATTCCAGAGTCCCAAAATAGATGTAGGTTCCAGGTTCTTGACCCCATCTGGGTAATGACCAGCTCCCCATTACACATCTGGTTGCCTTTATTCCCTATGATAATGCACTTTTTGACCTACCCCTGCTACAGATCAGTAGCCCTTTATCTAGCAAAATAATGCCCTTGGACCTAAGGAGACCTCAGAGGCAGGATATCAAGGGCCCCTTTTTCCCAGTGTGGGCAGTCTACTTTTCTGAGGTCACAGGTTTCTATGGCCTGGGAACTTTCCCACCCAATGAGGACAATCAGCCCCATTGTTATACCTCCTTGGGAGTGCACAGTTAATACTCCCACTTTACAAATGAGCAAATAAAATACATTGTAATATAGCTAGGCCATGCAGAGGTGATAATAAAACTCAACTTCCTGCTTCTTGGGACAGGGTACCTACTCTGTGGTACCTGAGGTATACAGATCATTAATATAGGCAATACACAGTGACAGTGAATGGATGGGTATTGTTTTGTGAGAATTCTGAAGACAGGAAGGCCCGTGTGGCAGAAAATATGAGAGGAGGCAGGTACTAAGCTGCTTCTTGTAGAAAGAATAGCCAGAGATAAGAGGGAAGGACTTACAGGTAAAGGGTAGGTCTATAATCTTGACTGGTCAAAACAGAAGAGGGGACACTGAGAAGTGGCATGTATTTAGAGTTGAAGTGGGGGACAGGAAATTAGAAGCTGAGCAGAAGAGCTTTTAGATACTGGGCAACAGGAGCTATCATGGGTTCTTGAGCATGGCATAGCACAAGTCCTCTGCTCTGCTTTCTAAGTTGTGAATCCCATGGACTTTTTCCAAAATGTCATTTCCTGTAGGCACCATGGATAACCTCACTGGTATCACTCACCAAAGCCCTGCATTAGGAAGGGCAGAGCAACCTGCTGTGAAGCAAGAGTACCAAGGAAGGATGCTTTTGGTGGGTTGGGTTGAGGCCCAGGGAGCAGAACTGACATATTTGAGCTGAATCTAGAATCTATCGGTGGAGGTATAGACAAAGGACACTTCAGACTGAGACAAGGGCAAGTTAAAAGATCTGGATGTGGGACAGTGCTTGGGGAGCTCAGAGAGGAACAGGCAGTCATGTGTGCTGGGAGGGAATGGGACTTACTAGAACTAGTCAAGGGGGCTGCTGGTAAAGGGGGTGCAGTCCATAGAGATATTGGATGGTCTCTGTTCTTCAAGACAAGACATATGACTGGACTCAGGGGTGCCCTGTACTGGGGAAGATTTTGAGGGCTGGTAGACCAGAAAAGTTCAGCAGGTGGCAGAGTCTAGCACAATGGGGTGATGTTTTTAAATGTACCTCTGCCAAGGGGTAATAATGCTCATTGCAAGCAGAGGTGGCCACTCTCTTGGATAAAAGTTGAGCATAATATGGCCTAGGGCAATGTCCTGTGGCTGGTCACTAAGTACCTCCTATCAGGCTATGATTATTTGGTGCTCTTTGGAGGGTGGTTCTCCAGACAGCTGAGTAGTACCACGTCAAACACAGTTTTCCATCACAGGCAAGAATGATGTTATGAAAGAATTTATCAAAAATCAAGACACCAAAAGCATCTCTGAAGGCAGTCTAGTAACCTAAGCAGAAAAAAAAGTGGGGTTGATTTAATGCATCCATGTATCCATCCATCATCCATCCATTCCTCCTTTCATTCCTCCTTCCATCCATCTTTCTGTATATCCAATGTATGTTGAGAGTCTTATGTGATGGGTGGCAAGGGACATGCAAAAGACATATAAAACAAAGTCATTGCCCTCAAGAAATCTCATAGAAAGGGGGGAGTCAGAAGCCAGCCTGTTAAAAAATTGTAACTTATACAGTGCAGTTGATGTTGTGTCAGAGCTCCAAACAGAGGCTTCAGAAATAAGAGAGGTGACTAACTCAGCCTGAGGGAAGAGATAGTTTCTGAGGAAAGGACACTTGACCCACACGTGGGACAGTGAATATGTCAGGCAGTGTAAAGGCACAGAAGTGGGAGAGAGCAGGGCTTGGTTGGAGGGTGGCCCAGAGCTTGATGTGCCTGTAACACAGAATGCAGAGGCTTTGGAGAAGAGTGGCAAAGCTGCTGGCAGGGGCTGTCATGCCAGGCTAGGGATATGGGCCTTTATCCTTGAGGCAACAGGGAAATGTCAAAGCATCGTAAGTAGAACAAGGACATTATCAGATCTGAACTTTTGGGGAGATCAGTCTGGGATTATATAAAGAGAGGGAGCAGACATCAGGGGTGGGGACACCTGCAGCTTCTACTGTCCAGGTGAGGAATGAGTTTTGCATGACTTGCTCTTCATGAGCCCCTGCTGGACTTTTTTGTTTTTATATCCACCCCAAAATCATATACTGAAACACTTTTAGCAATACAGAGAAGTCAAATGCTCCCATCCAGCTGTAGCTTCCTAGGTCTGCTTTTTCTCCTTTCAGAAAATCCAGCCTCCCAGATCTTCTCCCAGGGACTTTTTTCACTCTTTTCCTAGGGCATCTTCAAGGCACAGAGAATAAAATGGCCAAAAGAAAGGTATTCATCTTAGGCAAAATTTCTTATGAGATAAAATGAACTGTGATCACCTTCTCAGCCCCCAACTTATCAGGGCATTTGGGGTTCACTGAGAAATGAATTGAAAATAATGCCAATGTTCCAAATGGCTCAGATTGGGGCATTTTCTGTAAATGGAGGGTCCCTCTGCAATAAAAATAGGATCATAAACAAAGAAAACACCTACTTGGCACAATAATTCCAAGCAACAATTATTGGAGAGAAATAAAAATCGGATAACTAGGAAGAATACGTACCCTCTGGTAAGAGTCAGCTTTGCAGCAGTGGTGAATCTGTTAGGTGAATGCAGGGGGAAGCATGCGTCTATGTCTAGCTGAGATGCTGAACTAGAACCAAAGCATGGATATCTTCTACTCTCTCACAGGCACAAGGGAGCATCCACCTGAGACATCCTTTGTGGTGAACATTTTGGTGCCTCCAAACCTCCATTCCACTGATGATCAGTCTAAAACAAAAGTGTGTACCTGGAACCTATGATTGGTCCAGAGTAAGTAGGTATCTGTGTTGTCCTGATCAGACTGAGGACTAATATTGCATGACGGGTGGAGAGGTTTTCTGTGTTTCTTTATGCATAAGGATAAGGAAGCAGATATCTCTGTTTGCCTCTGGAAGCCATCTTATGATCACAAAGGAAACCAGTCTTAAAGTGAGGATGACACCAAGGAAGGCAGAATGGATAAGTGGGAAGACCTGTGTTCCTGATGGCTTCATTAAACTGCTGGTGTTACCTACCTGGGGACCATCCTGGCTCCTACCTCCAGATACCTTTATTGTTTCAGACCCTTGGAATCAGGGGTTTCTGTTACTTGCAGCCCAAGTCATCTTTACTAATACACCCTACAAGGGTCTCCAAAGGTAAGCCTTGTACAAGATAACTTTTTGACTGCATACAATCTCATGCCCTGGCCTTTCCAACTTCCTGTATTGATACAGGATGCTTAGTTGAAGACCTCAATAAAAGAACTGCTTATGCCCCATCCACTGAAGTTGAGCACTATTAGACCTGAGAAAAATATGTATGGTAGCACTCAGCAAGAGGGGCGGAACCTTCTCCCTCATCTTCAGATGGGACCCTGGCCCTGCCTTTGGATATCACTGCCCAGGAAGGATTTCAGACTTTGGACAGCTCTGCAGACCTGACCATCTAGAGGCCAATTTCCTGATTTTCCTCTCAAGAGAATATCAGCAGAGCATGCGCTCACCTCACCTGAAGCCAGAAAGGAGGGCTTTGTGCTGCAGATAAGGAGCCACTGTTCTCTCCATATCCTGCACTGTATTTATTCCCACCCACCCCTGCATTCTCACCCCCTCTTAACCCAATTGCTTGAGGAGAGGAACCATGCACAGGGGGGACGAGTACAGCTGAGGCCCTAAGGCAGTGCTCCAAGGGGCTGACTGGCAGGCAGGCAAACACTGGAAGCCATCTTTCTCTAGGGCTGAGGCATTGGCTAGAAGAGGCTCAGAAGCAGACCCTGAAGGTGGCATGAACAGAGCAGCCTGCCCCAGCTCCAAGGCATGGCCTGGCTGGGCCTGCAGGAACCACCGCAACTGTTCTCCCTCCCCTCCCCTGCCTTGGACACAGGAAGGGGACTCTGATGCCCCACACTGGTTGCTTTGATATCAGCCTTGCCTACTGAAAAGCCATTTCCCTGGCAAAGCTCTCTGCCTGTCCCCTGTGACTCTTTCCTGTCTCCTCCTGGTCTCTCCCTCTCCCTCCCTTTCAGTCTCTGTCCCCCTTTTACCCACTCCTCCTTCTCCTTTTGTCTCTCCCTGCTTCCCAGGCTCTGTGTAGCTAAGATAGTTTTCCTGAAGTAAAATCAGAATCATCCTGTGTAAGATGGTTGGGCTCATGGAGAGCCTGCCACAGGGCCTTTGCTGGCCCCAGCCTGATGCTACGTATCTCACACTCTCCTCTCTTAGAAAGGACATGAGTCTTCTGGTACTTGGATGCTTGCAGGTGGTCCTCCTACAGGAGAAGTGATAGCCTATCTCTGTGAAGGGGAGGGACGGCGGGGCTCCCCCAGGCCTCAGATTATCCCCATCTACCTGGAGCCTGAAATTCTATCACTATTAGTCAAGCCATTGGGAGCCCCCTGTCCCATGCACCAGCTACTTTATATGTGAGCCTCACAATTTTCCTCTGAAGGGCCAGATTATCAGAGGTATCAGGGAGCTTTGGAGGAGTGTAGTCTGCCACATGCACAAGATATTTTCTAAGTTTCATGTTTTGTCTTAAAAGTTCCCGACATCTTTGTGTTCTAATTTATAATATATCCTTTTAAAAGTGTGCTTTTCGTTGAAGTATAACATAAGCATAAGTGCTCTAATCATAAATGTTCAGCTCAATGAATTTTCAAAATGAGCATACTTATGCCATCAGCACCCAGACAAAGTAAAGGAATATTATTGGCACCTCAGAAGTCCCCAGTGCCCCCTTCCAGGTACTGCTCTTCAAAAGTAATGTCTATCCTGCCAGTCTATAATATATGCTTTTCAAAATATGTTTTATATTCCTTTCTACTTAAACTGTTGCCTGAAGAAGCCCATGCCTATCCCGTGGCATTGACTAACACCAGCATAGCACTGGGTACCCCATTTGGGGAAGCACAGGCCCTCTTCTTGCTTAATTTTCCCAACAACTTCATAGAGTGAGGACTTGCATTATTATTATTACCACCTTACAGTTAAGGAACTGCTGATAAAAGAGATGTGACTTGCCTAAGACCACTGAGCCTGTGAGTGGTGAATCATGGATTTGAGACTCTTGCCAGGACCCCTGAAGCTCTGCCAGTGGTGGCATTTCCAGGGGGACAGAGATTTGCTTGCTGGAGCCTGGATTACCCATCTGATGAAAGGATTCCTTTTGAGAGCCTTGAGAACATTGGATTAGGGAGGTTCAGGGGGCAGCAGGATGGGCTTTAAGGAATACTGACTCTGGGAACTTGGCCATGGGTATGAGGGAAGGACCTCAGGCAGCCTGACTGGGGTGACCAGTGGGCCAGTGGGTACCCCCTCCAGAGAACCAGGCTGCTGAGAGGGGAGACCTTAGTCCTCTGAGCCAAGTATAGCTGTTGGTTTTCCAGATCCATGATCAAACACTCATTTGGCCCTTCCCTGGAGGCAGAGGAGAACAGGGCATGGCCTGGCCCCCTTAGTGTGGCTGGGTGATCTTGGGCAGGTCTTGTCTCCTCTCTGAGCCCTCATTCTTTGCAAAATAAGAAATTGGAAGGAATGTCCCCAAAAGACCCAAATGTGATTTGCAACCCCCAGGGTGTCCAGCAGTAGGTGCTCTGCCAGTGTTGGAGGGTCCTGACAGGGTCATGTTAATAGAGGGGTAGAGCCAGGTCTGCGCAGCCCAGAGGAAAGGAAATGGGTAGATAGGGTGGTCCCAGCCAGTGTCTGCTGAGGAGGACTTCAGAACTTTCTGATTCATCTCAGAAAAGCCCTTGGAATTCCTCTTTCTGAGCACAAAAGCACAACAGGGACAGGGATGAGGGCAGAAAGAGGTGGCTTAATAAAAAATCTCAATAAAATTCTGCAGCCCCTGGTGGCCAGGGGCAGGTCCTGGGCACAAGCCTCCCTTAGACCCACCCACTGGGGGGCCCTGACTAATATTCCTGGAGCCTCTGCCAGCCCCTGGCTTCATTAATGATGCTGAAGGGGCTGAGAGGTCCAATGGGCTCCCCAATGCTGCCTGATAATATTGCTGAGCTGCCCATGCCAGCCCCACCCAGCACACATGCCCCCACTCCCCCATTCCAGACCCTCTGCAGAGGAATGGGTTTGATTCAATCAGCTATTTGCCTGTGGGACTATCCAGGTCAACTTATTAGGGGCAGATGCCAGCTCCGGGGAGTCAGGTGACCCTGGTGTGGAATTTGGAACAAAGACTTATTAAAGAGCAGCAGAGAGGCACTAGGATGGAGATTCTGTACCCCCAGAGCAGCAAGACTCAGGAGAGGCTCTGGTTAGGGAAGGCCGGGCTGGGGTAGGTGGGGGCAGGAACCCAGGTGGAACCCAGGGGCTGTGCTCCCTGGCTGGTCAGCGCTCCTCCTGTGGCCATTCAAAACTGCTCTTCCAACATTGGGAACTCTAGGTGGGACAAGCTCAGGCCTTCTTCCCTCTGCCTACCTCTTAATATAAAGCACAAGGCTTTAAGGATTTGGGCTGAGAAAAGCTAAGTCTGGCCAGTTTGAAGACAGCCAGACAAAGGGCTGGTGCGGGACCGCCCGGAGTGCCTCGGCCCTCAGCTGCCTACTAAAGGAAGGAAAAGGAGTGCAGACGTTGCAGTTCAGCTTAAAAAACAAACCCGTGACACAGAGACAGCCCCCCTGCTTCCCCCTCACTCCAGCATTAGCAGGAGGGGCTGAAAACATTTGTTCAGGGAGAGGGTGTGGGAGAAAAACCCTAAGTGCTTCTGCTTCCTTTTTTTTGCCAAATCATGCAGAAGATGCTGGCAGCTGCAAAGATTCAATTATGCACAATGCGAAAAATCATTTACAAAAATAATGGCACTTGAAAAAAATGGCCTCTCCAGAAATGGCGTGGAACAATAAATCCGTTAATTAGCTAATTAATATTCAATTGGGGTCAGTGGGCTTAATAGAACCTTTCTCGGAGACCCAAGAAATTCTAAACTGCCGTGAGGCGCCTGCCCACTGCCATTATCTCGGACGAGCAGGCCCTTATCGGGCTGCCAGCTGTCCCCGAACAATGCAGGCCCTTATCAGCTGGGGCAGCAGCCCTGGCCGCTCGCTCCACTCCCTCCACCCAGAGGAGCACACAGCCTCTTGGTAATTGATATATGGCACAGCTTTGTCTGAGGCTGTTTGCTCTGGTGGTATTTAAGGCGGTGCGGGCCCCCTGATTGATTGCCATTGGCCAAGTTTCTGCCATCAATGACAACCTGTCAATGAGGGATCAGCCAATGGCAGTGGCTAACACTCTTGATACCCTGGCCACCTGGGCCAGGCCAAAGGCCCAACATGCAGTCTGCCTGGGTTTAGCCTGAGTTTTGTTAGTCTCCTAAAGTGGGAGCCCGAGCCCTCACAGACTTGGGCGTTTGGGGGGCTTCTTGTATCCCTCGCCCTGCTCTGATCTGTTTGGTCTTTCTCTCAGGAAAATGAGAGGTTGTTCCTTGTTCCTCTAAGTGCGTCCATGAACTTGCAGCATCCACTACCTGGGAGCTTGTAAGAAACATAAAATCTCAGGCCCACCTCAGAATCTGAATCTCTGGGGCCGAACCCGTGGCTCACTCGGGAGAGTGCAGCGCTGGGAGCGCCGAGGCCGCTGGTTCGGATACTATATAGGGATGGCCGGTGTGCTCACTGGCTGAGCGTGGTGTGGGCGACACCACACCAAGGGTTCCGATCCCCTTACCGGTCACACACACAAAAAAGAATCTGAATCTCTGGGGATGGTGCCCAAGATTTATGCTTTACCAAGTTCTCCAGATGACTTGATACACGCTGAAGTTTGAGAAGCAGTTAATGAGATCAGAGTTCCCACCCTGATCTTAGAATCACCTGGGTGGGGACAAATTAAATATACAAATGCCTGGGTCCTGCGCTGTAGGGCCACTTTTCCCTCAGCCACTGAAGTGTGTGCCCTGAGCACTGGAGGGCACAAGGCTCCCTGGGCACACTAGGACTAGCCAACAATGAGGCAGGGAAGCGAGTTGCCATGGCCATGGCCATCCATGGTCCAGTGTGGAACAAGGCTGCACACTTCCAACAGTGTAGACAAGCTCTGGCTATACAGGGCTGGGGCTCCAGAAATCCCCTGGGAGCCAGAATGAATTTTCCATAGAAACGATGTCCCACATGGGAAGGTGGGTTCCCAGCCTAGTCCCAAGATACTGACAGACCCGAAGCAAAGCTGAATCTCAGCACATCTCCTTAGCAGGAGGGGCCACAGGATGAGGAAGGGAGAAGGAAGTAAAGGAAGGCAGGGAAGATGGTGGAGGGACCTATCTATCTCTCACCAGGACTCGAAGCACAGGGCCAGGCTTTGGCTACTTTCTGAGGGGGCAGAGATTCTTCAGTGCCCTGCATTCCCTTCCTGCCCCGTCTTCTCTTTACCCTGCCAGCCCTTCTCTAGCATTGCTCTCCCAGGCCTGCCCTTTCAGGTAGGGCTCAGAGTCCCATTGCTCTGCCTTCCCCCTGCCTTCTTCCAACCCAGGCCCACATGTTCAGAGCTACAAGCACTCAGGGGCTAGCTTGGTCATGTCCCACACGTGAAGGAGCAAACCTGATTCACTCAGACAGAAGGGCTTTAGCGGGATCTGGACTTGGAGTTAGCCTAGGATGATGTAGGTAGGGAGAGTCCTCCACCTGGATCGCACCCCACCTTCTCTCAGGTGCTGCGTGGGAGCTAGTCAAGTAACAGGAACAAAGAGGCTATGAGAGGCAAACACAGACATAAGCCAGCCCAGCCTCAATGCTCCTGATCCAACACAGTGAGGGGAAGACTGCAGATCGTGGAACTTGGTACAAGAAATCTTAGGAGTGCTCCTCCTAGAGCCCTGGGTGACAGGACATCAGCCACAGGGGCCAGGGATGGGGAGTGGGGTTTGGTGGGGCAATGCTGGTCTAAGCAAAGAGCAGCTGTAAGCTTAGGAAGACAGTGTCCTGGGCAGGTGACACGGCAGGGCCTTGAGCTCCCAAACAGGATAGGATGAAGTTATCAGCCCTGGGGTCCCAGTCAAGGACAAGTGATACTGAGTGAGGCCAGGGTGAGGGACTGGAGCTACTGAACTACTTCCTGCCTCCTGGGCCAAATCCCATTGGTGGCTGGTTAATCTGATCAGTTCTTTGATCTCTAATGTGAATCAGTAGCAAAGGCTCAATGTGGTGCTCCTCCTGGCTCATTTGCTTCTTTAGAAACAGGGGTCTTCATTGCCTCAGTCCCTGCATGGGTGGATTAACAGGCATTTCTAGAGCTGCCCCAGGCCTCAGCCACATATTCTGACTGGTGTGGGCTGTCGGAGTCACCAGCAATCAGCATGGCAAGGAGCATAGTTGATGCTTGGCGTCCCAACTAAATGATCCTTTCATCTGTGCCCTCCCTGGGGCTCTTGGTGTATCAAAAGGCTGTCCAAGAGTATAAGAGCAAGTATCCAATATCCATCACTCTGCTGGGTTAAGTAACTGCCATATTGATGTGTTAAATTCTAATGAGAAAAATAGCTTTCTGTTAAGTAGGCAAACCATTCACTTGAAATTCCATGGGTTAGCCCAGGCCCTAACCTACCAAGTAAGCAATTAGCTTCTAAAGCTGCCCAGACACCAAAATCTTTCCCTTCCTTTCCCCACATATGTCCACACATGTTATGTTAGGCCCCAGGAGGCTCCCTGATCCCTCACTGATCAAGTCTGCTCCTTTGGACAATTTGGATTTGGCCCATCTCACTGAATCTTGGAATTGGAGGTCAAAGGTGCTCTCTTCCAGGCTAGAGTCTTGACCTCAACCCTCTAGGAAGTGAATGTGTGACCCCAGCTTGTGGGTTCTGCTCTGCACAAGCCAGTGCAAGAGCAAGATACCTGTCTTCCTCTTCCAGATCATACCTGTTCTGGTTATATTTCAGGAGGCCATTGGAGGCCAGCTGCCTTGGTGAGGCTCCCACAGCTAGCTGTTGGTGGGAGAGTATGAGAGGCAGCGACAGAACAGAGCCACGGAGAGAGGGACACTGAGAGACTCAGAGACAGACATAAGAGGGAGGCAGAGGGAGACCTTGAACAAGCTGGTTGGTTTGCTTGAGAGTGAGGGAGAGCTCTAAACATTGTTTAGATTATCTGGGACTCTCCTTTGACTGCCACAGAAACTTCCTGTGCCTACAATGACAGTTGCCAGGGTGCGAGTGGTGGTGGGCAGGGACCCTGCAGGTTTTCCTGAGTCCAAATCCCTATTCTGACCTTGAGTATCTGGTTTCTCATGAGCCCAAAGTGGGTTCTTCCTTGAGCAGGGAAAGGGCTGAACTTGCTCCCCCTTCCCTTTGTCACTTGTCCTCAAAACATCAGACTATTGGGACACTCAGACCAGTGTGCACCCCAATGTTATAGATGAGAAAACTGAGGCTTGGGGCACAATGGCTGCCCAGGTACATACCCTACACATTGAATCAGGAGCTGGGCCATGTCAGTCTGGGAACAGCCCTCCCCTTTTACCTTTAGCTATCTACCTATTGCCCACCCCCTCTCTCCCCTCACCCAGCTGTCTTCCTTTTGGGGGTGTCCAGGCCCTACTACCAGGAGAAAGTTTCCACTAACCTGAAAACAAGCCATAGGAGCAGGAGGCCCTGAGTGCGCCTGCGGAGTCTGGAGCTCCTTCAACTTCACGACTAATTGAAGAGAGGCAGTGGGCGGGCTCTTGGCAAGCGATTAGCTGTCCCACTGCATGAATAATTTGCATAGAAAATGCTTTATTTTGGCAATCTATTAAAGGGCCCACAGTGCTGTGGCTTATCTCAGCCTCACAGCAAGGAGAAGGCTTGGCTATCTCGTTAAGTTCTGTTGATGCATAACAATTTGAAATGGGCACAAGCTAGTATGACATTTAAAGATGCCTTCACTTAATTATATTACACAAACATGGGGTTGTTTATCCTTGGGAATAAAGTCTTTTTGAAGTCAAAGTTGGCATGTGCATAAAGGAGGGCATTTTAACTGATTTTTCAAGAGGGGGCCTCCTCACTTCAAACTTGGGGGGTTGCATTTCCCTAGGGCCTCGTAACACAAAGGGTTCCATGGCTGAGATGCAGACTTTGAGATTGGTTCTCTAGTTCTTCTTCTTTGGGGGTGGCCCACAGTTTGGCACTTAGTACAATACTGTGAAAAGAAAAGCTTATTAGAGCAAGGAAAAGAGACTTGCTGGGTGACCTTGGGTGAGCCCCCCCTTCTCTGAGCCTCCACTGCCTCCTGTGCAACACGTAGGGTGGGACTTTCCTGCTCTAAGGCAGCAGCTGGCAAACCACAATATATTTTGCTTTTTCTTTGCCACTCCTCATGTTGACTCTGTAAATAAAAATACAGCCTCTTTGTTAAAAGCCAAAGGGGATTCAGGGACCCCACCCTACTCTTTCTAAGGACTGGGAACATGCTGGAGAAGGGAGATGAGGAAAAATAGAAAGGGCCTTGCCACCGCAGCAGGTGTTGGGAGGTTTTTGCTTTGCCACGTCAGAAGGCCCCAGGAGACTGCAGAGCCAGCAGCCTTGCCTCACTTCCCTGAAAACCAGGAATTGGGTCCTGACTGGAGGGAATGCAAGGAGAGTCCCTGGAGCATTGAGAAAATCCACAAAGCCCTGAGAAGTCTGCCTTGCTCAAAAGGTGCTCATGGAAAAGCTGACGGATGCCAGCTAGCTCTTCACCTCTGTGCACTGGAGCAGAGAACAATGCTACTATGAAAGGAGCTCTGGACACTGGGTCAGGTGGGCTGGTTTCTGGAAGGGCAGAGCCTTTTGATATTTCCAGTGAAAGTGCTATCTGAGTGGGTCATTCAGCAGAACATACAGCAAGAAGGAGGGCTTTGTGCAGGGTCCTGTGTTCTTCATGGATTCAAGCTTTCTGGAAAACAGGTTCTCATCCTACCCACCACTCTCTTCCTGTCCCTGTAGGACTGAAAACTATACCATCCTCAGCTCAGAGGCAACTGAGCTCCTGTTTCTGTCTCTTCCTGGCACTTAAATATATATACATATATTTGTGATTAATGGACACATTATCTGTTATTAAGAACGGAGACAATTATCATTCCAGTATGATTTCCTATAAATAAAACAAAATAAATGAAAGAATATGAATTAGCATTAATAGTTAACTTTATGTTTAAATGATGTGACAAGACCACTTTGGATAAGACCTAAAGAAATGCCAACTCCTAGACACAATTAGGTAGCTCCTTGGCTAGTTTTTAACTATAGTCAGTTATTGCCTGCTCTAACATGATTTCCCCCTAGTCTTGAGTAAAACTAACCCACTGAGTATGCTAACCTTGAGTCACAACCTTTCTGGTGCTGCTAGAAAGAGCTTCCTAGCCAAAAGTTAGCACTAGACAAACAGTAAAGGTGAGAGAACTCACTGTTAGATGATGGAGTTCGGATGTGTTGTCCCCTCCAAAACTCATGTGGAAAT
Source organism: Cynocephalus volans (assembly GCF_027409185.1). Classification (NCBI taxonomy): domain Eukaryota; kingdom Metazoa; phylum Chordata; class Mammalia; order Dermoptera; family Cynocephalidae; genus Cynocephalus; species Cynocephalus volans. Next base: position 108,840,349 of record NC_084463.1, on the reverse strand, counting down.
TTGATCTCCAATGTGGCAGTGTTGGAAACTGATTGAGTCATGGGGGTGGATCCCTCATGAATGGATTTATGCTCTCCCTGGGGGAGGAGGGGTAGTGAGTGAGTTCTCGCTCTATTAGTTCCACGAGAGCTGATTGTTTAAAGGACCCTGGCACCTCCTCTCTCTCTCTCGCTTCCTCTCACCATGTGATCTGCCTGTACCCACTGGCTCCCTGCCACTTTCCACCATGAGTAGAAGCAGCCTGAGGCCCATGCCAGACACAGCTGTCCCAGAATCGTAAGGCAAATAAACCTCTTTCTTTTATAAATTACCCAGTCTCAGGTATTTCTGTTACAGCAACACAAAATGGACTAAAACATTAGACTTGTACCAACTAAATAACAAAAAGCAAACGTAACGTTTACTGAGCAATTTGTTCTGTGCCAAGCACTGTGCTAAGAACTTTGGCAGGTTAAACCATATGACATTGGTGTTTTTGTGGTTCAAAAATGGCTGAATGGTGGCAATTAAATATGATTCATCCTAATATTACCTCGTTTAATCCTTACCATATCCTTACTATTGTTATTACTCTTTCCATTTAACAACTTAGAAAAATGAGGCATGGAGGAATTAAATAATTTACGCCAAAAACAGAGTAAGTGGGGGGAGGCAGGTGCCATCTTTTGAAGACCAAAAACTCTGACTCCATAGGCATCCAGCCCCGACACTTTACCTTTTACCAAAATGTTCCCCTAGGCCTTCACATATTTCAGTGAACATGGTTAAACTGAATCTGGTACATATTGTGTGTTCAATTAATGTTTATTAAATAAATGGGTGAATAAAAGATTGGCCACAGGGGTGCTTGAGGCTCCAGTATCCCAATGGTGTGCAGGAGCTGGCTGACTGGACACTGCTGAGCCACAGAATACCTGGCCTGAGGCCCCTCGCACTCCTCTTACAATCTGACCTCTCACACGAGCTTCATTTCCAGAGTCAAATATGGGGCCCAGCCATGCTGGGGGAGTGTAGAGGGAAAAAGGAGGTAAATACAGGAGCTACATGGCTGTCAAGGCAGAGCACTAGGATGGGGGGGATCATTTGGAGGAACAGAGGAAGGGTGAAGAGGGAGAGCAGAACCCGCATGCCATGAGCCACTGCTGTTAGGTTGGGAGAAGTAGAGCCTTCCCAGACCTGAATCCCCCCTCCCCATCCCACCCCTGCCCCATCCAGTCCAGTTGCAAATAGGCTGTAAAATGTCTGCTAACATCAGAGAGTCCTCATGATGCGTCCATCACTTGCTGAGCACTTGAAGTCCTTTCTTTCTGAGTCTCAGGTCTGCTCTCTGGGCTCAGGTCAAATGTGCCCTCTCATAGCCACCTAGATCTACAGCTTATTCTCTTCCCTTAAAATCAGTCTGTAACAGCGCCCAGGGGACTGAGGTTGGACATGCTCAATGGCCAGCTGTGGAGGGAGAAAAAGGCATGTGGGCACTAGTGGGTGCTCCAGAGGATGCCCCGTGATCCCATTCATGGTATGAATCAGCGGGTTGAACTGCAATTTATGCATTTATCAATTTTTGTTCAAACATAACTAAGAAATTGAAAACTATAAAATTACACATAGATGCACAATAATTATAGCTGCCCTACTGAATAACTCCCAATAACAAGAAAAGGTTGTAGTTAGCATAACTGTTGTTTTCTGTTTTGCATTAAGTAGTGTTTCCAAAAGGGAGTGATTGATCCACAGATGCTGGTGCTGTGCATCTGCCTCCCTTCGGGCAGTCAGCCACACTGCACATGGTAATAACAACAGGCCATGGTGACAGGAGTACAGGAGAGGCCCTTGGTGAAACTGGAGACTTCAGATTCCAGGCTCTCTCCTTGAGGCTCGGAGGGATGGGGGATGGGTGCAAAAGGAGGAGCAGCTGGCCCCTGGGGAACAGCGGGTGAGGGAGAACAGCACCTCCTTGGGCCTAAAACCTCCCGAAGAAGGAAATTCAGTTCTATTCAATTACTTACTCGGTATCTATGTGATGACTTAGTGGGTCCTGTGGGGCTTCACTAAGAATCACCCACATGCTCTGCCCTCAAAGAGCTTGCATATTTTGCCCGGTTAAGACCTTATCTTATCTTAGATGCCACACTCAGTATCATTATCATCACGGTCCTACCACCATGCACCGCGTTTTATGATCTGCAAAGCTCTTTCAATTCATTAGCTCATTTAATCATGCAATAACTTTATAAAGGCAAAGATAATTATCCCCAGGGGAAACTGAAGCCCCAGGGATAGGTGACCTTCTCAAGTTCACTCAACAAGTCAGTGATGATGAAGGGTCCAGGACATTGGTGTTTAATTTTTTAGTCCAGAATCCTCCCATAAAAGCACACCATCTCCTGGGATGGGGTGGAGGGAGGGGAAGAGACTCTGGCTCTGCCATGGTTGATCCTGTGTGGTAATGACAGGGTAGAACTCATCTGGTCTTTGGGGTCTGCTCAGAGAGCATAGTCTTCATGAAGCCAGGGTGCAAACAGCCTCAGCTGGATGGAAAAAAGCAACAAAAGGACAAATTACCTTCCAGACATGCCCAGAGTGTCCTGAGTCATTTAACATCCATTCAACAAGTATTAACTGAGATCCTACTACGTGCCAAGGAACTGTCCTGTAGGACATCCTGGATGTGGAAGACATCTGTCACAATCCCCAGGTTCTGCTCTCTTCTTCCCTCCCACCCTCAGTCTGGTATCACAACCCAGAAAGGGAAGGCAGAGCCTTGATACCATGGACATCTCAGTGCAGGTGTCAAGGAGAGGGATGGGCAGGAAGGAAGGTAGAAGGCCCTTCTCTCCTCCTCTCTTCTCAGGAACATCCTCATTTCCTCTGGAAGAATGCAGGGAAAACCTGATTTGGTGGCCTCCACCTCCTGCACATTGAAGTTGATCTATACCCCTTATTTCTTTGTCATATGACACTCAAAGTTCAATAAACATTATCTGAATGGTCCAAGGCTGCTCAGAGAAATCACCTAGATCCACTTTTCCTTGTTCCTTTCTCATCTGCTTTTCCTGTGATTCTGTCTCATGTGACTCAACTCTTGTCCCACAACCCAAACTCTTATCCTGCCATTATCCTTTTAGACTTTGAGTTTGTTCTGGGTGTTTCCAGTGCATGAACTCTACCTTTTTCTAAAATGGGGTCTGGTTTAGCTTGCCCCTGTCTTGCCTTGAATAAGAGGCCCCACGTGGCACCCAGACCTCTATATCAGCCATGAAGCTGTGTCCCCCTCTAGGCTAAACCTGGACAGATAATCAGTGTAGGTGTAACTTTGAAGTGGCTTGCCTAGGAGAGGAAAGAAAAGCTGCAGTTTGAGGACAATTCAGAGTCAGAGTCAGCAGTCAGGGAGAGGTTGCATTTTGTTATTGGTAGAAAAGGGCATCAAAGGAGTTTCCATATGAAGGTTTCTATTCCTTAGGGTTTTTTGATAACGAGTGAAGTGGCAGGTAGTGCACCCCATTTTAGAAAATGGCAAAGTTCATGCAGTAGCAGGTTAGAGGAGAGGAAATAAATTCTGAAATGGTTTATGTGGAAGGCAGGAGACAGAGATGTTGGGGACCAACAGAGGGATGGATGGGCAGTGTTGAGGACCTGGCAGAAAGGAGACCATAGTTTGTAGGATTCTGGTTTTTGAGATTAGGTGACTGTGCCCAGTACTACCCAATTCCCTGTGTGCAGGACTGGAAAGATGGATGCTTGGACTGATCCAGGGTTAGGATTTTACTAACAATGGCAGTGGGGAAACACAGGTCAATAGAGTTGAGTGTGTTCACAAGACGGTGGTGAATGTAATGAATCAATGGAAGGATGGAGAGAAACTAAAGCCAGGAGAAGACTGAAAGACTTCAAGAAAAAGGAGGACTTGAGGAGTTGCCAGGCATAGTAAGGACAAGAACAGTAGAAGTAGGGGTAAGGAAAGTGTGAATATCCAAACACCACGAGGCTTTGGTCACAAGATATACTAGAGAATAAAGCTTCATAGGTAAAGCAGTCTGGGTAAGGACAAGGTCAAGGTTGTGCCTATAGGTTCGTAAGTAGTATGACAAAAAGGAATGGAGTCACATGCAGATGGAGGAAGGAGTTTGAGAAACTGGGAGATCAGGGTGTTAAGTGGGCCCTCCCCATAGATATTGGAGCCTCCCACCCCTATCCCCATGATGGCTAACAGAGTATTTTAAGGGGCACAGGTTTCTGGGAGGCATTAGCAACTACGAGAATTTCATGTTATATACATTGTGAGAGCAAACACAGGGGCACTTAGTAAAAAAGAAGCTCCACATTTTCTTTACCCCACTCCACACCCAGTTGAGCCCACATCTAAGGATATTAGATCTGTGTGCCAAGCTTAGGAGCAGCTCCGTGTGTTTCTGCTCTTAAGAGCTCCCCTGGACTATGCGTAGGTACCCTCTCTGCTCCTCTCTTTGCTGCCTGCAGTGGAACATCATGTCAGAGCTGGTGGTTGCGTGGTAGATTGAATAACTACAAGTTATTTTTCCTCTATTTCCTCTTTCACAATGTCACTTGGGACATATCCCATCAAGAGTCTTTTTTCTATCCCTTGAATGTGGGATGGTTTCTTTGTCTTGGCCAAAAGAATATGGCAGAAAAGACATTGTGAAAATTCTGAGCCTGGACAAAAAGAGAACCTGCATGCTTCCAGTTGCTTTTTTTTAACCTTGAGCTGCCATGGGAACATGTCCAGGCTGGGTTGTTAACTGGTGAGAGACACACAGCCCAGTTGCCACTGTACCCTCAACCAACATCCAGCCAACTTCCAGAAGCAGACCTGTCAGCCATGTGAGTGATACCATCCGGCACCATCTAGCCCCCAGCTGAGCTTCCAGCTGAAGGCAGACACAAGAAGCTTAGTCTAATTCAACCAAACCAGGCTCCAATTAGTAGAATCAACCAGCCAGTCCATGGACTCATGAGCAATAATAAACGGTTGTTATTTTAAGCCACTAATTTGACAGAAAGTTGGTTTGTTATGCAGCAAAAGCTAGCAGATACAGGGTGGAATGAAGAAGAGATAAGAGATTCATTGTCCTAAGTAACTGGACAGAACATGGTATTGACCAAGAGATGGCAAATCATATTTTTGTTTTTCAAAATCTAGATTATAAAATGTGGAGAAAATCAGCTAGTTGCAGAAATAGAAGGTAAAACGATGCATCTAGAGAGGTCTTACAGTAGAGTACGGGGTCATGATTCCTGAAGGGCTATGAGAGTTATGGCAACCTGAAATTGAAAAATTCATGAGGAGGAAGGAGCTGGAAACAGAAAGCATACAGAGGGTTGTGAGAAGAACAGTGGTAGCTGGAGGAGGACAAGTAGACACACAGGGCATGGCTCTGTCAGGTTAATGACAGCACTGCAGGGAGGAGTATGAGCACTGGCCACTGAAGTCCTCTAGCTACAATGGACCCGAACCAGTTTCCACCCCAGCTCTTGAGAGCCTGCACCATTAGGATCCTGTCCTTGGGTTTCAGAAAGACTCAGATTCTCTGTTTATTTGCCTCGTTTACTTGGGTTGACCTGAGTCATGCTCTGTTCTTTGCATACTAATGACTCTGGGGTAAAACAAGCTTATCCCCCAATACCTGGGGCTTTGCAGATCCAAAGACAGGCAAACCCCACCACTGCCCATCTATGAACCTTCTTCTCTTTGGTCCCTACCTCCTTGCCAGGTCTTCGTAGGACAGACTTAGGAGAAATGACTGCCAGAGTCATCAGGTCGTGGGGCTGCAGGGCAAAGAGAAATGCGCCAACAGGAAGCAGCTACAGTCCCAACATCAGACCCCACTGTCACTGCTGATCCTGCCCACAATACCTCCCTCCCTCCCTAAACCTGGGAAATACTCTTCCAACACCCAGAGTGTACTCATATCTGGGGAGCCCTGCTACTCATGAAGGCTTCTCTCCCACTTCAAAAAGGATTCTCCATGTTCTCAGGCCCCACTAACCTTTCCCTTTAGGACCCAGTGGTCCCAGAACTGGAAGACCCTATAGAGATCACCCTGTCCCATTTGTAAATGTGGAAACAGAGACTCAGAAAGGAAAGTATCCCAAGTCACAGAGGCTGACCAAAAGAGAAAGTAGGAAGTGTGAGAAGTGGAACCCTTATCTCCTGCTTCCTTTCCATTTGAAAAGGTCTCCAACCAGCAGAGGGGCCTGTTAGGAGAACGCAGTCAGTGAAGTACTGTATAGTGAACATTTGTTCATTCATTATTTTTTTGATCATTCATCATGTGCCAAGCCCGGTACTTAACAAGCCTTAACCCACCTGTGATTCCCTCGAGTAATACAATTTTCAATATTCCCTCTGGATCAACACAGCCCAAGCCCAGAGCCTGGAGCCTAGAGCCCTGCTCAGGGCCAATGGCAGAACCAGAACCCAGATACCACAAGATGCCAGTGTCCCCAGAGGTCCCAAATGATGACTCAAATGGGACACCTGCCATGATCAGCCTTCTGTTTCCCACCCTGGCACTGCAGGTGGAAGGCTGTCCTTTTTCTCCAGCTGTGGCCCCAGAGGCTTGACCTAAGCAGGCCTGAGACCTGCCCTGGAATAAGGGGTCTGAGCCCAGCCAAGCCTTGAACCCAGTCCCCTGGTGTGCCACCCTTTTCTCTCCCTTCCTCTAAAAGTATTTGTCAGACAATGTCCTCCAAGAACAGAGTGGCTTCCATCTGCTGGGGCTCATCCAATGCTCCCACAACCTTATGAGGTAGTACTATTAAAATTCTCATTCTACAGAAGAGGTAACTGGAGCTCAAAGAAAAAATAATTTGCCCAAGCCATAGATGATAGCTGGTGAAGTGAAGACTAGAAGCCGTGTCTGAATTCCACAGCCCAGGCTCTTTCCATTTCTTGCTGAAGGAGAGGGGGCATCTGGAGTTTCCAAAGAAGCAGTGCCTGGTGGCCATGCTGAGGACAAGCAGAATGTAGAGCACATCTTCTCGGGCCAGGACAGCTGCAGTGTCTGGGATCCTGTCTGCTGCTTTCCTTCCATGTTAAATAGCGCTGATGATTCAGTCCAACAAAGCATCATGAATCCTTGACCAGGAGGGGGCCAGTCCGCATCTGTGGGAGCTCACAATTCTGGCTGGGCGCCAGACCGGGCTTGGGGGGGCAGGGGTGGACAACAAGAGCTGGGCTGTCTGCTGCTCTGGGCCCCGTGGTAGACATATGGAGTTTTGCCTTGGGAAGGGGACCAGATCAGTGAGGCTGAGCTGTAGGGACTTCTGGAAACAGATTCAGGGCCCACACAACCCACCCCTGCTGCTGGACACTAAATGGAATGGACTTGGGAGAGCTACCCAGAAGCAGCTTTAACCTGAGAGTTGGGGACAATGCTGAGAGCTGGCTACACAGGGGTGGGCTTCTCCAGTGGGGGTTCCCTGAGGGCCCAAGGCCAATACTGACCCTCACCTAGACCCACATGGAGCCTAAGCACTGGACAGGGCAGAGTTGACCAAAACCCCCACCCCCAGAAAGAGAGAAGGGACTCACCACCATTGGCTCTGGCACTCCTGAAGCCTCCCCTTAGCAACTCATGAGGAAATGGGTGACTCTTCAGCAGAATAGATGACCCCTTATCTGCTCATCCAGCTCTTTGACAAAAAAGACAGTGGTTCCCTTCCTGCTCTCTGGGCCTGCAAAACTGTCTGCTGGTGATCCCAGAAGCTGTTGCCTTGGTTCCCATACGCACACTGCCATCTGCTGGGAGAATTGAGGAGTGGTCCAGAGGCTGTTCTGGGTTTGAGTCCAAGGTAGAAGTCATGTCGCTGGGAAAGCCCATCTCTTCTGCTAGTCCCAGCCAGAAAGTGCCCCAGCCTCCCTCTCTGCCCACCTGCCTGCTTCCTCTGGCCTCTGAGCCTTCTCTCACATCCCCTCAGGGTGCCAATCCCATTGAATCCTGGGTTCCTCTCCCCCAGCTCCCCATCTTAGGCAGTTGCTCCCCAAGGGCGGATTTGGTCCCAAGCGGAGAAGTGCAGGCACACAGCAGGGGCTCACCACACGGTTGCTGAGGGCTATAGCAGGAGGGCTTTGGGGCACATGGGGCACATGATGATGCATGTATCCTGTCATTCATGGACCAGGGAATAGGGGGCCACTGTGTCCAGCCTGTTAGAGGTCTGGAGGGGAGGCTACATGGATGTGCTGCCCCCAGTCTGCCCAAGGCTGTGGGTCCAGAGAACCAGGCCCATTCCAGGGCTGCACTGAAGCTCGTGGGTAGGGGGACGCCCCTGCTTACAAACTCCTGGAGCAAGTCAGGGGAGTCAGAGCCACCTAGCAGAAAATAAGAGTGGGGAGAGCTTTTGAGACCTCCCATCAGAATCCCTACTTTATGGAAGAGAAAAATGAGGCTCAGAAATAGGGTGCATCACACTGACCCTCCTGATAAGAGGGACTGTGAAAGCATATTCCTGAGAAACTTAGAGAATACCTAGCCTAACCCTTCACTTATAGAAGGGGAGGAGGCTAGCAGGAGAGAGGGATGCTGATCTGTTTGAGTATGCAATGCTAATTAGTACCTGTCCCCTACTTTTTCTGTGTACCAGGCTGCCCCAGTGTAAAGAGGGTAGCTCCTAATGTAGGATCTGTTGAAGGCTCCGGGGCTGGGGGTGGGGGGCAGGCAGGTAGGCCACCCAGCCTCATGGTGAGCAGGAACACTGGGGCACCAGCTGCCCTGTCCTGCTGTGATACTTTTCCCATTTCCCTCACTGCTCAGAGCAGGGCCAAGGTAGGAGGCTTATTTATTCCTGTGCTTTTATTTACTCATCTTTTATTCATTCACATCCTGTCAGTGTATATTATTTACATTATACATCATATGTATTCCCATCCTCCCTCTTAAGGAAAAGGCCCAAGAATACAGATTGTTCTGAAGCTCTAAAAACGGTGGTGGCAGCGGCAGCATTATGTTTCCATCATCCCTCAGACCTCCCAATGGGCTGTGGAAAGCCCTCATTGTGCCATGTTGAGGGCTGAGACCACCTAGACTCCCAAGTATCCACTCAGTGCAGCATGTGCAAATGATCTTCAACAGAAGGAGCATGAGGAGGAGGAGGAATGAGAGAGTATGGGGCTCTGCATGGAAACCTGAGGGCTTTCCCCACACCCCCTTTCTGAGCTGCCCAAAGAGGGCACCAGCTGCCTAAAACCATCTGAAGGGGGTGAGCCAAATCCAAACTAGTCTATAGAAAAGCCTTAAGCCAGGAACCAGAGAAATAGATTGCAAATGTCAAGACCAAAGGAGGAGAAGCAGATTTTTGAAGGAGAGATGGAGCCAAGAATTGGCAACCTGGTGGAGCATGGCATTTGAGCAGAAGCAAGTCAGGAATAAATGCAGCAGGCCTAGGAGGTAGTCATAGTCTGCACTTGTAGACTGACTGAAGTGTGGTGGGAGGGCCTGAAATTCTGTCCAGACTGGGATTTCAAGAACTGTGATTAGCAGACATGCTGAACTGTGAGAATGAACAAAGGGGAACTAGTACATATAGCTCTAAGGAGTAGAAAACCAACCAAACAAAGCACTATTTTAATTGCATATCAACATCTTTGGATGTCTAAAGCTATACTCAGAGGAAGAGTCATAGCCTCAAAAACATCATTAAACAAGATAAGTAACTAATAGCTGGCACCACAGGCAAACTACAAAATTACAGTGGTTTAATACAACAAAAGTTATTTCTTGTTCACGTTCCATGCCTGTTTCAAACAGTATTAGGGATTCAGGCTGATGGAGGATCTTTCATCTTGTAGCTCTGCCATCTGGAACTCACAGCCTACAATACCATCGCAAAAGGGGAAGGAAGAAGAGGGAGAAAACACACTGGCTCTTAATTATCTCATTAAGACAAAATACAAGGGGTTGACCCGTGGCTCACTTGGGACAGTGTGGTGTTGATAACGCCAAGGCTCCGGGTTCAGATCCCTGTATAGGGATAACCGCTTAGCTTACTTGGGAGAGTGTGGTGCTGATGACTCCAAGAAAAGAGTTAAGATCCCCTTACCAGTCATCTTTTAGAAAAAAAAAAAAGACAAAATACATATCACTTATACTCACAGTACATTGCCTAGCACCAGTCACATGGCTGAAACCAAACTTCAAGGGATGCTGTGATGTGTTGGAGGTTAGCACATTGTATTCAGTGAGTCCTGTCTCAGTTGCACGTTAAACATTAAACAAGAAGCAACTAAAATAATTGACTTATGCATGCAACTAAGAAACTAGAAAAAATTAACAAAATCACCCTAAGAGAAACAGGAAAAATTTAATAAAAATAGAAATGAATTAAAAACTATTTATTAACTGCCCAATTGATGGAAAGAGTAAATAAAATAGATAAATTACTAGTTAATCCACTCAAAAAGAAGCAAAAAAGCACAAATACACAAAACAGGGAAATAACCACAAATAAAGATAAAATAAAAACAAAAATATAAACATGATTATGAAAAATAAGATAAATAAGGAAGATTAAGGAAACTTGATATATATGATTGGTGTGTCTTAAGAAGACAATATTCCCAATGAAAGTAAAAACTACTACCTTTCACATATATACCCTTTTTTTTTCTAGCTCAGAGATTTCTGAAATTATGTTCATCAAGAGTTAGAGATGGTTGTTTCTGGATGGTAGAGTTTGGAGAGAATATCAGCTTTCTTCTTTGTATCTTGTATAATAAACATGTATTAGTTTTATAAAAACACAATAATTATCTTTTGAAAAGAGAGCCAAATAATTAAAACAACTCTCAAAACTTATCAATAAGAAAACAACTCAGTTTTTTAAATGGCAAAATGATACTTCACCAAAGAAGATATATTGATAACAAATAACCACATGAAAAGATGTTCAACATCATTAGTCATTAAATAAATGCAAATTTAAACCACAACAACATGCCAGTATATACACATTAGAAAGGCTAAAATTGAAAAAACAAAAGCTGACAATACCAAGTGCTGATGAGGATGTGGAACAACTGGAACTGTCATATATCCCTGGTAGAGATGCAAAATGATACAGCCACTCTGGAAAACATAAGCATTTTCTTAAAATGTGAAACATACCTTTACCTATGTCCCAGCAATCCTATTTTCTTGTATTGCTTCTAGAGAAATGAAAACATATGTTCACTCAACAATCTGTACTCAAATGTTTAGAGCAACATTTCATGATAACTCAAAACTGGAAACAACCCAAATGTCCTTCAGTAGATGAATAGGTAAACTGTGCTATATTCATACAACAGAATACCATTCAGCAATAAAAAGCAATGAACTGTTGATACACATAGCAACTTGAATTAATCTTAAATGCATCACGTTAAGTGAATGATCTCAGTCATCAAAAGATGACATACTGTATGATTGTATTTATAAGGCATTCTGGAAAAGGCAAAAATATAGGAACAAAAACCAGATCAGTGGTGATCTATACCAACCCCAGGGTATAGGGGGTGGGTGTGAATCCAAAGGACCAGCACAGCGGATTCTTTGGAATGTTGGAATTGTCCTGTATCCTGTGTGTGGCAGTGGTTACAAGAATCTACATATGTGTAAAAACTCATAGAAAAGGTGAATTTTACAGCTTGTGAATTTTAAGATTTCAAACCCTCCCTCCAGTGTACATTTAGCTTTCAACATTCAAAACATTCTTGATGTAAATGAAAAGCTACATTAACCCCAAAAGGGAGGGAAGCAGACTGGGTACAGAACACTTGGATCTATGGGTTGCCAAGACTTGATGAAGACATGAGACTATCCTTGTGGTGACACTCATTCATTCAGTTCATTCATTCACATAGCTGTATCACTTACATAAGAAAAATGATAAAAATTAAAACAAGATCACCCAAAGTATAACAAATACAAAATAATTACCATTTCAAAAAAGTATTGAAAGCATGGTTAGTGACCAGAGTTTCCAATACTTGTTAGTTTAGCACCCAACTTATCTTTCTGCCTTTTGTTTTGGTCACATAATATTGAAAAAATCCTGATACCCAGAGAAATGTAGTAAAATGGCAATTTATTTTAAGTTCATCTTGCAACCTCAAGATAATCTTCAATTAACCTGTTTCAGAATCTTTTTTTTTTTTTTTTTTTTTTTTTTAAAGATGACCGGTAAGGGGATCATAAACCTTGACTTGGTGTTTTCAGCACCACGCTCAGCCAGTGAGCTAACTGGCCATCCCTATATAGGATCCGAACCTGTGGCCTTGGTGTTATCAGCACCACACTCTCCTGAGTGAGCCACGGGCAGGCCCCTGTTTCAGAATCTTGAAAGAGAACAGTAGAAAACTGGGTTTTTTTTCCCAATAGAAAATCACCAAAATTATCTAATTATCAATCCTTATCACAAATAAAGTGTCATAAGTAAAGAACTCCAAACTTACAATAACCATTTATGGACAAATTCATAAGAAATCCAAATATATTCATAGAAATGGCAAAATAACCTTTATAAGTGAGTTAACCCGAAAGTATTACTTAACACATCAAGAATTGCCAATATATTGCATTCAAGCATATGTTTTATTCTCAAAATATTTAAAAATATATTTGAAAATAAAATTAAGAACAAACGCTGAAGGAAGACCTGCAGCATCTAAGTTTCTATGAAACATAATTTAAAAACCACCCAGCTACAGTATGATAAACACCATCTAAGCCAAAATGATTGATGATCAATCATTCAATGGAAACCTGTTCCCACTTCATTTAGCCAGTTGTAGCTTTCAGGTGCTATATAATACACATATAAACTTATTTCCTGGCAGTTTGGGAGCTTTTTCAAAGAACTTTATCTATAGAATCTAGACACTGTCGTCTTCATTCATTCATCCAATGAATATTTATTGAAGCCTACCATGTGCCAGGCACTGTTCTGGGCATTGGGGATACAAAAGTAAGCAAAATCAACAAGCTCCCTGCCCTCATACAGCTTTATTCTCCAGAGGGGGGAGACAAGCAACCAATGAAAGTAATAATCTTTAGAAGGTGATAAGAGCAACAGAAGAAGACAAAGCAGAGCAGGAGCATAAGATGTGTTGTATCTTAAATAGGTTGGTCAGGGAAGGCCACACTGAGAAAAGTGATATTTGAGCAAAGACTTGAAGGAGTGAGGGATGGAGCTATGTAGATATTTGGGGTAAGAGCATCCCAGGCAGAGGACACAGGTGCAAATGCTCAGGGTCGGTGCTTGCCAGGCATGTTTGAATGAGAGAGAGGAGGCCAATGTGGCTGGAGCTGGAAGCAAGTAACAGAAGATGGGCTCAGAGAGGTGAAGATGTTTGGGGACCCCTAACCACATAAAAAGCGGGCTCTAATCCCTCTCCCTGCCTCTTTCCATTGAAGGATCCCTGTCTTTCAACATAGTGGGAGAGAAATAGCCTTTGTCTCAAGTGCATTCTTGACCTGGACATGCTGCAGCCTGCTCCTCTGCTTACACCTGGCCACACCACACACTCCATTCACACTGTTCCTAGTCACCTGGGCAGTTGGGATTAGCATTCTCTACTGATTCAATGCTGCTCTCCATTCTAGCCTTATAAGAGGGAGTCCCTTTCTCCAAGCAGGGAATCGTCCCCTCCCTTATTCCCTAGCACCATTGACACAGCCCATGTGTATCACAAGCTTTTCTAAAGGCTTGAAGAAACCGTAAGAGGAATGCAGTCCAGGAGGAAAACCTGGATATCACCTTTTTGAAATCATAGCCCACCAGACATCTCCCACCACAGGGGGTTCTTTCCTGGACAACCCTCCATGAGGTCCAGCTCCTCCACAAACTATAGATCTTCAAACCCTGCTCTCTCTTCCCCAGTCCCAAGGCTGTGAAATTCCTGTGTCTGGGTCACCAGAGGAAGTCTCAAATTTTACAGCATAAGAAACTTATTGAAGGAAAACACTTTAATTTATTCTGAGAAACCCCCTTGTCCTTTTCTCAACCCCTACTCAGTCCAGACGTTCCTCTGGGCCTTGCGTTTGCATAACCAGAAGATTCATGGAAGCATTTTCCCTCTGTCGAGGTAAGTCTTCTACCATCCCTAGAACCCAAAACATATGCTGGACCCTTTTCTAAAAATTGCAACATTTTACTCCTATGATGCTTGACACAATTAAAAACTATTATGTGTTATGGAAAGCATAAACCAGGAGCCACATTACTTCTTTACTGTGCACCCAACTTCCTGGAGTGTGAGTCGCTAATCAAACAGCAGGTGTGAATTCAGCCAGGCAGGGCCTATTTAACCATTAGGCACAGTGGGCACTTTTACAATCAGAAGGAAAAATACATCTTTAGGCTGAAGAACATGACTTAACATATATTAATATAATATTGACAATGTTAATATATAATATATTTGTTTTTATACCAATGCATTCCTAAAACATAATTTTAAATATTTCTTATGGAGGATGGGGCCCATGAAGGCAAAGGTGCCTAAGGACCATGACAGTCCTAATGAGGCCCTGGAGCCACGCACTGTCTGCCATGACTCGGACCTGACTGGGTCATTCATGCTGAGTGGTTTGTCTCTCAGATCTTGGTAACAAAACTGTAGCAAAACCAACGTGCCTCTTAAGCAGGATAGAATAATATTTAATTGCCCATTGTTAGTGATGAATAAGAAGATAATAAACTACAGTTACTGCATAAATATCTCCAAGTGAGAAAGATGGTAAGCATCAACTGAATCAAGAGACGAAAAAGACAAAGGGGAAGAATTAGATATAATTCAACTGACTTCTCTTGCGACTCTTTTCTAGGCTCTAGGTCCCTGATTCATAGTCCCTTCCGGAAGCAAGTCAGATATTAAGTAATGGTAATATGCATTTAATGGTAGCAGCAGCAGCAGCAGTAGTAGTAGTAGTATTTAATCTGAGGGGTAGGCTCTATTAAAAATGCTTTGCATAGAAACTCACTTATTCTTTGCAAGAGACTTTCATTTGCTAAAGATAAAAGTCCAACTCATGCAAACTTAACACTAACTATAAAAAGTGGGAGGAATGTATTGGCTCACATGACTGGGAAGAGTTCAGGGCAGGTCAAGGAATCAGAGGATGAGCAGGAGCAAGGAGAGCATTGGGGGTGGAATCAGGATTCAGCAACACCAAGCTCATTCTCTGTCCACCTCATTTCTGCTTGTATATGCTGGCTTTACCCTCACCCTGCCCCCAAACAGACCTACTCCATGTGGTAGAGAAAATAGCTGCCTAGAAATCCCAACTATGTGTCTATTTTAGTTTGGGCTCCCCCCAAAGCAGACTCCAAGTCAAAAGTTTGGATACACTCCTTTATTTGGGAGGTGATCCCAAGAAGCATGATGAGGAAGTGAGGAAGTGAGACAAGAAAGGGGAGGAAGCCCAAAAAGGGTGTGTCAGTGGGTGGGTTACAGCTGGAGCAACTAAATCTCAATCCTACTGGGATGCCTTGGAAAGAATGTGGTGCACCCCACAGAATTGACTCCATGAAGAGCAAGGAAGCTAAAGTATTTATCTGCCAATTCCTCTCCTTCATTGTTTGAGAGTTGCTCTGGGTGTGATCACTCTCTAGCAGGCCTAGCTTGCTCCCCAGGCCAGAGAATGGCCTTATGCAAAGAGGACCCCTTATGGACACAGGACCCCAGCTTGTGTACGGAACTGTCTGCAGATGACTTCAAGGGTGGACCGATGGATATGGGTTGGGCACCTGTAACACTCACTACACCTATTTCCAGCACCATGGCCCCCAAAGCAGCATACAACTGCTTCTCCTCCAGCTCCAGCTCCAGCAAGCCCAGCGAGGGCCCCTGATCTATCAGGCTGAAGTCACATGCCCACTGTGAACCAATCACAGGTCCAGGGGAAAAGAGGGTTGATTTCCAGGGAGGGGCAACTTCATGTGTCAGAGTGGAAAAGGCTCTCCTAGTCCTTTCCCCCTCTTTTCAATAACTAAAACCCATATTCACCACCTTAAGTACTGAGTCATAAGGAGAAGGAGAAAGACTGGCCTTGCTCTGCCCAGCAACCAGGGCACTGGCAGACACACAAAGCTGCCTGCTTCTCTAGTTCTCACCAACTTGATCCCCCTGCAGAAAGAAAACAGTCATTATCAAAAAGCCAATTGTCATTCTGCCTCTTTAGAAAAATTCCCATTAAAGATAAAGCAAATTTTAATTAGATTAAGTATCCAATTACTGTAATTACATTTTTAAAAAATTCACATCATGAAGATGACCCTTTTAAAAAGGGTTACAGGAATAATTAGTGTATTCATATTAACCAAAATGTATTGGATAATATTTATACCCAGAAGACAAAGTACATTACACACATTTCACCTTTGGGGAAAGCTTGCAAATGTTTTGGCAGTGGCATGAATATTTATAGGCAAGAGTATGCTTTAGCAAGATTATGTGGGGAAGCATTTAAATGCTCACCAATTTTTACCCAGGGGTAAAGTATACAGAAAATGTAGTGCAGAGATTATGGATATGCAAAGTGTGACTTAAGCAGGGAATTTCTATCAGTTTGCTTAATTAATTGGAGCCAGAGTCTAGTTCTCTTTATTCAAGGCAGAAAGGCCCAAGGTATCCAACTGTGATTTCTCTTTGCTCTCCGGGGGCAGGGGCCAGCAAGGAGAGTTGATAGGAAGGCAGTAAAGACAGTCTCACCTTGACCACTCACCACCAGGAAGCCTCTGTTCTCATACCCTGGCCTTTGCCCACCCAGCCCCAGTTAGCTAAAGCTTTAGGATGAGGAATATGGACCTTCTAGAAGCTTCCTCCCAAAAGGTTTTCCTCTGAAACTCTCTTCCCTTTTCTAATTCCAATTTTCTTCCTTCAGACCTGCGTTTGAGCTGCAGCTACTGCTCCTGTTTCTGTCTCACACTCGATTGCCTTCCAGGCTCCATCATGTTTGCTAGCTCAGTGGGAGGGAGGTGGCACAGTGTTCATTTCACAGATGAGAAGATGAGGACTCCATAGCTTGGGACAACTCCCAGAACAACATCACAGAACTAGCCTCATAAGGAAGCTCTGCTGCCACTGGTCCCAGACCTGCATGGCCTCTGCTCTACCTGGTAGGAAGCTATGTCGTGCTCACCACCAACTACGCAACATCCCACCTCTGCTGCCACTGACACCCACCAAAACAGGCAGCCTAGCTTTCCTGTTTCCTCGCAAAGATATCTTCCAAACCAAAGTTGGGCATGGGTATAACTAATTGGGGAAACATTATATGTATCTGCACCCTAGTGGCAAGAGAGGCTAGGAAATAGAGTTTGTTGGATTCTACATTGAGAACGCAAGATTCAAACATAGAGTATCCAAAAGATTTTGGACATTCATAGTTGGCAGATGTTCATCACATTGCCCTTATCTCTGATGAAAATTCTACTTGTCTTTCAAAGACCAGGTCCAATATACCCTCTTCTGTGCATCCCATCCACCTCCTGTCTTCCTTCTCTATCCTCTTCATTCTGGACTTTGGAGTTACAAGCCTTCCTCCCTTCTGTTCAGTGTTCTTGGATCTCATTTCCCTGCTAACCAGTTCAGTTTCCTGTCTATAGTAAGGTCCATGACTGTCCACAATGGGGCTGCCATTATTCTGCATGGACTCTTCTTTAAAATTGTTTTCAGAGCCCAAGGTGCATCCTTGGAATCTCCCCTGGGATGGAAAAGCCTCAGTCACAGGGGAAATTAAATTTTTAGAAATAGCCAAGGTCACTGTATTAGGGTTCTCCAGAGAACCAAAACCAATAGAATGTGTGTGTTTCACACACACACACACACACACACACAACACACACACACACACACACACACACACACACACACACACACACACACACAGAGAGAGACAGAGAGACAGAGACAGAGAGAGACAGAGAGACAGAGACAGAGAGAGAGAAAGAGACACTATGTTTAGAAATTGGTTCATGTGGTTTCGGAGGCTGGCAAGCCCAAACTCTGCAGGGTGGGCTGACAGGCTGTAGACCCAGGAAAAGCCGATCCTGCAGTTCAATCCAAAGGCTGTCTGCTGCAGAACTCCCTCTTGCTGGGGACAATCAGTCTTTCCTTCCATTAACACCTTCAAATGATCAGATGAGGCCCACCACACACGTTATGGAGGGCAATCTGCTTTACTCAAATTCCACTCATTTAAATGTTAATCTCATCGAAAACACCCTCACAGCAACATCCAGAATAATGTATGACCACATACCTGGGCACCTTGGCTCAGCCAAATTGACACATAAAATTAACCATCACAGTCACTTAAGTGGCAAATTTGGTGGATAAGGGGAATTCACCTACAGTGGGCAAAATCAGTTACTTTTTGAAATGAGACTCTTTGGGGGTGACTCTTCAAAGAAACTGTTGATTTCCAGGGAGATGTTTAGTTGCTCAGAGCAGTGGCAGAATCAGTGTGTGTTTGTGAAACCAGCAGCCTCATACTTTAATAAATACCTACTGTGAACTAGTTCTGTTCTCAGCCATGCCATGGGAAAAGACACAGTTCTATCCTCCTGGAGCTCCTGCTTAGGTGAAAAGGCCAAATCCATGAGAAACAGTGTCCATAGGAATTCAGTGAAAGGAAGAATCAGCATGCGGTGGAGTCTGGGAGAGCTTCCTGGAAGAGGTTCATATTTGTTTGGGCCTTATATTTTAGGGAAGATTGGCTGTGAGAGGGGAGGAGGGAAGGAGATTAGGTAGCTGAGCATCCTGAATGAGGAATAACCAGAGCTCATGCTGGCCCAGAGAGGAGAGATGATTTGGGGAAAGAGGATGAATTACACACGTCCTTGAAAGAGAGGTCAATGAGCTGTGGCTAAATATGGCAGCCAAAGGGGAGTGAATGAACACTTTTGAGCAGAGGAGGGTACAGACTTCAGACGCAGGAACATTAGCCTGGTCTGGAGGGTAGAGCATACTGGACAGGACCTGGGAGCCTGTGGGGCAGGGAGTTTATGAAAAGGCTACTGTTTCATGATTGCTTTCTTCCTTCTTGGTCTTCTCCCTTTTTCCTCTGTTTTCTCCTCTCCCCCCTTCCCTCTTATTTTTATTTCCCATTTTGAAATTCTTCCCCCTCTAAATACCTCATGTGAGTTCTCTTCTGCCCTTCCAATTCTTCTTTCTTCAGTTCCTCATGTGCCTGTCTTCCAGGGAGACTTCATATTTAGCGGGGGAAAAAGAACATTTAATCCCAGGAAAAATTTATTCCATAATTATTTCTAAGTAAATGCCTTGGAATTATATTTACCTCAACCTCCCTTGCCCCCTGTAAGAATTCAACAAGCACCCTGATGTTAAAGAAATTTTGACTTTAGGGTTTTCACAGATTAAGTCTTCCAACTCACAATGATAAACATTCTGGGGCAATTTTCCATGGGCTGTCAGATAGGGAAATGATACAAGAAAGTAATAGGTTTCTTAAATTCAGCAAATGAAAGGTCTAGCTATTACTCTTGAGGAACTATTTCCTCCCCAAAAGAATCAGCAGACGTACAGCAGCAGTGTGAGGTGGTAGAGAGAATCCTGGTCTGACAGTTGAAGGAACATGGTTTGAATACTGGTGCAGACACTAGTGACCAGGGTGATCAACAGCACATTCCTTCCCCTTTGTTGACCTCAGTTTCCCCTTAGATCTATTAACAGAGAGCTGAGGTAACTGATGCCCAAGGACCTATCAGTCTCCCCTCCCTTGACCATATTCAGTCTTCGAGAATGGTTCCCTTGAAGGCTGCCAGTCTCAAGGGATGCTTTGGGGTGCCAGGTCCTGCCCAGAATGTGCTGGCTGGATGATATTTTTAGTCTCCAGGGAAAGAACAGGTAATCCTTGGCTGTTTTAAAGCTCCAAAGTGAGCCCCTTTTCTAAGCTGGAATGATTTCTGATTACCTCTTTGCCTATTTCCAAACCTTCACCACACTCAAAAAGTCTTCTCCCACCCCACTCTTTCTCAGCTAATGGCCTGAACATTTCCTTTTGCAAGAAGACAGAGGCAATGAGAATGAACTCCCTTGATTTGCTGACCCTACACCACTCCTTTCATGTATGCCTGAACTCACTCCCCTCTCCTTTCCTTTAAGCTGATCCCCACTGCTGGGTTTTCCATGTCTGGCCCTCATTTCTGCTTTAGAATCGGCTTTGCTCCAACACTTGTTCCCTTTAGTCCTATATTTCCCATCTCCCCTTCTCTGATATCTTCCCCCTAAATGTAGAAACACGCTTGTCTCTTCCCTTAGAAAAGAGCAGCCTTCCCTCAATCCTCAGACACACCCATAAGTTATCACTGTGCCTTTAATCTTTTATTTTCGTGCAAGCTCTATACAGAGTGGTCTGTACTTGCCATCTCTACTTTGTTGTCATTCATTCCTTCTTTAGCCTATAGCCATCAGTGTTCTGATTTTAGTTCTCTACTAATATTTTATGGGGAAAACTGAGCCCTCACTTTAAGAGTAAGTCCAGAGTATTTCAAGTGGTCTTGAGTTTTAGAGCACTCCTGGCTCCACAATACCACCAGCCATCAGAGAGGGCAGCCATCCCAGGCTCCACCCCAAGCTACCCCAGCTCCATGAGCTAACAGCTCTGTCTCCCCAAGCGGGCTCCTATCTCTTCCAGGCCCACACCCCACCTGGCTGCAACAATAAATATTGTCCCAGCTAAATACTCTGGACTATAACTTCGTGTCTTCACCTTTCTCTAGACCATTTCCAGGATTAATGTGATCATAATCTCTGCCCACTCACCTTGGCCACCACCTGAAGTCCAAGCTCCCCAGAGCATCCATTTTCACATGGCCACTCATCCATACTGTTCAGTACATATTTTATTCTGATTCCATCTCTTGCTGCTCTCTGGCTTCTCAAACCTTCCACTTACTATGCCTTCTGAATGCAGGAAAATACCCTACATTCTCTACTTCTTTGAAGTTTCTCTTTGACTTTCGTGTTCTAACAGAAACTGGGCCGTTCCCTCTGGGTTCTGTTTCCCTTGCAGTTCTGCCTATGTAAGAGCTATTTTTCTTCCTACAGCTCAAAGCCTAGGAATAAAATAGATGTCCAACTTGTTCCCCCTAGCTGCTTCCCAACTGCTTCTTCCCTTCTTCCTTTTTTTTTTTTTTTTTTTTTTTGTCTTTTTCGCGACCGGCACTCAGCCAGTGAGTGCACCGGCCATTCCTATATAGGATCCGAACCCGCGGTGGGAGTGTTGCCGCGCTCCCAGAGCCGCACTGCCACACTCTCCTGAGTGCGCCACGGGCTCGGCCTCCCTTCTTCCTTTAAAAATCACAGCTCCTTAGGAGCGTATGTCATCTAGCTGCTCATCATATCTTTGTTCCTGTCACCTTCCAATCTTCCAATAACTCCTCATTCATTCAGGATTTTACCACTTGGATCATTATCTTTATTTCCACCCCATTTCTGTCCTCAGATGTGGGAACTTCAATACAATGCTGAAACCTGGGTTTCCATTGTGGCCTCATTACTTTACATGAACACTCTTGCCAATGTCATCTTCTCTCAGACTTCATTTACTACTGATGAGGTGATGACTTCCCTATCTGTTTCCAGCCCAAACATCTCTGCTCCAGACCCATATATCTGACTGGATATTTCTACATGGACATTTCATGGATCTTCAAACTCAACTAGTCAAATATGAACTCATCATCTTTCTTACAAACCTGATTCTTCTCCTGTTCTCAAAATCTTGTTATATAGAGTCATGTCTATACAGTCGCCCAAGGCAGAATTTTGGAGGTCATCCCTGATTCCTCTGCACCTGTTAGAGGCCACAGCCTATCAATTCCTAAGTTTCACATATTGTCTATGAGTCCAGAGCTTCTCTAATTCAACCTCTCCAGAAAGTAAAACTAGCAGTTAAGAGAGAAAGTTCTAGAGTAAGCATGTTTGGGTTCAAATCATAGCTTCCAATGTATACTGTGTAACTGTTGGCAAGTTACTTAAACTTTCTATGCCTTGGTTTTCTCGTCTGTAAAATGGGTATATAATAATATTGCTTACCTGGTAAAATTGTTGGGAGAAGCAATTAAGTTATGATATGTAAGATGTCTGGAACATAGTGAGTACTCAATAACTTTTAGTGATGTTGATGACACCAACAATAACGATGCCTGAGTGATGCCAGTAGGGGCAACCACTTGGCTGCATGAATTGAGGAAAGATATCAATTTGGAGGATATCAACTGCTTCTTAATCAGACTTTCAACCAATCTTTTTTTATTCAGCCCCACTCCATACCCCTGCCTTTAAAGGAACCCAATGCCTCCAATTTCAAAGACTTCACAGGTTCTGAGGGGCAAATTCGTTCACTTTTTATAGGCTTTCCCTCTGTAAGCACTTACTTTTCATGCTCTACCTATGCACTGTTCAATATGATAGCCAACTAGCCACACGTGGCTGTGGATTTGTTGAAATGTGACTGACTAGTGCTACGTATTTTGAAAGGATGCTATTTTGATGATATTTTTGTTTGAATGAAATATTTTAAAAATTAATTTCACTTATTTATTTTCACTTTCTTAATGTGTCTACCAGAAAATTTTAAATTACATATGTGGCTGTCATTATATTTCTATTGCACAATGTTGCTGTGCATCTTACAAAATTTTGACATTTCTCATCCACTGTCATGATTTTTACCATTCTCTTTGGTCTTGCAGTTTATGTACTTTATCTCTTTATTCTCATTTATGGGAGGTGTCTGGGGAAAGCAAAGATAAATGCATATGTTACATATGCCATGTTTAACTGGAAGTTCTAAGCTTTTCACAATCTAGCTCCTACTTATATTTGTAGTCTTCTCATTTTGTGTCCTGTCACCAACTCAATGGCCCAGCCAAAATGAATTAGCAATAGTTTTCTGAACACACCAGTAAACTTCAAACTTTCATGACTTTGCTCTCTGTATTCTTTTCCTGGAATACCCTTTTAACCCCTCCCACCTATCTGCCTACTAAGTTTCAAGAACTAATTCAAATTTCACCTTCCCTAAGTAGCTTTTCCTGACTCCTTCCTCCAGTTGAGCTGACTGCTCCTGAGTCCAGAACATTTCCTGCATTTTTCTAGGTACTATCTGCCCACAAGGAAACCCATATTATTCATCAGACCCTGTAGTGCCAAGTCCAGGATTTGAGACAGCGTAAAAACTACTAAAATAATGTTTGTTAAACGAATAAACAAAAACAGTAACAAAGAACTGGGATTGTAGAGGAAGGAGAGGCTGACATTGAACAGGGGTTTTAAGCGGTTTTTCAGAGAAGTTTTTGATAGGTGGGGATGGCAACAAGAGTTTTCCAGGAGAGGGAACAGGAATAGCAAAGGTCCCCTGCAAACAAGCACTATACTAGAGAAATAGCAAATCATCCAGTTTGGATGGAGCTTTGGTAAGACCAGATCACGCAGGGCCTTGAGGTCATAGAAAGGAGTTTGACCGTTGTTAGGAAGATAATGAGCAGTTATTGCAAGGTTTTAAGCTATGAAGAGAGAGAATTAGTCCTGTTTCACAATGATCACCTTTGGCTGCAGATGGAGAATGGATGCGAGGGGATGAGTGGGAGATGAAAGACAGTGAGTTCATTGCTGCAAGGAAGAAATCCGTGGTGTGACTAGAGGTGGGGTTGGTGGGCAGTGATGGTAATTGGGGATGGAGACTAGGGCACGACTGCCAGATGTTTAGGCGCTGGAATGCGCAGGACTTGGTGACAGGCGGACGTGGGAAGCGAGGGAGAAGGAGGGGTTACAGGGACAGGTAACCACGCAGGAGGAGAAGGTCAGCTCCGGACCGCGGAGGTAGAGGGGAGGGCTCCTCGCATATCTTGTCCCTCGCGCGTCGCCGTCCGCGCAGCCTGCGGTGAGGTAGCGAGCGGCCGCCCGCGCGGCGGCACCAGTTCCTGTTCCGGTTCCGGTTGCGGTCTGCACCTGCGCCGACGGTGAGGCGCCATGGCGTACTCCACAGTGCAGAGAGTGGCCATGGCCTCGGGGCTCGTCTTGGCTCTGTCGCTGCTGTTGCCCAAGGCCTTCCTGTCCCGCGGAAAGCGTCAGGAGCCGCCGCCGGCACCCGAAGGTAAGCGCAGGCCAGCTCTCCCGGAGCCGGCCGGAGAACGGTGCTCTGAGAGTCCTCGGCCCCCACGGAGATATGCGCCAAACCGGCTAGAGAGGGCGGACAAGACCACGTTTGGCAGGGGTCGAGCCCTGTGGTTCCCTTGGCGTCAGCGGCCCATCTCCACCGGGCACCGGGTCCCTCCTAAGGTTCTGCCTCAGGACGGGACAGGAATGCAGGCATACGTGCCTGGGCACCCTCTAAGTGGCCTCGCACACACCCGTTTGATCACAGCCCCTTCCTTCTTCCCCTCACTGGCTTAACTCATCTGTCACTATTTGTTCACGGGCTTTGCGTCAGTAGGGTTCCTAGCTGGGTTTCCTTCTTTAGGGTTTTCGTGTGCTTTCTGGGTGCTTTTGTATGAAATAAAGTCAGTTGGTGCTTTCAACTTGGTGCTGGGCGCTCACTGTTTCAGGCTCTTTTTATATCTTTTAAAGTAAAACTTGAAGATTTTAATAACACAAGTTTCAGTTACTGAGGTAGAGATAAGTAAATCACTGTACTCTCCTTACTTAGGCAAATATACATGTTAATCCTTTGTTATTGAGATATAAGTGTGGTGTTTAAAAAATCCACCCTCTTGGCTGCATTCGGGGGCTTTTATGGGATGAATATAAAGGTGTGAATGCTGAAGGCTGGAAGAAAACCAAAACAATTTTGTATAGGTCATGAAGTTCTACTGGTAACTTTCTCCTGTAAATTATCCTTGTAACATCCTTGAGACATGATTTTACCGTCTTGGAACACTTCCACTAATGTTCGAACTGTTGATTGCTGGACAGCTCCTTTTGAACTGTAATCCATTCCCCTCTAATTTGTGTATATGGCCTGTAGTTCCATCCTCTTGATCATCATAGATTGTAAATACTGTAAATGCATAGACTGAATTGTAGGGTGTAGTGCAGATTGAACACATAATTCTGTTTGCATAATTTGCTTGATAACCTTTATGCTTGTAAGACTATCCACCTGGAAAAGACTTCTAAAACTTAATCTTTGCATATTTGGTCTTTTTTTTTTCTGTCTTATTGCAAAATCTAAAAGGTTTTACTCACTTTGTCTACTGATTCTGTCTGCCGTGAAGAAGAGTAAATTCATGATGATCCTGAACAGTGAGGATTCTTCTAAAACAGTTTTTTTTTTTGTTGTTGTTGTTAGTTAAATTCCCATTATGGTGAATTATCTTGAAGAAGTACTATTTAATGTGATGGGAGACACTCTTCTGAATGTTGTAGAGTGTACAGAGTAGAGATTACACATAGCTCCTTCCCTTGAGAATTCAAGTGTTCTCATCTTAGGAATTTTGCACTTTCTGTTCTCTTTATTCCTGAAGTACTCTTCCCTCAGCTTCATTCTTCTTCTTCAAGTTTCTGATCAAATGTAACCTCCTCAGAGAGACTTTCCCCAATGACCCTAGGTAAAATAATTCTGTTACTCTTCCCGTCATTCCCTATTCCATCATGTTGTTTTATTTTCTCCATCACAGGCATCACTACATGATATGAGATTTCCTTATTTATTTACTTGTTTGCTTTTTTGTCTCCACCTTCTGGAATGTAAACTCTGCAAGGGCAGGGACTTTGTCTGTCTTGTTTGCCACTATTTCTTCAGCAAGTGACAGTCAGTAAATACTTTTAAATGAATAAATTTGAGATTATGAAGCTGCTAGTGTTGTGAATTCTCTTTTTCTATTACAAGTTACTGAAGTAGTATAATCTAGGTAAAAACCTACCTTGAATGCTATATTCCGATAACTGAAATTTGCTAACTAAAATCCCTGCTATGGTACACTGAAATATTTTAAGTAGTGAATCCTAACCATTTTGGGGATACATACCTCTTTGAGAGTCTGGTGAAAGCTATGTATTTTCAAAAATGCACATACTATTCATATACATACACCCAAAGTTTTGAGTATCAATTCTGACACTTTGAGGAAAGGGACAGCCCCGATTATTTGAAAATTCTTACAATTTATGTTATCATAGCTTCCATTTTTGCCCATTGGGATGTGTGAAACAAGCACAGTCCCCTTTCCTCATGACAACCTTTTAAGATAGTCTTTTAACAAATATTTATGATATATCCTATCATATAGTATATACAGGCACTGTGTATTTCAAGAAAAAATGAGCCAAATTCCTGCCTTGAGGAACCGACAGTATGATAGAGGAAAACAGACACATCAACAGATGAGTGCAAAAGAGTGTCTGTTGCAGGTACTCAAGGCCACACGGGGGACAGTGAAGACACATACAGGGGTCAGTTTTAGCGGGGTTTAAGACATGTCTCATAGAGGAGGAAAGTTTTTTTTTTTTTTTCCTTTTTTCTTTTGGTAACAGCATTCTTGAGATCTAAATCACATACCATACAATTAACCCACTTAAAGTGTACAATTCAGTAGTTTTTAGTATATTCACAGAGTTGTACAACCATCATCACAATCAATTTTAGAACGTTTTATCATCTCCAGAAGAAACCCCATACTTTTTATCCATCACCTGCCAAGTCCTCCACCCTGCCTCCAGCCCTAGGCAACCACATTTTATTTTATTTATTTATTTTTTTTTTGTTTTTAAAAAAGAGAAGTTTTTTTTGTTTTTTTTTTTTTTAATTTTATTTTGTCGATATACATTGTAGCTGATTATTGCTCCCCATCACCAAAACCTCCCTCCCTTCTCCCTCCAACAATGTCCTTTCTGTTTGCTTGGCAACCACATTTTAAAATGGGATCATACGATATGTATGATCTTTTGTGACTGGCTTGTTTCACCCAGCATAATATTTTCAAGGTTCATCCATGTTGTAGCATGTATCTGTACTTCATTCCCTTTTATGGATAAATAATATTCCATCGTGTGGATATACCATATTTTATTTATCCATTCATTGGTTGATGGACATTTAGGTAGTTTTGCCTTTTAGCTATTATGAATAATACTCTTAATGTTTGTATACAAATTTCTTGTGTGCTTATGTGGGTGTATGTATTTGGAATATGTGAGCATTCCAGTCTGGCTAGAACTAAGTAAGAGTGGATTTCTAGGTCATATGGTTACTCTATGTTTAACCTTTTGAGGAACTGCCAGACTGTTTTCCAAAGGAGCTGCACGATTTTCCGTTTTTACCAGCACAGTACGAGGGTTCCAGTTTCTCTCCTTCTTGCCAACACTTGTTGTCTATCTTTTTGATTATAGCCCCCCTAGTGGCTATGAAGTGAAATCTCACTGTAGTTTTATTTGTATTTCCCTGATGACTAATGACATTGACTGTCTTTTAGTGTGTTTGTTATTTGTACATCTTCTCTGGAGAAACAGCTATTCAGGTCCTTTGTTCCTTTTAAAAATTGGTTTACTTGTCTTTTTATTGTTCAGTTATAGTAATAACTGAACAATAGAACGTCCCGGGGGTGGGGGGGTCCATTTTTTTTTTTAAAGAGTTTTTAGAGTTCTTCATATATTCTAGATACAAGTCCATTATCAGATGTATGATTTGCAGATATTTTCTCCCATTCAGTGGATTGTCTTCACTTTCTTGATGGTGTCCTTTGAAGAAGAAAAATTTAAAATTTTGATGAAGTCCAATTGGTCTGTTTTTTTATTTTGTTGCTTATGTTTTTGGTGTCATATCTAAGACAAATCATTGCCAAATCCAAGGTCATGAAGACTTAATGCCTGCATTTCCATAGTTTTTGCTCCTGCATTTGTCTTTGATCCTTTTAATTTTTGCATATGATGTGAGGTAGGAGTCCAGCCTCATGTGGATGTACAGTTGTACCAGCACTATTTGTTGAAAAGACTGTTCTTTTCCCATTGAATTGTTTTGGCAACCTTGTTGAAAGTCAATTGACTGCAAATGTGAGAGTTTATTTCTGGACTCTCAGTTCTATTCCATTTATCTGTACACCTGTCCTTATGCCAGTACCACACTATCTTGATTACTGTAGCTTTGTAGTAAGTTTTAAAATCATGAAGCATGAGTCCTCCAACTTTCTTCATCTTTTTCAAGATTGTTTTGACTATTCTGGGTCTGGGGACCTAGTATTTCCATATGAATTTTAGGATTATCTTTTCAATTTCTGCCAAAAAAAAAAAAAAAAAAAAGCCAGGTGGGATTTTGATAATTGTGTTGAATTAATATGGGAAGTATTGCCATCTTACCAATATTAAGTCTTTCAATTTATAAACACAGGATTTCTTTTTGTTTATTTAGGTCTTTACTTTCTTTCAAAGAAGTTTGTGGTTTTTAATATAGAAGTCTTACTTTGTTAAAGATATTCCTAAGTATGTTATTCTTTTTGATGCTATTGTAAATTGAGTTATTTAATTATTTTCTTAATTGTATATCAGATGGTTCCTTGCTAATATATAGAAATATAATTAATTTTTGTATACCAATATTGTATCCTGCCACCTTGCCAAACTTGTTTATTAGCTCTAATACATGATAACGTTGTCTGCGATTGAGGTAGTTTTATTTCTTTCTTTCCAATCTGCATGCCTCGTTTCTTTTTCTTGCCTAACGGCCCTGGCTGGGAACCTCCAGTACAATGTTGAATAGAATGTTGAATAGTTGGCCACTCTAGGTAAAATCTTAACTTCCTGCCAACATGTCCTATCCTCTCTCCCTGCTTTCTTTTTTCTCTTTAGTATTTATTATTGTCTTGTTTATTGTCTCTTTTCCCACTTAGAAAGGAATGCTCCATGAGGACAGGGATTTTTGTTTGCTTTGTTCATGGTTGTCTGTCCAGCTTTAGACCAGGCCTGCACATAGCTGGCAATAGATGTTTAATGAATGAATGAAAGAGTGAGTGAGTGAATTGAGTACATTAATGAATGCTGGCTCCTAGGGATCATGGCTTTATCTGTTAGCATTTGTAAGCCATTACCTAATTATTATTATCACATTCTTTATGGTTACATAAATTATCATGCATCCATGTGATAGACTTTAATGAATCCAGTAAACTGTATTCATGAGGAGATTTAAATGACATGAGAACATTGTATGATACAAGTGAAAAGAAAAGATACATATTCACTAGAAGGAAATATGTTAACATTTTAACAGTGGTTATTTCTGGACCATGGAAACGTGGATGGTTGTTATTCTTTACATTTTCTGTACTTTCTCAATTTTCCATCCATATGCATTTCTTTTGTAATCAGAAAAAGAAATACTGTCTCTTTCCTCCCACATCCACTCCATCAAAAAAATGGAAGAATCATTTTTAGAATCTAGCCCAAGAACTACAACATGCTCACTTCTCCATAGTTTGTAGAGTTTACCATCCACTTTCTCTTTTTGCAAACTGGAACAATAGTTATCGATCCCTGTGCTTTCGAGACTTCATTTTTTACCCACATAATTTCTTAGAATTTTCTTTAGTTCAGTGACCTTATTTGCAAGTTTTCCCATTCCTCTTGGCAGATATTATTTAGTGAATAGACTTGAACTTATCTTCCTTTAGGGCTTTATTTTTTTCCCTTAAGATTGTTAATTCTCCTCCATTTAATCCCAAATTCATCCTCTTTGATAGAGTATAGGAGCAAAATAAAAATCGAGAAGATCTGCTTTCTCAGCGTTACATTTTATCATCAGGCAAATTGCTTTTTTTGCTCTAAACTTTACTAAAAATACGCCATTTTATTTTTGCTAGCCTTTTTTTAAATCATAGTTTCTTTTGAACCTTGGCCGCCTCATGTGAGTCTTCTGAGTCTTGCCACTCTTTCCTGCTGATTGCTCATTTTATTTTTTCTGTCTTTCTAGAAGAGCTACCTGTACATCTACTTTTCCCCCCCTCTACGTTTACTTCTTGATTGAGAATTTTTGGAAAGCCCAAGCAGAAATGGATTTTAAGAGCTTTTTTCTTAGAGAGAGTCTCATGCCATGGAATCGTGTGTCTCTGTTTTTAAAACTTCTTAGGGCCGGCTTGTGGTTCACTCGGGAGAGTGCGGTGCTGATAACACCAAGGCCATGGGTTTGGATCCCTATATAGGGATGGCCGGTTAGCTCACAGGCTGAGCGTGGCACTGACAACACCAAGCCAAGGGTTGAGATCCCCTTACCGGTCATTTTTATAAAAAGTAAAAAAATAAAAAAATAAAATAAAACTTCTTAACTCTGCCTTCCTAGAGCCTTTGCTATACAACTCCTACTTTGTTGCCACAAACACTAAGATGGTGTAGTGGATTGAATTATGTCCCCCCAAAACTCACTGAAGCTTGAATTGTGTCCCCCGAGTTTTATGTATTAGAAGCTTAGCCCCCATTGTGACTGTTAAGAGGGTGGGAAATCCTATTACGGTAATTGAAAGGCACAGCCTTGAAGAAGTGGTTGGATTGCAGGACCAAGCCATAGTGAATGGATTAAAAATGGTGGTCAGGAGCATGGTTCTGAGGGCTTTAAAAAGAGGAGAGGAGAGTCTCTCTCTGCTGTCTGCTTCCACCATCTTGCAATGTGAGACAACTGGGTCACTGTCGCCACCACCAAGACCCTCACCTGCTGTATTCCCTGGACTTTGGACTTCCCAACCTCAGAAGCTGTAAGCGATAAATTTTGTTTTCTTTATAAATTACCCAGTCTCAGGTATTCTGTTACAGCAACACAAAACGGACTAATACAGATGGCATGGTGTCATTCTCCTAAGGTTCTCCTTTCATTTCACCAACCAATTTATTCTTTGGTCAGAGTAGCATTTCTGCTGCTCACATGATTTACCTGTGGAACATAAAAATGTCAGCACACTAGGTCAAGAGTGTGTCAGTTGTTTCAATGTAGCTGAATGAGACTTTGAACAGGTGCCAGGGTAGTTGAAATCCTCCAAGGTGGCAGCATCCTCCTCCTATACTAGGGCTGGCTTCAGGAGAGTCCTATCCACCACCTCCACTTGGCTGGGAACAATTAGTGCCCCCACAGTAACATTGTATCTGGGCAGCTCTCCTGCTGACCCTGGCTGCCTGTGTTTTCCAGTGAGTATCTCACTTTGAGTAAACTAAATATAAACCAAATATAAATATAAACTAAATAGGGTTCCCTACCAGCCCCTCCCCAGTGGCTCTGTTCCTCTGGAATAGCTCAGACTCTTCTTACCATGTTTTCCTCAAGTGAGTCCTGTCCCTCTGAGTCTCTCTAAGATGTGAAAATACATATAGACACATATATGTGTGTATATACAGACACACATGGCACATATATGCATGCATATTTAATTTTTTTGTTGTCTTAAATTAGCTTCTTATGTGTTGGTATATAAATGCCTGATGGCAAATGTATTATTTTGGTTCCTTGCCATTTTTTCTCCTAATGAGACATCAGATATCTTCTCTGAAGGAGTGTTCAAATGAGAGAGATTAGAAAATGATTTTGATTTCAAAGGGTCATTTTTCTGTTCATGTATTATAGAAATGAACAGAAAGCCACAGAAGACAATTTGAGAGCCTATGAATGTGTGTAAATTAGGCATTTTGGGGGGTTCAGAAACTTATAGGTAAGTAGGTGTAGAGCACCTTGATCAGTCATCCTGATTGTCATTTTCTATTCTAGAAACTGTGGGATTGAAAACTAGCAGAATAATGAAGTAAAAAAATATTTTTATCTCTGTGAGTGAGTGGGCTGGATCTTGAGATTCCAGTAAAGGCTAACAGACACAATATAATTCATACAGATCAGTACAACAAAGAGTACAGCATGCAAAACCCAGAGCATGCCCTCTGGGGGACCCAAAAATAAATAAAACACTAGGCTTTTATTCAAGCTCTTGGTTTTTCTTCTAGCCAAAGACTGCCAGGAACACACCTATAGTTGAACAAATTGATTTTATTACTCATTGCAGCAAGGGAGAATGCACACTATGGGGAATTGTGGAGCATCTCAGTAAGATAGTGTTAGAAAAAGCCTTATTATAGGATCTGAGCCTGCGTTAGGTGGTTTTGAGGAAGATTCGAAGATGTGGGGCATTGCCTTGGACTGGATGCTGTAAGGAAGTGGGGCAAATTCTATGACTGGGTACCTTAATAGAGTTTATCTAAAGGGAGAGGAGACTAGGGAAAGGCTAAAGCAGTAATTGATAAAGCTGCAGTCACTCATATTATCCAGCACAGGGGGATGTTTGGTATTTTGTGACTTGGACAGTTCATGTTTTGTCTGTGTTCAGATTACAGAATAGTCTCGTTTTTATGTTGATCCATCATTGTCACAGAATGGCTTTGCCTGATGTTGATGTTCTGAAATGGCTTATGTGTAAGGAGAACACTGAGACCTAGCTGTAACCACCAAGCCAGCTCAAAGCAATACCAATGCCTAGCTGATAGTACCAGGCCAGCTTCTGGATGTCAGAGGCTGCTTTTCTTATTCTCAGATACGATTTGTAGATTTCAGTCAGCACCAAAAAAAACTGGGTAGAAATGGTATTTAGTGGAAGATGTTACCTGTTCTGTTTCCCGTTCAAGTAGAGGCTGTAAGACACAAAAATACAGCTCTTGAATAAGGCCAGGTGTGGTAAGTGCAATTGAAGAGGTTCAAACAGTGTGTTTTAAGGGCATGGGGGTGGCATGAGAAAATTCTTTGAGTGGTGGGGGCTATATTTAGTCTGGGCCTTGAAGGATGGGCTGGATTTGGATATGTGGGGTTGGAGAGAAAAGCAAAACCACTGGAGTATAAGCATTGGCTTAGAGGCAAAAAGGCACCAGGCAAATTCAAAGCATGGCAAGAAGCTTAGTTTGGCTCAATCAGCAGTATGTAATGGGAAAGTGGTGTGAAGAGGTTAATTTAACCTCCACTGGAATAGCTGGAGGTACAGCTGGGATCTTAACCAAGAACTGACTGGAAAGAGGGTACTCATCTGCTTTACTCCACTCCCTCCATTCTGCTGTAACATAGTCCCTTATCATCAGTGGAAACCATTAAAAGCTTTTGGTCGGAGAAATGGCCAGACCAGTTAGAACTATGCTTTAGGGGCCGAGCCCGTGGCGCACTCGGGAGAGTGTGGTGCTGGGAGCGCGGCGACGCTCCCGCCGCGGGTTCGGATCCTATATAGGACTGGCCGGTGCACTCACTGGCTGAGTGCCGGTCACGAAAAAAAAGACAAAAAAAAAAAGAACTATGCTTTAGGAAGATTACTCTGTTAATGAAATGATGACAGTTGACATGTATTGAGTGCATGGATCAGACCCTGTGCTAAGCAACTGAGACACATGATTATCTCTTTTAGTAATATATTGGATGGATAGGGAGTGGGGAGGTTGATAAAACATGAAAAAAAGATCTGGCTAAACTAGCAGAAAACATCAAAGCAGTGGAGAACAAAGTGGTGTTAGGTAGGAGAATGTAACAACGTGGGACCCTTGGACGAGACTGATAAGGAAGAAACAGAGCTGTTGTCCCAACTTCCACTTTAAGTAAAGCTGGATTTAAATATGGCCTCTGATTTCCACAGTATTTAGGGAAAAGCTTACATATTTTAAGGAACTGGCCCATTAAGATCCTTCTTCAGCCTTAGTAATCAGAAATATAAACACATTATTCATTTATTGAGTGTTTAAATATAAAGACTTTATTGATCTATTTGCCCCAAGAATGAAATGCTGCAGATGGTTTAATGTTGCTTTCAGAAAGCTCTTGTTAACAGTGCTAGAGTTTTTGTTTTTAGCAATAGGGATGATTATTAACAAGGGAAAGTAGAAATTCACTCTGTAAAATCCATTAAGTTTTTAGTCAAGCTTAAATGATGTGCTAGGTGAAATTTTAATAATTAAATAAACCTGAATATGGGGGAAGCTCTCAATAAACAGTTAGGATTTAGTCAAGTTCCATTTTATGGAAGACTTGGATATCTGTAGAGATAGTGACACAGCTGTTTTCTACATTGGAAAACCTGCAGTTTTAATGCTTTAATATCTTTATTCTGATCTCTTTAGCTGTTTTTTTGTGTTTTTGTTTTTTAGCAAACTTTAAAAAACACACAAATCCTGTTTGTAATGTAGCTATCAAGTAGAGCATTTATAATAGTGAAAAACAGAAAATAATATAAATGTTTATCAGCTGAAGAATGGGTAAATAAATTATAATATGTTCATACAATGAGATGCTTGCTATAAGCGGTTTGAATGAATGATCTAGAGCTATTCATATCAACATGGATATATTTCTGGGCCAAAATTTTGATCCCCACCCAGAAAAAAGGCAAAAAAAGGGAAGTTGCAGAAACATGAGTACAGTATGATACCGTAATATAAAGGTGTTTCTTTTTATTGTGGTTAAGTATATGTAACATGAAATTTACTGTTTTAGCCATTTGGGGTATATAGTTCAGTGGCACTAGGTACATTCATATTGTACAACTATCACCACCATCCATTCATAATATAAAGTTTTAAAACATTCAAGACAATATTTACTGATATATACTTATGTAGTAAAGTTTAAAAGCACACATTCTAATAATAAGCATAAAACTGAGGGTTGTGTCTGTCTCAGAGAGAGGGGAGAGTACACAAGTGGCTTCAGTTATATCTGGTGGTGGGTATACAAGTGTTCATATATTATCAGCTATACTTTGTATTCCTGACATTATTTCATAATTAGAATTTTTTCTTTTTTAAAAAATAATTTCAGCTAGAAATTTTCAAATATTTTCTAGTCATTGACTTTTTAAATATTCTGGGCTGTTTAGTTCTAAGAAACATGGCAGTATCAAGATCCAAGATTTAAGAGGTGAAGTTGCTCCCTGTTGAGGCCAGTTAATTTTACAAAGAGGAAAATCTCTTCCAAATTCAGCATATTCTGGCCCCAGCCTACCACCTCAAGTGTACCATTGGTCATAGGTAGCAGGGGTTGTAGGTCTCAAGGGTAAAAGTCTGAGAGAATGAGTCTACAAAGAAAAGAAATGCAGTAGGAGAGCAGGTTTTGGAAGATGAAAATGAGTTTTATTTTCAGTTTTAAGATGACAGACATACAAAAAGACATACATGCTAATTGGATTTAGTATAAGAAATAAAGGCCTAGTGTGGGGAAGTCAGAACTAGAGCTGTGGATTTTGGAAATTACAATGGATTTCTTGAGAATGAATGAGTTTGGCAAAGAAAAAAGGATAAAAAATAGGTTGAGACAAAATTTGGGAGGAGGGGATTAAAGAACCAGTGAAAGACTGAGAAGGAGTAGGTTGGATGACTAGTCTGTGGGAAAAGAAGAGCTCAGGAGGGTAATGTGCTGTAAAGATTAAGGCAGGAAAATTTGACAAGGATTTATTCAGATTAATCCAATATTTATTGAATCATCATATCTGATGATCGCTTTCTTGTGTTGTAGAGAAATCTTAAGAATGAAAACTGAGAAAAAGCCATTGGATTTGATGGTTAAGGTAGAATTACTGTGTCACTCTAATTGTACTCTGTATCTGTAAACTCTTTAAAGACAGGGACTCTGTT
Organism: Cynocephalus volans; assembly: GCF_027409185.1. NCBI lineage: Eukaryota > Metazoa > Chordata > Mammalia > Dermoptera > Cynocephalidae > Cynocephalus > Cynocephalus volans. The sequence continues at coordinate 108,804,762 of NC_084463.1, read as the reverse complement.
TTATTTATCATTTTAATTTCAGCATCTGACAGTGCCTGGCACATTGTTAAGTGTTCAGTAATAAATATGTGAACTATTGTATCAAATATAAAACTCTCAGGATATAAAACATATTTTTTTTACCACCTAGCTTGTATGTTCCATTGCTCTCCAAATACCTCTCCTACCTGTGAAAGTAGTATTCTCTACTTTTCAGCACCTCATTGATATGATCAATAACCTCTTCTTAATCAATTTTAATATAGGTTTCTTTACTTCTTGCCTCATCCCGATTCATTCAGTGTTGCTTTTTGAAACCCTATTTTGTACTTCCTTTCTTACTCCCGTTACTTACTTATCAACTCAATATAAAGAAGATAGTTCTACCAGCCAGAGCTGAACAGAGGTAGCATGAGCTTTCTGAGGGAAGCATTGACTTTCCTGTCTAATGGTGTTCAGCAGAATCAGGACCTCAGAATCTCTTGAGGGAGATGATGGTATTGAACATACAGTTGATTAGACTAGATGATTGTCAAAACAAAACAGTTTTATTGAGATATAATTAACATACCATTCAATTCACCTATTTAAAGTGTATAATTAGTGGTTTTTAATATATTCACAGAATTGTGCAACCATCAACCATAGTCAATTTTATTTATTTATTTATTTTTGAGTTTCAGACAAATAGTGAATATGTCTTTTTATTTTATTTTATTTTATTTTATTTTTTAAATTTTATTTTCTCGATATACATTGTGGCTGATTATTGCTCCCCATCACCAAAACCTCCCTCCCCCCCTCCCCCCCAACGATGTCCTTTCTGTTTGCTTGTTGTATCAACTTCAAGTAATTGTGGTTGTTATATCTTCTTCCCCCCCCCCGGTTTTGTGTGTGTGTGTGTGTGAATTTATATATTAATTTTTAGCTCCCACCAATAAGTGAGAACATGTGGTATTTCTCTTTCTGTGCCTGACTTGTTTCACTTAATATAATTCTCTTGAGGTCCATCCATGTTGTTGCAAATGGCAGTATTTCATTCGTTTTTATAGCTGAGTAGTATTCCATTGTGTAGATGTACCACATTTTCCGTATCCACTCATCTGATGATGGACATTTGGGCTGGTTCCAACTCTTGGCTATTGTAAAGAGTGCTGCGATGAACATTGGGGAACAGGTATACCTTCGACTTGATGATTTCCATTCCTCTGGGTATATTCCCAGCAGTGGGATAGCTGGGTCATATGGTAAATCTATCTGCAGTTGTTTGAGGAACCTCCATACCATTTTCCATAGAGGCTGCACCATTTTGCAGTCCCACCAACAATGTATGAGAGTTCCTTTTTCTCCACAACCTCGCCAGCATTTATCGTTCAGAGTCTTTTGGATTTTAGCCATCCTAACTGGGGTTAGGTGGTATCTCAGTGTGGTTTTGATTTGCATTTCCCGGATGCTGAGTGATGTTGAGCATTTTTTCATATGTCTGTTGGCCATTTGTATATCTTCCTTAGAGAAATGCCTGCTTAGCTCTTTTGCCCATTTTTTAATTGGGTTGCTTGTTTTCTTCTTGTACAGTTGTTTGAGTTCCTTGTATATTCTGGATATTAATCCTTTGTCAGATGTGTATTTTGCAAATATTTTCTCCCACTCTGTTGGTTGTCTTTTAACTCTGTTAATTGTTTCTTTTGCTGTGCAGAAGCTTTTTAGTTTGATATAATCCCATTTGTTTATTTGTCCTTTGGTTGCCCGTGCTTTTGGGGTCGTGTTCATGAAGTCTCTGTCCAGTCCTATTTCCTGAAGTGTTTCTCCTATGTTTTCTTTAAGAAGTTTTATTGTTTCAGGGTGTATATTTAAATCCTTAATCCATTTTGAGTTGATTTTAGTATACGGTGAGAGGTATGGATCTAGTTTCATTCTCCTGCATATGGATATCCAGTTATCCCAGCACCATTTGCTGAAGAGGCAGTCCCTTCCCCAGTGAATAGGCTTGGTGCCTTTGTCAAAGATCAGATGGCAGTAAGTGTGTGGGTTGATTTCTGGATTCTCTATTCTATTCCATTGGTCAGTGTGTCTGTTTTTATGCCAGTACCATACTGTTTTGGTTATTATAGCTTTGTAGTATAGCTTAAAGTCAGGTAGTGTTATGCCTCCAGCTTTATTTTTTTTGCTCAGCATTGCTTTGGCTATGCGTGGTCTTTTATTGTTCCATATAAATGACTGGATAGTTTTTTCCATTTCTGAGAAAAATGTCTTTGGAATTTTGATGGGGATTGCATTGAATTTGTATATCACTTTGGGTAGTGTGGACATTTTCACTATGTTGATTCTTCCAATCCAAGAGCATGGAATATCTTTCCATCTTCTTGTATCCTCTCTAATTTCTCTCAGCAGTGGTTTGTAGTTCTCATTATAGAGATTTTTCACCTCCTTGGTTAACTCAATTCCTAAGTATTTTATTTTTTTGGTGGCTATTGTAAATGGGCAGGCTTTCTTGATTTCTCATTCTGCATGTTCACTATTGGAGAAAAGAAATGCTACTGATTTTTGTGTGTTGATTTTGTATCCTGCTACTGTGCTGAAATCATTTATCAATTCCAACAGTTTTTTTGTAAAGGTTTTAGGCTGTTCGATATATAGGATCATGTCATCTGCAAACAGGGACAGTTTGACTTCATCTTTTCCAATCTGGATGCCCTTTATTTCCTTCTCTTCTCTGATTGCTCTGGCTAGTACTTCCAACACTATGTTGAATAGGAGTGGTGAGAGTGGGCATCCTTGTCTAGTTCCTGTTCTTAAAGGAAAAGCTTTCAGCTTTTCCCCATTCAGGATGATATTGGCAGTGGGTTTGGCATATATGGCTTTAATTATGTTGAGATACTTTCCCTCTATACCTAACTTATAGAGGGTCTTTGTCATGAATGAGTGCTGAACTTTATCAAATGCTTTTTCAGCATCTATAGAGATGATCATATGGTCCTTGTGTTTGAGTTTATTAATATAGTGTATCACATTTATTGATTTGCGTATGTTGAACCAACCTTGCATCCCTGGGATGAATCCCAGTTGATCGTGATGAATAATTTTTCGTATGTGTTGCTGTATTCTGTTTGCTAGTATTTTAGTGAGGATTTTTGTATCTATATTCATCAAGGATATCGGCCTGTAGTTTTCTTTTTTGGTTATATCTTTACCTGGTTTTGGTATCAGGATGATGTTTGCTTCATAGAATGAGTTTGGGAGATTTGCGTCCGTTTCAATCTTTTGGAATAGTTTGTAAAGAATTGGTGTCAATTCCTCTTTGAATGTTTGGTAAAATTCTGCTGTGAATCCATCTGGTCCTGGGCTTTTCTTTGTTGGGAGCCTTCTGATAACAGCTTCAATCGCCTTTATTGTTATTGGTCTGTTCAAATTTTCTACGTCTTCATGGTTCAGTTTTGGGAGCTTGTGTGTGTCCAGAAATTTATCCATTTCCTCCAGATTTTCAAATTTGTTGGCGTATAGTTGTTTATAATAGTCTCGAATGATTCCTTGTATTTCAGATGAATCAGTTGTAATATCGCCTTTTTCATTTCTAATTTTTGTTATTTGAGTCTTCTCTCTTCTTTTTTTGGTTAGCCATGCTAATGGTTTGTCAATTTTATTTATCTTTTCAAAAAACCAACTTTTTGATTTGTTGATCTTTTGAATTGTTTTTTGGTTTTCAATTTCATTCAGTTCTGCTCTGATCTTAATGATTTCTTTCCGTCTGCTAACTTTAGGTTTGGATTGTTCTTGTTTTTCTAGTTCTTTAAGGTGAAGTGTTAGGTTGTTCACTTGCCATCTTTCCATTCTTCTGAAGTGAGCGTTTAATGCAATAAATTTCCCCCTCAATACTGCTTTTGCAGTATCCCACAGGTTTTGGTATGATGTATCATTGTTTTCATTAGTTTCAATAAATTTTTTGATTTCCTGCTTGATTTCTTCTTGGACCCATATGTCATTAAGTAGAATGCTGTTTAATTTCCATGTGTTTGTATAGTTTCCAGAGTTTCGTTTGTTATTAATTTCTAGTTTTAACTGTTAGATTAATCGCCTTCAAACACCCTCTCATTAAGTCATTCCCTGATCCAAGGTCTGCAGTATCAAATTCATGCAATACACAAGTTAGCCTTTAAATTCTTCCCAATCTCCGTTTCTTTCTCCTTATCTCTTGTTATTTCCCTAAATGGAGACAAACCAATTTGATAGTTAGCCCTATATAATGGGTTTTTTGTTCTTAATCTCTTTCTCATCACAAACACTCTTCTTTCCTTCAGGTGTGCCTTTGCAGATTTTTTGCTGTCTTGAGTCTCTCATTCTCATCATTTGACTACTTTCCTCTTTTTAAAAAATTTTTTCATAGTTTTGCTTCCTTAACTAAATACATAAACATTTAGTTCGTCTAGTAATAAGCTCCATGATATCTGCTGCTGCTATTGTTTGTGTCTTTGTTTTGGATATACTGCTTTTTAAAAACATTGTTCCATGTGGGAACTGTTGTTTCTATTTCCTTTATGCCTGTCTTCCTTACCTACCTATGGCAGAGTCCTGAACATAATAGGTATCCAGTAAATCTTCCTGGCTGACAGAACTATAAAATTTTGGGGGAGAGGCGTGTAGTATTTAGCATCATCATTCTTCAATTTTAGACATGTAAAATCATACCTTTTATGTCATTACTTGGTTTTAATTTTTTATTTTCTGTTTTATGCCTGGTTTTGAAGAGTGTTCTCAGCACAGTAAAATGAAGTTTAACACCATGTTATTACAAATATTAAATCTAGTTTATTGAACACTAGCCACCTGATATATCACATTCTCTCAAGAGAAAGGTTAGCTTCCTGGATGCTGGCTAGTCAGTTTTTTTTTGAAGGTGCATAGTAGCTTTAAAGCCAGTTCTTACCATTTAATATATTAAGATCCTTGACAATTTAAAAGAGACATAGTCACCGACACCCAGAGTAAAGGATGGTGACCTGGTCTTTTCCTTCTTTCACTGTCTAAAGCTGTGCTTCTGTTGCTGATCCGTTCTTTCAAAGAAGCATTTGTTCCCATAATTTCCATGTCATCCAAAGTCAGTGTTGGGAGGGAAAAGAGAATTATTAGAGTGGGGCTTGGCTGAGAAAGGATACAAGGCAGAAGGCAGCTTCTAAGCCCAGTAGCTAGCTGTGTTAATCTCCCTGCCTGCCTCTTTCTTTCGTACCTCAGAAGCAGACAGTTGACTTAAAGATAGTCCTCAGTTCATAGCACTTTATTAACTTTATCAGTGCAAGGTTCCTTTCTTGTTTTGTTCTTTTATTTTTATCCTGCTATCCTCAATCCACATGCCCATTCCCTTCCCCACTCATATGCACCCACTCTAACGTGTTTGTTTTGTCTTTATACCTACATACAAATATTTGCTTGAAAGATATATAATATAGTTATGTGTGTGTTCAGCTTTCATAATGGTATTTGCTTTTTTTTTTTTTTTTAAGTCAATGCTGTGCTTTTTAAGATGTATTCATGTTGTTGTAGGTACATCTAAAGAGTGGTTTCTAAAAACTACATGGGACTCCATATTTGTATCCATTCTGTTATGATTTTCCATTCTTCTGGTTATGGAAATCAGAGTTACTTTAACCTCCTTGCTACAGTCATCACATGCACATTCTCACACAGGTCTGTGAAGTCTGTAATTTGCATATGTATGACCTTATTTGAGAATTTCTCTGGGATTTATCCACCAGAGTGGGATCACTGGATCACAGGGCCTGTACATACTTAATGTCACTAAGTATAGCCAGATCTCTTAGCAGATTGGCTCTGTCAGTTTACACTCTTAACCACAGTGCATGAGAATTCTTGCCTCTCCACACCTTCGCCAACTCTTGCCATTACCCACCATTCTTATTTTTGCCTTTCTGATGGGTACTATCTTATTGTTTTAATTTGTATTTTAGTCATTGGTTTTACTTTGAACTTAATCATCTCTTTATATACTTATTAGCCATTTATGTTTCCTTTTCTGTAAGTTCCCTACTTGTATCTTTTGATCATTTTTCTATGGGGTTTCCTGTGATGTTCATATTGAATTGTAGGCTCTCCTTGTATATTATAGATATTTAATCCCTCGTTAGTTTTAGATGTTGCAAAATCTTTTCCTGTGTTTCGTCTCTTTTAGTTCTGTTTATGGTGTTCTTTACTGAGCAGAAATCTTTACTTTTGTTGAAGTCAAAGCCAACAATTTTTTACTTTATAGTTTGTGTTTTTAGAGTCTTATTTTTGAAGGCTTTCTGCTCTAGTATTTTCTGCACTACAGTGTTTTATCGCAGTAGTTTTTTATACAAGCATGTTTACATGGCCTTTTGAAGAGATATCTTTCCTTTCTTTCTCACCTCTGTCTCTCAGGAGGCTTGGTGTTTAGTGTTAACTTTTGGCTGCTCTTGATAAAGGGAAAAAATGCAAGAAAATGGATGCACTCCTCTGTTTCTAAGTCCTATGTTCCACTCACAAGGTTGACTCTGTTTGTACAGTATAGTACATGAATCCTGTCTGCTTGGCTACTGCTGACTAGAAAGGGATGCATACCAAACAAGCTGAGTACTCAAAGACTTCTTCCAAGGAATTTGGAATTAGGACCAGTCTCAGCTATCCTCTTGAAAGACATGCAAATTGAGGGGTTTTGGGGTGACTATCTTCCACTATGTGCACAAAGAAGCTAGAGAAATTGTTTGCAGAGAAAGGAGAATGAAGAAAATATGTACAGAGAAACAAAGAAAAAAGGCTTATGGCTCCATAGAGAAGGAGAGAGATTGAGCTGCAATGTGAAAGTAGCTGTCCCAGACCCTGAAGGCTTCCCAGTTTCTGGTTCTATTCTCTCCTGAGACCATGTTACTGTTTCCTTATCTGTATTAGTTAGGGATGGCTACCTGCGGTGACAGACTCCAAAGTGTATAATGGCCCTAACACATTAGAAGTTTATTTTCACTCATAAAAACAGGTCTAGATGGCTCTCAGTAAGTGGGGTGGCTGCACTGGAGGGCTTCTGCACCACATAGTTATTCAGGAACCCAGGTTGATGGTGGCCCTGCCATTTTCAACACATGGCTTCCAGGGTCCCCTGGTGTCAGCATCCTTCCTGTGGAAGGTAGATAATCATGGAGTTGAATACATGGGAGGCTTAATAGGCCAGGCCTTGAACTAGCTCAGTCACTCACATTCCTTTGGCTAGAACTCAGTCACATGGCTGCATTTAACTATATGGGAGGCTGAAAAATGTGGTCTAGCTAAGGACCCAGAAGAAAGAGAAAATGGATTTGGTAGACAGCTAGAGATTACATACCATATTTAGTGCCTGTGTGATGCCTCTATATCCTTTTAATCAAGTTCCTGTTTTTTCTTAAACTTGTCTGAGTTGGCTTGTGATTTGTACCTCGGTGCATGAGGTGTTTTCATAGTAGCCATATTTGAAATAATGGAAGAGATAAAGACTGATTAATTTATTTTCTCAGGAAAGTTGGGCCGATTTCCGCCTATGATGCACCATCACCAGGCATCCTCAGATGGCCAGACCCCTGGGGCTCGTTTCCAGAGGTCTCACCTTGGAGAGGCATTTGCAAAAGCCAAAGGATCAGGTGGAGGCACTGGAGGAGGAGGTAGTGGAAGAGGCCTGATGGGGCAGATTATTCCAATCTATGGTTTTGGGATTTTTTTGTATATACTGTACATTCTATTTAAGGTAAGTGGAATCATCTTAATCATATTATATCAGTGAAAATCTAAGATCATTGCAATAAAAATCACTGTCTACATTAAAACCCTGTATAGTTCATAAAGCTCTTTCAAATTTATCATCTCTTGTAAACCTTGCTTCCTTTTGTGAGGTACTTAGGATAGCTATTACTTCAGTTTTATAGATGAGAAATCTTTACTCAGAGTTTAAGTGATTTGCCCCTGAATTTGCAACTAAAAAGGCAGAAACAGGCCTTGAACTTGGATCTTCTAATTCCCAGTCCAGTGAGTCATATCATTTAAAGCCAAATAAATGAAATAGGTAGATAGATAGATAGATAGATAGATAGATAGATAGATAGATAGATAGATAGATAGATAGATAATTTGAGAATATCTGCTAGCTGAAAAGGCATAAAGATGTTCCAAGAAGAGCCTTATTATTAGGATTGGCACAGTGATTTCCAAGTAGCCACTCTGAAGCCAAATAATGACCGTACCTACACACCTTCATCCCCCTTTTTTCCTTAAAGGAATATGAGATGATGTTTTTAACATCCATCTCAAGTAATTCTCCTGAGACAGAACTGTCAGTTTCTGACACTAAGCCTGATAGTTCCTAGCTCTGGGGAGGCATGGTTTGGGTCCTGTAAAAATAGACCCCCAATTAAGTTTCACCTCCAGGCAGGTTTTTGCAGGCCCTGGGCCTATGCACTGTGGAGTGGAGGCAGAAGCTTCACTTTGCCTTCCTAACTAGAGTAAGGTTAGGTGAGATGAGTTCCTTCTTGCCTAGACATTCTGCAGGCAGCCTGAGTTGAGTGTACAAGAATGCCCTAGGGTGCTGCACATCTCCTTTTAAGGTGAGCATGGGCCAGGCAGATGACGTATAGGGAGATGTTTTTCTTACCTTGTGCCCTGATAATTTTTTACTTGGAGACCTTCTTATCTTTCAGTGGCTTTTTTTTTTTTTTGAGATGTTTCTCTAATGTCGCTATTTGATTTGATTTCTGACTTAATTTTTGTCTCCCAACCTTTTTTTTTCCCATTTAATATGAGGGGTTCCATGACTTTGAGGTTCTGAGCTGCTGTTGATGTGCTGTACCTCCTTCAATTCTCAGCTCTCAAAGGGGAAAACTACTACAGAGGATCGGAAATGTTCTACTGCCATACCTGGAAACACCCACAGAAAAATTAGTAAGTGCCCCTTCTCAATATATTCACAGATGTTATTGAGTCAGACAGCTGTTATATAGCCAGAGAGACAATCTGTAGGTATGTCTTAGAAGCATTTCTCAAAACTTGTTCCAAATTAATCTGATGCCATTTTTTACTTTAGCTCTGAGAATTCTTAAAAGTTTCTATATTGATGTTGGGCTTTTAAGGGAAGGATAGCTACAAAAAGTAAAAAACCACCAGTTCACCTTTTTATACATTAGCAAATTAATATTTCACATCTGGGATGGGTTACTTCTTGTTTCCAGACTTCGAAATATTGGTAGCAAATATCTTTATTTTACAGAGAGGAAAACTGAGGCAGAGAAATCATGTCATTGCCAAAATTAATTATAGATCTAGAGAAAGAGTTTAACACTCTGACTCTTGAAACATGGTTATCAAATTTTTATTGCCCAACTAATATATTCTGTGCTCTCTGGGGAAATAAAATACTTGTATATATAGCATGGCTCTTTCCTCTTAAGAATTTATAGACTTTCCTCTTAAGAATGGCTGTCAGGAAAAATAACCTGTGAAAAGTTTACTAACTAGAAAGAAGTGACTTGGCAAAAGCGTTTTGGGAAATCATGTCTGTCTGGCTGGCTATGGAGGACGACCTGTGAGATAGGGTGCATTGAGTGAGACACAGACAAGCATGAGGTCTTGAGATTGTGGAGGTCTTGAGGGTGTTTTGTGTAGGGCAGCTGTGGGAAAGTCTTGAAGAGTAGCTTAAGGCCAGATTGCTAGTTGACCTACGAATAATGAATCCTCATCAGAGGTTTTTAAAAGAAAGACATCAGCAAAATGAAGTAAGGCTGAGCCACAAAGCATCTGCCCTAGGCAATAACTGCCTTCTGGATTCTCTATGGAAACAGATACTCCTGGATTTTCTGTGGAAATAGATATCCCAGTCACATTCTGCATCCTTTTTAGAAATCCTAAATATTCAAGGAATTCTTTAAGAAGGCTGCTGTGTTCTTAAATGAGATAGTGATGGTATGTGCATGGGTAAAATAATTTTTTAAAAATTGTGGACTCTTTAAAGAGTCACAGATTCTGTATACTGTTACATAATGTATTTTAAACAGAAAAAAGTAAAGCAAATGTAAGAGCAGCTGTTTTATAATAATGGTAATAGCAGTTCAAGTACTTACATAGCACAGCCCTCTAGACACTTTACAAGTGTTAACTGCATGTGTGAGAGTTTGTTCTAGAAATATTAAAAGGTCTTTAAACTATTACATTTTGTATTGACCCTCTAAATATATCTGAGTAGAAGAGTACTCAGGTATGAAATAGAAAAAGTAGGTTATCTGCATAATAAATAGCATTTTCTTTTCCTACTGCCTTAAAGTTTATTTCATGTATTGATTGATTTATTTTTTCTATTCTTCTTTTAGGGTCTTAATGTTAGTTTCAGTAGATATATGTGCTCACTACTGACCCCAGTTGAGAGAACTATATCTGGGAGACAAAGTTACATCCTAGCATGACCCCCTCTTTACCCTAGATAAGCAAGGTAGAAAACATTGCGCATGGAGATCTCAGCCTTTGATCAAGACTTCCTCTATTGAGGAAGTGTAACATTTAAACTATTAACTTCCAGATATGTTTTCAGATCTTATGTATAAATGAAATATTGCTCATTTCAGGGTCTTAGCTTTTTCTAAAGTACCTTATAGGTTTGGCACCTTACCCTCAAGCATCATTTGGATCACAAAGGGTACGTTTATCTTCTGCATTTCTTCTTGCAATGACTGCGTAGGAGTATGTTTTTCACTCCTGGGTATTAAGTTTGTCCTGTTGTATTTCTGCATGTAAAAGGGAGTGATTTGTTCATTACTCACTGCATGTGTATCCTATAAATCTTGGTGCCCAGACTTCCATACCCTTTTTAACTGGAGAGACTCTCAGTCTCTTCTTTGAGTCTCAGAACCAGCCTGGATTATTGTAGATTGTTGTAGCCAGCCATGTTTCATGGAAGGGATTAGGGACTTATGTATGATGATTCTTAGATTGATGCTTGTTTTTCAGCCAATTTTGAGCTTGCTCAACTGCAGGAAAAACTGAAGGAGACGGAGGAAGCCATGGAAAAATTAATCAACAGAGTGGGACCTAATGGTGAGAGGTAGGTTTTCATCTGACAGGAATCAGATGATTTCCCATTTAGAGAACCAGTTCAAAATTTGGCTTTTCTTTGATACATGGACCACTTGTTTTCATTTTGTCAACTTGTTTGTCATTTACGTATTCTTTCTCATTTAGCATTTCTATTTTCATACTATCAAGCAACCTCAGTTTTTAAGAGTTTAGTGTTGTGAAAATTATTGTGAGAGTGAGCAAATTTGTGAGTCCTACAAGGTAAAAATAACTAGGCTTTAAGGGAGACACTTCTCTAATGTTTTAAAAAGGTATAATTTTAAGTAAAACCAAATGATTGAATATTGTGCTTTCTATTTGAGACAAAATGAGAGCCAAGAGCAAGTGTGATCATATTAGGCAATTGTGTTTTGTGTTGAATGTGCCAGCACAGAACTAGACATGTAAGTAGGTGTCACGTAGGAGCCAAACTAGCCCTTTAGGATACCTCCAGGTAAGACAAACTCCTCTTGCTACTAGGCTGGCCGAGGGCTGAATCTCTGAAAAGGTGGCTTCATGAGTTTGATGGAAGTGGGCAACAATTACGAAAATGCGGGTATAGGGCTAGGAGAAAAAACTTGGATGTGACATTGAGGACTGTCTGGCTACGACAAGGGCTACTGCAAGGCTAATGTCGTGAATCCTGCTCAAAGCGCCAATTGTTTAGCTCTCAATCCTTTTTGTAACGCTAATTGTAAAGCTAGGTGACCACACTAGTTGTTGCGGCTCTTTTACCTGCTGGCAATCCTGCACTGACTGGGCTGATGGTTGAGCTAAGGCTGGGTCTGGAGCTCCCAAACCCCTCAAGCCAGTTCACAGACTGGGTCACAAACCCTTTACACGCCAGGCTGGGTCACCAGACCCCTTCACGCAGATCTATAAGCTAGGTAACCAGCCACACGGTCCTTGGAAGCTGTAGGTCTGGAAAAACATTGCCACGCAGGGCAGGTGCCCAAGGCAGTAAAACACCAGCCAAAGTGGCGCTGCCTTGCAGGCGCACTTGCTCTACCCACACAGTGTTTTCTGAACCGCCCCTAAACTGGCTCCAAGGTGAGGGGAGTCTGACCAAATTGTTCCATTTTCCCAACAAGGACAAAGAGGGATTCCGTTTCAGCTGGTCCTTCTGACGATGATGGAAGAAGAATGTTGAGGTGAGTGGCAAAATCCCATGCAGGAGGATGTGTTGAAAGGTCCCTCCTGCAGCTTTGTGCCCATACTGTGGAGTCTTTGCCCCCCAAAACTGCTGCTTCACCATAGCCTCTTCTTTTTGCCATGCCTCATGCCCCTTTCTCTGCTCACTGACCCTAGCCTTGCTCACCTTTGGCTAGATAGGGGAGGAATGGGCATTCTAAGGTTACAGCCTCCTGGCCTGGTATTTCCCCACAATATCTACAATGCTGCTGAAATGACATTTATGAGGATTAACCTTGCCTACCTGGGCCTAAGAGCCTTGACCTTCTTTTGGTCTGGAAAGCAGGGTTACTATCTAGAATGTTCCCCAAAGTGGTATAGCTACATGAATATATCTCTATGAGTTTATAATAATAGTTAATATTTATTGAGCACTTACTAAGGACCACACTCTGAGCTAAATGCTTTATATACATCATTTAATGTATTACTCTTTGAATGAGTGTGACTAAACCAATTTTTGCAGTTACCCTTTTCTGGCCTTTCTGACCTTACCCTATAGGTGCCACTCACAGTCTTGGTGGAGAACTATCCAGGCTTTTATAGACCTTTGTGTTTCAAAGAATATCTGTATCCTGGCCTGGGACATTGGAAGCCCCAGGCCACACCTACGAGTCATGAAAATCATAGATGAATACCTATGGTCAGGGCCTCTCACTTGGTAGACCCAATCCCTGGGCCTTGGGGTATGAAACCACATGAAGATATTTTCTCATTATTATTCATTGTTATTCAGACTCCCTTAGCTCAAACCGAATGACCATGCCATCCAACCCATGCACACCATCTGTCTATAGCCCAAGGCAGGGGTGCAATACTGTAACCCCTAACTACCATCTGTCCTCTTTGTGCCAGAATTACTTCTCCATGTTTTATGTACAAAAGCAGAGGAGTTTTTCCTACATGGCACCTCATGTACCATCTCATTTTCTCTTGGGCTATATGTCCTAGGCCAGCATGTTTACTCAGGATGCTGCAGTGTGGACTCCTTGAGAACATATTGGTTCCAGCCTGCAACATGGCAAGATTATATAAAACATTTTCCACAGTACCTCTCAGGCACTGGGGAGAAGCTTTCCTTCCAGTGAAGAGAGCATAGCCCTGACTCTTTCTCAAATCTCTAAGATGTGACTTTCTCTCTGACATTCCTTGGTCCAACACCTTCTATCCTTATATGGGGGCCCTATGAGACTTTCACTCTCAAAACTGTAAGGGCTAGGTAGCCCACATTTCTACATTGTTTTCCTTTTTGTACTTTAACCTCAGTTTTGTGCCATTTTTTCTTTTACAAGTCTGTGCTTCTAGGACTATTAGAAGAACCCAAAATATTCTGGCATTTTTTTTTTATCAGATCAAAATTTTATCACATCTCCAGGCCTCTGGGGTCAAGGAGAGAATTTAAGACAAAGACGACACATTCATTTGCAGCTTAAGACTTTTTATATAACGTTCATTCCATAACTGTGAGATGTTGGCTTAAAATTCAAGATATATGCAATTTCTGAACCTTTATCTTAATGCTTATGTAAGAATAGAAATATTAGAAAAGTTTTTGATGTTATCTAATAAAACTTTTCAGACTGCTTTCACCTGTGAGTGATGTAAGTCTGTACACATCTTTAAATAATGAAACCTCCTGGAAGATCAGTTCATGCCATATTATGTCTGATATCTGGCCTAATGATACACAGACTATGGAAAGGATCTAGGAATCAGAAGTGAGGTGTCCTCATTTCTGTCATTATGATCAGCAAAATTTCCTTCCTAGAGCATCATGCCTAGTTGTAATAATTTACCTGCTAGAAATATGACATTACCCGAGGGAAGCAGTGAGGTTACAACTTCTGGCAAGAAAGAGTCCTGGCAGGCATATTGAGTATAGATTTGTGGCATGAATTGCTGGAATGTAAACTCTTTGAGGACCCACTTAGTCTGTTTTCTTCACATGTTCATACAGTAGGTACTAAGTAAATACTTAATACTGAATAAGAGTGAATATTCACTTTTTATATAATTATTCCTATATTACTTTCATGGTAGAAGAGTAAATCACGGCCATTTTCTGTTGAGATCCTTTTTTTCAGTTCCTGATTTCTGTATCCAGAGCCCTACTGGATATATCTCATAGATGCCTACTCTTAATCTCATTAAATGATAAATGTCCCCTTGAATGAATGAACACCCAAAATGTAATTCATCATTTACCCCCAGCTGAACTTTAATACTCTGTCTTTAATCTGCCCATCTCAGAAAATGGCTCTACCACCCACTTAATTGTACAAAGCAGAAATTAGACATCATCTTTGATTCACCTTTTTCTTCATTTCCCATATCTCATCGGTCACCATGTCTTGCCATTTCCTCCTAATACATACACGTGACTCCCTGCAAAAGACTATAAGCTACATGAGGGTAGGAATTATTCTTAGTTTCAGAGCCTAGCACAGGCCCATAGTAGACTCTAAAAAAGTATTAGTTGAAATGGAAGAAAGAATGAGTGAGTGAGTGAATGCTTTTGTTTTGACATAGATCAGACCTATCTCATGTGATTTCTTCTTCTTTAATTTTGTCTCCCTTCAATTCACTTTTTGCTTTCTGAACAGATGGATTGTGTCTTTTGTTTTAATCCTCCCATGGGTCCCTTTTGATCTTGAAAGAGTGCAGAATCTTTCACATGGTCTACATGGTCCTGGGTGACTGGGCCTTGCATGCCTCTATTGCTTCATTTTTCTCCATCCCTTACTCTCTGTGTGTGGTTCAGCCACAGTGACCACTTGCTGTTCCTCTAAAATACCTGTACACTTTTGCTACTAGGACTTTGCACATATGTTTTTCTCTGCCTGGGGTGCCACCCACCCTCCTACCTCAGTGCACACTTCTTTTGAGTCTTGCTTATCTAATAGTTCTCAATCAACATAATCATTTTCTCTGAGAGTCCTTCCCTGAACCCCTAGCCCTTGGTTAGGTGCTCCTCCTATGGGCTCCCATACCACCTGGGTTTGCTTAGTATTGTATGCATCATATTACTTTCTGATCTTCTGTTACCTTTTCTGTCTTTCCTAACGCCCTGTAACCTTCTTGAGGGCAGAGAATTTTCATTGTTCAAAGTTGTATTCCTTGTGCTGGCACACTGACAATGTCAGTACATGTTGAAAGAATTAATGAAGTAAATCTAGAAAAAGTGCTTTAAAGCAGATGGCTTCAGCAATAATATTTCTTTCATTTGCTATGCACAGCCTTGTATGGTTGTCAATGGCAGGTATTATATTCTCTATAAGGAACTGTATATAAGACAGATAAAGTGTGCTCTAGTAAAATATATTAGTTTTTCTATGGTTGCTGTAACAAATTACCACACACTTAAAGGCTTAAAACAATACAAATTTATAATCTTATAGTTCTGTAGGTTAGAAGTCCTGTACTGAGTGAAAATCAAGGTGTTGGCAGGATTGCATTCCCTTTTTGAGGCCCTGTGGGAGAATCTGTTTCCTTGCTGTTTTCAGCTTCTAGAACCTGCCCATGCATTTTGGCTCATTTCCCCCTTCTTGCATTGTCAAAGCCAGCAACAGTGGGTTGAAGCCTTTTCACATCTTATCACTCTGATCTCTTTTGCCTTCCTTTTCCACTTTTAAGGACGCTTGTGATTACCTTGTGCCCTTTCGGGTAATCCAAGATAATCTCCCATTATAAGTCAGCTGATTATCAACTCTGAGTCTGTCTACAACCTTAATTTCCCTTACATGTAAGGTAACATATTCGTAGGTTCCAGAGATTAGGATGTGGACATCTTCAAGGAGTTGGGAGTGTGTTATTCTGCCTACCATAGAAGGTCTTGTGGAAAAGGGAAAATTTGAATAAGCCTTACAGGATGGAAGGATTTTCCCAGGGTGAATTTAGGGAAAGAATATTTCAGAGGGAGAGGGCAGCACAAGCAGTAAACAAGGTGAAAGATTCAAGGCATGTTTTTAAAACAGCAAGTAGTTCTAAGTACAGGGGTGGTATACACCAGGCATGGAGTAAATGGGTAGGGAGGTAGATAATGGAGAAAAACTAGAAAAGTAAACTGGGGCCAGACTAGAAGGCCCTGAATGGTAGGCTGAGAAGTTTGGAATTTCTTGTCTTTGTAGTGGGATGCCTCTGAAGACTTTTGAGGGGAAATGTCCTGATCTTCTGTGCTTTAGAAGTAACTCTTATAGTAATATGTAGAGTGGCTACATGTGGAGGTTATTGAAAAACTTTTAGCAAAAGGTAATGAATAGGCCAAAGAGAGTGGAAAAGAGGGGCCAAATTAAGGGGAATTCATGGAAGAGAAAAAATGACAGACTATTTTCAGGATTCCTGGTTCCAAGCAGCCAACTCGGGCTAGCAAAAATTTGGAGGGAGGGAGGGCAGAATTTATTGGGAGAATATAGAGTAGCTCACAATATCAAAAGAATAGCTGAATATCCAGGTTTCAGGAAGGGGGTAATCTGGGGATTTAGGGAGCAAGAACAAAGGAACAGTCTTTTCAAGGACTGCTGCCAAGATGAGTTGACATCAAAAGTATTCAGTTCAGGCTTCATTGTGTTCAAGGCCCAATTCAGGGGAAAGTACAGTGGCCCAACTTGGGTCCTTTATCACTGAATCAATCACAGCTGCCAAGGGGATGGATGTGATAATTAGCCATGGGTCACATGGCCACCCTCGAAGGAGAGGTAAGGGGATGGATGGCCTCACCCTAACCTTTGCCCTGTGAGTGGAAGAGGGGTTGTTTTCCCATAGGAAAGCTACTAACTAAATAAGAGCAATGAAGAAGAAAGAAGGAAAGATGAGTTGGAGATTTATAGCCCAAACTGGAAGAAAGATTATGGCATTAATGAAGATAAAACACAAAAGAGGGGAAAGATAAGGCTTTGGGATAGGGATCATGAGTTCAACTTTGAATCTGGTTGAGGTGACATCAGAACTTCCATGTGTAATGTACAACAGCAATAGGAAATTTGGGTCTTGAGGTCAGAACAAAGGACTCAGGTTTGGAAGTTATTTGGCTGGGAGATCACCAGATCCTTGAGGCACACTCCGTTGCAATAGCCAACAGTCGTCTTTTGCTGGTCTGATTTCTGTTCTAACTGTGAGTGATGGTGTTAGAATCTGTTTTGTTCTCTGTATACTTAACTCTTATATTTAGAACCTGATAACTTTTCTGGGTTTCTAGCATTCAAAAGTCTGGTGAGGTTATCTCCCAACTGTGAGCTTTTATTTTCCTAGCATCTTGGAATCTGCCGTACTCACCTTCTCCTGGCCTGTCTATTCATGCAGTTGCTCATGATCCTGGGCCAAGTGGAACCTGATTTTGAGGGGTGAATTTAAGGTTAACTTTAATGCAACAGGAAGACCTTCAAGAGGAAATGCCCAGGAGATAACTGGAGTTATGAGATGGGCCTTTGTGTAAAAAATCGAGATTAAAGGCATCTTCTGTGTAGAGGTGATGGTTTAATCTGTGATACTGGGTCAGCTGCCTGAGGGCATGATTATGAGAATGGAGAAATGAGAGTCCTAGGATTGAGCTTTTGGGAAAACCATGCTTTAGGAGGCAAGAGGAGGAAAGTGAGCCAGGAGCAGAGATAAAAGGAATGGTTAAAGAAGTAGGAGGTATACAAATGCTTCAATAGCTAAGGAAGAAGATAGTTTCAAGGAAAGGATGGTCCACAGTATAGAGAAGTCAACAATGAAATGTGAGGGAAAAACCCTTGGACTTAGGAGTAAAGTGGTCATTGATGATTTTTGCAAGTTTTGGTAAAATGATGGGATGGAAGCTGGATTTCAGGGAGGTAGAAGAAAACAGATGGTAAGGAAACAGGGACCATACAAACTAACATATAATAATTGAGCACTTACAGTTATCATGGCACTGTGTCTTATTGTGAATACTGCCCTCCAGGAGTATCATACCAAGTTGAGACAATAAGGAATCCATGAAAATGTTCATTGCAATAAATTCAGAAGATGTCATAAGACAGACCATGATTAATTGCCCAATGCATGATGTGGACAATATGAGTATACTTGTTCAGAGTTAAAGGAAGATGCTTTAGTTTTGAATCTCTGAGAAAGTTCTTGTCACTGCTTCTCCTAGCCTAGCTATTCCTCTTTTAGTTAAGGACTTTGATTTTCTATGAGTTAGGAAACAGAGCATCAAGACTGTTTCATTCAGTAGAGATCAGAATGCCCTGTGTACAGTCTGGAGAAGTAACATGATAGCCTAAGGGCAAGAGTTTTGTGATGTGGAGGTAGTCTCTTCTAGTCTGCCCCAGAAGCCTCCCACAAAGTGAGTTGTTTCAATAGTAAGGATTAGGGGTTGTATGGGGCAAGTGAGCAGTTATGGTGAGTCAGGACTCCTGTTCTGATGGGAAAAATAGAGCTGTAAGAGGCTCTAAGTATAGGATTTTAGCTGAATGTAGAACAGACAGGCTTCTTCAGTTCATGGCTTTAAAGCCATTTAGTGAGAAAGAAGTGGGGCTCGTGGTGTTTTTGTTTTCCTCCTGCTGAGGTCTGTGAAAATGTTGCACCTTCATTTTCCTCAGTTACCATCTTGACATTGGAAGGGGAAACACTTTCTTTTTTTCCTATTAGATATTAAGGCTAAAGTTTGTTCGGCTGAGCATAAAAAGGAATGCAGACTCACAACTGGCTAGTTAGAAAAATAGATGGCACCTCCACAAGGCTGGTACAGAATGAATCATTTTCCTTCATGAGTTTTATATTAATTTGGAATGCTTTGGGTTTTTAAGAGAAGAAAATAAGTAGCCTATCTTAAATCCTGCCACTACATAAAACTGATCTCAAAGCAGATAGTTCTCAGTCTTTTAAGTAGGGCCTTGTTTGCCTATCAGTGTGATTCAGTGCTTCCCTCTCAAATAAAATAATCATACTGTTATCCTTGAGCCTCATGTTGTTTTGCATACATTTGCCTGGAGCCACCCAGCTAAGTTGGGACTCAAACCAGGTTTTCTAAACTGTGGAACCTGAGCACTGTGCTTCAAGAATTGCGCAGAATGCTATCAGAAGTCAGGAGACTTTAGTTTTGGTTATAGTGCTACCATTAACTAGACATATGAATACATATATAATTTCTCCTTTATGGACCTCAGTTTCCCCAATTTCTCTGGTCCAGATGATTGAAATTTTCAGAATTATCCAGCTCTGAAATTTTAGGATACTTCACAAATATATTAAGTGTTTCTAATAGCATATTTTTCCCTGGTTGAGGCTAATGGCCCAGAACGTTTTCCTTTGATAACCTTGCTTCTGAGAAAAGTGGCTTGTAGTAAATGGAGTAATGTAACAGTGAAATTGCTAGGAGATTAGAGAATCAGGGTAGTGAGGTATACTGAAAGAACACTGAACTGAAAGCTGAGACATCTGGGGTCTGGTTCCAGTATTGACATTAACTCATTGTGGGACCTTGGGCAATCACTTGATCTATTCTGAGCCTTAGTTTTCCACTTAGTTTTAATAAAATCAAAACATTGACTAACATCTCTAGTTCCCAGCTATGCAGTTCCAGGATCAATTCCTAGAATAATTTTATGCTGCTATTGGATTTCCTATTCTAGGACCCAGACGAATCATAGTGGTGTTTATGTCCATTGCCTTGGAGTATTTCACTAAATGACTGTATTGTCTGATGTTTGTAAACAGAGCACAGACTGTAACTTCTGACCAAGAGAAACGGTTGCTGCATCAGCTCCGAGAAATCACCAGAGTCATGAAAGAAGGAAAATTCATTGACAGACCAACTCCAGAGAAAGAAGCTGAGGAGGCCCCATACATGGAGGACTGGGAAGGTAAACTATGTCTTCCTGTTTCTTTATTAGCCGTCAGCCCAGAAGAGAGATCTTACAAATTTTTTAAAAATCATCTTTATTACTGTGGTATAATATATATACAACAGTATTGACCAATTTTAAGTGTACAGTTGGATGAGTTTTGACAAATGTATAGAGTTGTGTAATCACACCACAGACTTGATATAGAAAATTTCCATCACCCCAGAAAATGCCCTCCTCCTTTGCAGTTAATCCCTTCCTCCCACTCCTGGCAACAACTGAACTACTTTCTGTCCCTATTGTTTTGCCTTTTCTATACAAATGGATCATACTGCATATGCTCGTTCGTTTCTGGCTTCTTTGATTTAGCATAATGCTTTTGAGATTCATGTGTGTATCAGTGGTTCTTTTTTATTTTTTATTGCTGAGTAGTAGTGTTGTCAAATGGATATACTATAATTTGTTTATACATTCACCAGTTAAGGAACATTTGAGTTGTTTCTAGCTTTCAGCTATTAAGAATCAAGTTGCTATGAACTTTTACATGTAAGTCTTTGGACATATATTTTCATTTCTTTTAGGTATATATACCTAGGAATGAGATTTCTGGGTTTTATGTTAAGTGTATGCTTAACTTTACTAGAAACTATCAACCTGCTCTCCAAAGTGCCTCTACTATTTTGCCTTCCCACCAGCAGTGTATGAGAATTGCAATTACTCCACATCCTTGCTAACACTTGGTACTGTCAGTCTTTTTAATTTTAGCCATTCTGGCGAGTATATAGTGGTATCTTAATTGTGACTTTAATTTGCATTTTTCCAGTGACTAATGATGTTAAACATTTTTTCATGTACTTATTTGCCATCTGTATGTCTTTGGTGAAATGTCTGTTCAAATTGTTTGCTAATTTTTTTTTTTTTTTTTTTTGTCTTTTTCGTGACCGGCACTCAGCCAGTGAGTGCACTGGCCATTCCTATATAGGATCCGAACCTGCGGCGGAAGCATCGCTGCGCTCCCAGCGCCGCACTCTCCAGAGTGTGCCACGGGCTCGGCCCTTGTTTGCTAATTTTTAAATAGGGTTGATTTTGTTCTTATTGAGTTGCAAGAGTTCTTTAATACTCTGGATTCAAGTCCTTTATCAGTTATGCGTTTTGTGCATATTTTCTTATAATTTGTGGCTTGCCTTTTTTTCTAATTTTATTTATATGTATTTTTGTGGGGTACACTGTATTGCTTCAATACATGCATATACTGCACAATGATACACTTAGGGTAGATAGCATAGTTTTGTACTTGTTAGTCTGCCCTTTTTCCTTCCTTCTCCAAGCCTCTGATAACCATTATTCTACTCTCTACTTCTATAAAAACGACTGTTTTGGGCCGAGCCCGTGGCGCACTCGGTAGAGTGCTGCGCTGGGAGCGCGGCGATGCTCCCGCCACGGGTTCGGATCCTATATAGGAATGACCGGTGCACTCACTGGCTGAGTGCCGGTCACGAAAAAATGACAAAAAAAAAAAAAAAAAAAAAAACGACTGTTTTATGGGTTTTTTTTTTCTTAGATTCCACATATTAGTGAAACCATGTGGTATTTGTCCTTCTGCGCTTGACTTACTTAACATGATGGTTTACAGTTCCATCCATGTTGCTGCAAATAATAGGATGTCATTTCTTTTTATAGCTGAATAGTATTCCACTGTGTATATACAATACAGTTTTTTAAATCCATTTATCCATTGATGGGCATTTAGGTTGATTCCATCTCTTGGCTATTGTGAATAGCATTGCAATGAACATGGGAGTTCAGGTTTGATACAATGATTTCATTTCATTTGGGTATAAACTGAGTAGTGGGATAGCTGGATCATAAGGTAGATCTATTTTTAGTTCTCTGAGGAACCTCCATACTGCTTTCCACAGTAGCTCTATCAATTTACATTCCCACCAACAATGTAGGTGGGTTCACTTTACTCCACATCCTCGCTAGCATTTGTTATTTTCTGTCTTGTTGATAATATCCATTCTAATGGGTGGGATGATATCTCACTGTGGTTTTAATTTGCATTTCCCTCATATTCTGAGCAGTTTTTCATGTTCTTGTTGGCCATTTGTATGTCTTCTTTTGAGAAATTTCCGTTCAGGTCCTTAGCTTATCTTTTAATTGGGTTATTATTTTTTTTCGGTTGAGTTGTTTGAGTTCTTTATATATTTTGGATATTAGCTTCTTGTCTAATTTGCAAGCACTTTCTCCCATTCTGTGGGTTGTTTCTTCACTTTGTTGGTAGTGTCTCTTGCTGTGCAGAAGCTTCTTAGTTTCATGTAGTTCCATTTGTGTATTTTTGCTTTAGTTGCCTATGCCTTTATGGTCTTGTTCAAAAAAAACTGCCCACTCCCACTTTGTATAGCATTTCCCCTATGCTTTCCCTAGTAGCTTCATAGTTTGGGGTCTTAAATTTAGGTCTTTAATCCAGTTTGAGTTTATTTTTCTGTATGGTGAGAGAGAGGGATCTAGTTTCAGTCTTCTGCATGTGGATATCCAGTTTTCCCAGCACCATTTATTGAAGAGGCTGTCCTTTCCCGTCTGAATATTCTTGGCACATTTGTTGAAAATCGATTGGCTGTAAGTGTGTGGGTTTCTGGGCTCTCTATTCTTTTCCACTGGTCTGTTTGTCTATTTTTATATAACTATCATGCTGTTTTGGTTACTATAGCTGTACAGTAAATTTTGAAGTCAGGGAGTGTGATGCCTCCAAATGAGTTCTTATTGTTCAAGATTGCTTTAGGTACACAGGGTCTTTTGTGGTTCCATACAGATTTTAAGATAATTTTTTCTCTTTCTGTGAAGAATGTCCTTGGTATTTTGATAGGGATTGCATTGAATGTGTGTATTGCTTTGGGTAATATGGACATTTTGATGATGTTCATTTTTCCAACCCATGAACATGAGATATCTTTCCATTTATTTGTGTTCTCTTCAGTTTGTTTCATCAGTGTTTTATAGTTTTCATTGTAGAGGTCTTTTTCCTCCTCAGTTAAATTTACTCTTCTAGATATTTCAGGGTTTTTTGGTAGCTATTGTGAATAGATTACTTTCTTGATTTCTTCTTCAGCTATTTTGTTATTGGCATGTAGGAAGGCTGTTGATTTTCTTGTGTTGATTTGTATCCTGCCACTATACTGAATTCATTTATTAGTTCTAGTAATTTTTTGGGTGGAGTCATTAGGGTTTTCTATGTATAGGATCATGTCATCTGCAAATAGGGATGGTTCCACTTCCTCCTTTCCAATTTGGATTCCCTTTATTGCTTTCTCTTCCCTTATTGCACTGGCTAGAATTTCCAATACTGTGTTGAATAAGAGTGGGGAAAGTGAGCATCCTTGTCTTGTTCCAGATCTTACAGGAAAAGCCTCCAGTTTTTGTCCATTCAGTATGATATTAGCTGTGGGTTTGTCATATGTGGCCTTTCTTGTGTTGAGATAGCTTCCTTCTACACCTAGTTTGTTGAGTGTTTTATCGTGAAGGGTGTTAGATTTTATCAAATGCTTTTCCTGCATCTATTGAAGTAATCATATGGTTTTTTCCTTCATTCTGTTGATGTGATATATCATGTTTATTGATTGTGTATGTTCAACCATCCTTGCATCCCTGGGATGCATCCCACCTAATCATGGTGAATGATCTTTTTAATGTGTTGTAGGATTCCATTTGCTAGTATATTGTTGAGGATCTTTTCATCTGTGTTCATTAGGGATATTGATCTATAGTTTTCTTTTTTTGTTGTGTCTTTTTCTGGTTTTGGTATAAGGGTAATGCTGGCCTCATAGAATGAGTTGAGAAGTATTCCCTCCTCTTCGGTTTTTTGCAAGAATTTAAGATGAATTGGTATTAGTTCTTCTTTAAATGTTTGGTAGAGTTTGGCGGTAAAGCCATCTGGTCCTGGGGTTTTCTTTGTTGGGAGACTTTTTATTACTGCTTCAATCTCATTACTCGTTATTGGTCTGTTTAGGTTTTCTAGTTCTTCGTAACTCAACCTTGGTAAGTTGTAGGAATCGAGGAACTTATCCGTTTCTTCTAGGTTTTCCAGTTCTTTCTCATATAGTTGTATGTGGTAGTCTTTTATGATCCTTTGCATTTCTGCGGTATCAGTTGTAATATCTCATTTTTCATTTCTGATTTTTTATTTATTTGAGTCTTCTCTCTTTTTTCTTCATTAGTCTTGCTAAAGGTTTACCAATTTTGTTTGCCTTTTCGAAAAACCATCTCTGTTTCATTGATCTTTTATATATATATTTTTAAATTTATAATTCATTTACTTCTGCTCTGATATTTGTTGTTTCTCTCCTTCTGCTGATTTGGGGTTTGGTTTGTTCTTATTTTTCTAGCTCCTTCAGATGTAATGTTAGGTTGTTTATTTGATGTCTTCTTTTTTGGTGTAGGCATTTATCTGGTATGTTGTGTTTTCATTACCATTTGTCTCTAGGTATTTTTTGATTTCTTCTTTGGCCCATTTGTTGTTTAGGAGCATGTTGTTTAATTTCCATGTATTTGTATGGTTTCTAGTGTCCCTCTTGTTGTTGATTTCAAGTTTTATGCCATTGTGGTCAGACAAGGTAGTTGATATGATTTAAGGTCTTTTTAGTTTGTTGAGGCTTGTTTTGTGACCTAACATATGGTCTATTTTAGAGAATGTTCTATATGCTGCTGAGAAGATGTGTATTCCATAACTGCTAGATGAAATGTCCTATTTAGGTCTGTTAGGTTCAGTAACCCTAGAATAGAGATTAATTCTGATTTTCCTGGTTAATTTTCTGTCTAGATGATCTGTCTTTTACTGAAAGTGGGATGTTAAAGTCCCCAACTATTGTGTTGGAGTCTGTTTCTCCTATTAGGTCTAATAGTAATTGCTTTATATAACACACTAGAGTTGGATGTGTATATATTTAGAATTGTTATATGCTCTTGTTGAATGGTCCTTTTATCGTTATATAATGACCTTCCTTTCCTTTTTTTTTACTTTCCTTGATTTGAAGTCTATTTTATCTGATATAAGTATAGCTACTCATGCTCTTCTTTTCCATTTTCATGAAATATATTTTTCCATCTCTTCACTTTCAGTTGGTGTATGTCTTTATAGGTGAAGTGAGTTTCTTGTAGGTAGTTCTTGTTTTGTTTTTTTTTTTGGCCAGTAAGGGGATCACAACCCTTGGCACGGTGTTGTCTGCACCATGCTCAGCCAGTGAGCGCACCGGCCATCCCTATATAGGATCTGAACCCACGGCCTCGGTGCTACCAGCGCCGCACTCTCCTGAGTGAGCCATGGGGCTGGCCCGGTATTGTTTTTGTTTTATAATCCATTGAGCCACTCTTTGTCTTTTAATTGGGTCATTTAATCCATTTACATTTAGAGTTATTATTGATATATAGGGACTTCTTACTGCCATTTTGTTACCTTTTTTCTTGTCATTTTGTTGATCCTTTTTTTCTTTTTTTCCAGTCTTACTGTCTTCCTTTGTGATTGAGTGGTTTTCCCTAAAAGTGTATTTTGATTTCTTTCTATTTATTTTTAGTATGACTCTTATAAGTTTTTGTGTTATGGTTACCATGAGGCTTACAAAGAACAGATTAGTTAGTTATAACATATTATTTTGACTAATAACATCTTGACTTTGATATCTAAGAGAAAAGAAAGAACCAAAGCCAAATCTATGCTTTGCTGTCACTCCCCCCAATTCTGGGCATTTTGTTGTTTCAAGTTACATCTTTTAATATTGCTGTCTCTTATATGGTTGTTGGATTTGTTGTTGTCTTGTCAGGTTTGTCCTTTAGTCTTCATATTAAGGTTGTAAATGGTGTATTCATCTCCCTTATGACACTGGAGTATTCTGAGGTCTGTGAACTAACTTTACTGATGAGTTATTACCTTCAAATATTTTCTTGCTGCTCCTTAGTGCCATCTTCTTTCAGATTGAAGAACTCCCTTTAGCATTTCTTTTTTTTTTTGGCCACAAAAGTGTTAATACATTTAAAGAGACTAAAATCATAGAAAATAATAAGAAATATGTTCTTTGACCACAATAACAGAAGGAAATCTAGAAAATTCACAAGTGTGTGGGAATTAAATAATGCTCTCCTAAATAAACAATGGGTAAAAAGAAAAATCACAGGGAAATTAGAGAGTACCTTGAGATAAAAATCAAAAGACAACATATCAAAATTTATAGTATGCAAGGCTCATGCAGTGCTTAGAGGAAAATTTATGCTTGTAAACATCTATGTTAAAAATAAGAAAGATCTCAAATCAGTAATGTAAACTTCTATCTTAAGAAAATAGAAAAAGAAGAACAAACTAAATCAAAAGCAAATTAAGGAGGAAATAACAAAAATGACAACAGGAATATATAAAATAGGGAATTAAAAAGTGATAGAAAAAATCAACAAAACCAAAAGTTGATTCTTTAAAAAGATCAACAAAATTTGCAAACTTTTATCTAGATTGACCATGAAAGGAAGAGAAAAGACCAAAATTACTAAAATCAGAAATAAAGCAGGAGCATTATCACATTGTCATTATGGTTTTTTGTGGCATTAAGATTTAGTTTCTTTCTCTTGCTCGTTTGCATTTTTGTTCTACCAGTGGATTTTGTTCTTTCTTGTGTATTCATGGTAGTGATTAGCATTTTTCTGATTCCAGATGTAGGATTTCCTTGAGGTTTTCTTGTAGGTCTGGTCATGTGGTGGTGAACTCTGGCAGTTTTTTTTTTTTTTGGTCTGGAAAATACACTATTTTCCCCTCATTTCTGAAGGATAGCCTTGCTAGGTATAGCATCCCTGGCTACTGCAGTGACATGGAGGTGCTTTTGCAGCAGCCGTGGCAGTGGCGGTGGCTGTGGTGGGACACCCACATGGAAGTGGTGTTTTCGGTATGCTCTCTTGCTGCCTCTGGGCAGAGGGGGTGGCTGCCCTCAGTTCCTGCCTAGGACTCTGGGCATTGCTCTCTTGCCTGCTTCTGGGCAGAGGGGGTGGCTGCCCTCAGCTCCTGCCTAGGACTTCAGGAGTTGCTCTCTTGCCTGCTTCTGGGAAGAGGTGGTGGCTGCTCTTGTCTCCTGCCTAGGACCCCAGGTGTTGCTGTCTGGCCTGCTACCAGGTGGAGAGGGCAGCTGCTCTTGACTCCTGCCTAGGATCCTGAGCATTGATCTCTTGCTTGATACCAAGTGGAGGGGACAGCTGCCCTCGGCTCCTGCCTAGAACCCCAAGAATTGTTCTCTTGCCTGCTACTGGGCGGAGGGGAGTATTTCTTGTAAGGTAGGTCAAGTGTTGAATTCCCTTAGCTTTTGTTTATCTGGAAAAGATTTTATTTCTTTATATTTGAAGGTTAGTTTTGCTGGATAGAGAATTCTTGGCTGACAGTTTTTTTCCTTCAGCACTCTGAATATATCGTCCCATTCTCTTCTGGCCTGTGTGTTTCTCCTGAGAAATCCACTGAGAGACATATTGGGATTTCGTTGAATGTTATGTGTTGCTTTTCTCTTGCTGCTTTTAGTACCTTTTCTTTGTCTTTGGTTTTGATAATTTGATTATGATGTGCCTTGGGGTGTTCCTTCTTTGACTGAATTTGATTGGCCACCTCTGAGCTTCCTGTACCTGGGTGATGTCATCTTTCTCTGTGCTTTGGAAATCTTCAGGCATTATTTCCTTGAATATGATTTCTACATGTTTTCTGCTTCAGATATGCCAGTTATGCAGAGGTTATTTTGCTTGAGGGAGTCCCATATTTGCCATATTTCTGTTTCCTTTTTTCTTAGTCTTTTTTTCTTTTTGCTCCTCTGGTTTGATAATTTCATATATTTTATCTTTGATTCTTTCCTGAGTTTGATTAAGTCTGCTGTTGGAGCTTTCTAGTGAGTTTTTCAGTTCAGATAATGTATTCTTTATTTCTAGAATTTCTATTTATTTATTTTTAATTGATTCAATTCCTTTGTCAAATTTCTTATTGTGCTCCTGGATTGTTTTCCAGTTATCATTTAATTCTCTGTCACTCCTTGAACATCCTTAAGAGGGTTGTTCTGAATTTTTTGAGACCTTTTATAAATACACTGTTCCTCTGAGTCCATTGCTGGTGCTTGGTTTGTTTCTTTTGATGGTGTCATATTTCTCTGTTCTTTCTCAATCTTTGTGTCTTTATGTTGATGCCTGGACATTTGAGGAGACTGTTACCTCTTCTAGGTTTTATAGGTGTTCTTTGGTGATGTTAAGCCTTTACTAGTTAACAGGAGAGCTTGTCTCTCATCTGTGGGTTTTTTGTTTTTCCCATTTCTGTGTTGGATTATTATCTGTCACCACCTGTTAAACACTGTACTGGAAACTAATTTGTTGTCCTTTGGTTAATTCCCAAATTGGTGAAACTTCCTTTGGGGACCAGCACTCAAGCCCTGCCATTGAGCTATGCTGCTTTGCTGCTGATTCTCTGTGGAAAGCTTTTTTTGTGGCTCATATTTTAATTGTGGGCCTTTTAATCACTTCCGATCTTGTGAGGTCAGATACACCTGGGCTGTATGGATATTCTGGCCTAGAACCAAGTCTTAAGAGCAAACTGCACCCCCTGAAGTTTTGTCTTCCTGACCAGTCTCCACTGAGTAGGCCTGTACCAATAAAAAGGCAAATCAGCTACCCACATTGCACTCCAATGTTCCCCCAGTAGGCCATCCTCCCCCTGCACTCCAAATGCTTCCTGTGGTGTGGGCTGTGCACCGGTCCCTCATGGTAACTCACTGGCTTCTGGGTGGCTCCTTTCTTCAGTCAGATGTGGCCCTCAGTATGCAGGTCCACCAGAACCCTGTCATTTGTGTCACTGGCCTCAGGGCTGGTTTGGTGCACTCAGAGGCCTTCTTATCCCCAACTTCACGCAAAGTGCATGGCTGCAGCTTTGTATGGCTCCTGTGCCATATGCTACAACTTTTTCCTGCCCCTCATCAGGGCAGCCCTGAAGCAGCCAGGGCTCGAAATGGTGGGAGCAGTATCTTCTCTCTTGACAACTTCTGCCACCTTCACGAACTCCTTCTCTTCTGCTGTGCTCCAGTGGTCCCCGGTTAGCAGTCTTTGCTTTTTAATAATTGTAAATTGATCAGTTGTAGGAGAGAGTGATGCTGGGGACTGTCTATTCCACCATCTTGATGACATCTCCCTCTTTATTAACAGCATCTCTCAAAGAGAAGTTTTAATTTTGATGAAGTGCAATTTATCATTTTTTCCTTCTGTGATTCACATTTTTTGTATTCTGTTTAAGAAATCTTTGCCTACCTGAAGGTTTGCTTAATTCCTGTGCTTTCTTCTAGAAATTTTATGGTTTTAGCTCTTACATTTAGGCCTGAGATCTATTTTGAGTTAATTTTTATAGATGGTACAAGGTGTTGGGACTTAGCTTTATTTTTTTCCATATCAATACCCAGCTCCTTTTGTTCCAGCTCCTTTTTGTTCCAGCTCCTTCTGTTACATTTCATTATGTTGGCACTTTGTTTTAAAATCAGTTGACCATGTATGTGTGCGTCTGTTTTGGACTCTGTTCTGCTCCAGTGATCTGTATGTCTGTACTATCACCAATGTCACAGTCTTTATTACTGTGACTTTAGAGTAAATCTTGAAATCAAGTAGTGTTAACTTCTTCAATTTTTCCTTCAAAATTATTTTGGCAATTCTAGGTACTTTATATTTTCATATAAATTTCTAATCACTGTGTCAGTTTTTTTGAAAAAGCCTGATGAGATTTTGATTGGTATTGCACTGAATAGATCAGTTTGGAAGAATTGATATTGTAACAATATTGAATCTTCCAATCCATGAACATGTTATATCTCTCCATTTATTTACACCTTTAAAAATTTCTCTCGGCAGTGTTTTGTAGTTTTCAGTTTATAAGTTTTGCATGTTTTATAAACTTATCCCTAAGTACAGCAAACTCTGGAACAACATGGGTTTGAACTGTTTGGGCCCGCTTATACATGGATTCTTTTCAATAAATTATTGGAAAATTAACCAATCACTTAAGTAGCCTACCTAACAGTATGCTATTAGTAGTTAAGTAGTTAAGTAACTACTACTTAAGTAATGATGTGCCCCTCTGCCTGCTGCCCAACATGGGGCAGAAAATGTAGTGCAGGGGGGATCAGTGCCCCAACCCCTGTATTGTTCAATGGTCAAGTGTAGCTCTTTTTTTTTTATGATATTGTAAGTGGTATTTTAAAATTTTTAATTGCTTGTTGCTACTATATAGAAATACAATTGATTTTTGTATTCTGAAATTGTATCCTGTGACCTTTCTAATTGCACTTAATTCTAGTAGCTTTTTAAAAATATATAGATTGCTTAGAATTAGATTCCTTAGGATTTTCTATATAGATGATTAAATTTTCTATGAATAAACACAGGTTTTCTTCTTTTTTTCTAATCTGTGTGCCTTTTATTTGTTTTGGGGGGTTTTTTGTTTTGTTTTGGTTTTGGGTTTTTTTTTTTGCCTTATTGCACGGCTAGAGCCTCCAGCACACTGAACAGAAGTGAGAACGAGCATCCTTGCTTTCTTGGTGTCAGGAGGAAAGCACTCACACATCCTCCATTGGTAGGATGTGAGCTGACGGTTTTTCATGGATGCTCATGTTCAAGTTGAGGAAGCTACCTTCTACTCTTTGCCGAGAGTTTTTAATCATGAATGGGTATTGAATTTTTGTGAAATTTTTTTTTAAAGCAATTGAGATGATCATATTATTTTTCTGTTTTAGTCAGTCAATATGGTGAATTATATTGATTTACATTGATCTTTGAAAGTTAGAACAACTTTACGTTCCCGAAATAATCTCTACTTTGTCATGATAAGGTACATGGCTAGATTCAATTTGCTAAAGATTTATTTTTATGGCTGTGTTTATGAGGGATATTGGTCTGTGGTTTTCTTTTCCTGTAATGTCTTTGGGTTTGATTTCAGAGTAATTGCCCTCATAAAATGCATTGGGATGTGTTCCTTCCTCTTCTATTTTCTGGAAGAATTTGTGTAGAATTGCTATTATTTCTTCCATAAGTCTTAGGTGAAATTCTCCAGTGATACTCTGAGCCTGGAGTTTTCTTTGTTGGAAGACTTTATGTATGAATTGAATTTCTTTAACAGATATTTTGTTATGCAGGTTATCTATTTTTTTTTTAATGAACTTTGATAGTTTGTATCTTTCAAGGAATTTACTTATTTCACCCATATTGTTAAATTTACTATTAGTATGAAGTTGTTCATAATATTCCATCCTTTTAATGTATGTTTTTTTCTATTGTGGTTTTCTTTTTCCTGTTTCATTGACTTCTGTGTCCATCCTTTTGCTTACATTGTCTTTAATTTGTCATTCTTTTTCTAGTTTCTCAAGGTGGAAGCTTAAATCCATGACCTAATTTTTGGCCATTATTTCATTAATATCTGTGTCTCTCATATCTCCTTCTTGCTCTCCAGTTGCACGTATGTTTGATATTGCCCCACAGATCACATGTGGTCTGTTCATTTTTCAGTCTTTTTTCTTACCATGCTTAATTTTGAATAGTTTTTCTTGCTGCATCTTCAAGTTTATTGATCTTTGCTTCTACAGTATTTAATCTATTAATCCTATTCAATGTATTTTTACTTTTGGATATTGAATTGTCATCTCTAGAAGTTCCATTTGGGTCTTTTTTATGTATTTCATTTCTCTCCTCATCTATTCATATGTTCTACTTTCTTAAACATATGAGGCATATTTACAATAGCTTTTTGACAGTCTTGGCTGCTAATCTTATCATCTGTGTCATTTCTGGGTCTGTTTCTAGTGATTGGTTTTTCTCCTGGTTATGGGTTCTAATTTCCTTTTTCTGCATGCCTCGTAAGTTTTGATTGGATGATGGATATTGCAATTACATTGTTGGGTGTAGAACTTTGTTTTAATACTTTAGATAGTGTTAAACTTCTTTCTGACACACAATTAAATTACCAGAAATCAATTGATCCCTCTAAGGCTTGTTTTTAAGATGTGTTGGATTGGGTCTAGAGCAGCCTTTATTCTGGGGCTAGTTTAGCCCCACTAGTAAGGTAATATCTTTCTCTCTACCTGATGTCCCACAAGGTCTTAAGACTCTCACTGGTAGGAACATGAACTATTCCTAATTATGTGTGAGTTCCAAGAATTTTTAAGCCTAATACTTTCAGTAGTTATTTTCCTAGCCTTCGGTAGTTCTTTCCTGTTTATGTACAGATCAGTATTCAGCTGAAAATATGAAGAGGTCCCTCTGCAGATCTTTGGAACTCTTTTTTTATGAAGCTCCATACTTTCCGGTATTCTTCCATGTAAATTCTAGCTGCCCTGGCTGCCTTAAATTCTAATCTCTGTTTTCCCAGCTCAGTGAGACCACTGGGTTCTTTTTCCCTTCTCTCTGTGATTACTCTGCATTGCCTGTACATGCAGTGTTTGAAAATTGGTGCTTTATATGTTTTCTTTGATTTTCACATTATTTAAATGCACATTATTTAATGTCTCAATGATTGCCAGAAGCTGAAGTTAGATTCTACACATTTAACATCAGAATAATTCCAGATATACTATATTGTTAAGGAGTTATGAATATGTCCTGGCTCTAGCAGGAAAGAACTTTTTGAGCATAAAAGCAATTCAAGATCCATTCATAATAAAAACTCTCAGAAAAATTGGAATACAGAGAAACTTCCTCAATAAAGAGAATCTAAATAAATGGAGAGACTTATCATGCTCACAGATTGGAAAACTCAACATAGTACAAATGTCATTTCTCCCCAAGTTGACATACAGTTGAACATAATTCCTGTCAAAATTCCATCAAGATTTATTGTAAATATAGACAGTATTATTCTAAAATGTATATGGTAAGGCAGAGGAAATAGAATAAACAGTTTTGAAAAAGAAAGTGGGAGGAATCAGTCTACTTGATTCTATGGCTGAAGTAAACAAGACTGTGTATTGTTGCAAGAATAGACACACATCAGTGGAACAGAACAGAGAACCTAGAAGTAGACCCAAACGAAAATGTATAACCGATTTTTGACAAAGGAGGAAAGATAGCCTTTTAAACAAATGGTGCTGGAGTGATCAGATATCCATAGACAAATAAAGTAAAATAAAATAAACTTTAAGTCTCAATGCCTTATACAAAAATTAACACCTAATAGATCATGGACTTAAATGTAAAATGTAAAACTATAAACCTCTTAGAAAAAAATAGAAAATGTTTGGGATCTAGAGTTAGGCAAAGAGTTCTTAGAATTGATATCAAAAAAGTACAGTTCATAGAAGGATAAATTGGACTTAATCAGAACTAAAAATTTTTGCTCTACAAAAGGTCCTGGTAAGATGATGAAAAGACAAGCTACACAGTGGGAGAAAATATTTGCAAACCACATATCCAACAAAAGGACTAGTCTACAATATATAAATAACTTTCAAAACTCAACCGTAAAAGGTAAACAATCCAATGAGAAAATGGGCAAAAGATATAAACAGACATTTCACCAAAGAGGATCTACAGATCACAATTAAGCATATGAAAAGATGTCTAACATTATTAGCCACTAAAGAAATGCAAATTAAAATTACAATGAGTTACTACTACACAGCTATCAGAATAGCTGGAATGAAAAATAGTAACTACAACACCAAATGCTGGGGAGAATACCACAAAGCCAACACTAAACTGGAAAAATATTTATAACAAATATGCCTGGAAAGAAGTTATATTTAATATCTAAAAAGTTCTATAAATTATTTTGAAAACACTGATATCCTCACAGATAAGCAGTTCACAAAAGAAAACAAATGCAACCAGCTATAAAACACATGCAAAAATATTTCAATCTCACTAGTAATCAATGAAATACAATTCCTTTTCTCCTTCAAATTATAAATCTTTATTATATAACTGTGTTCCCATATAAGGTAAAATCTTTATCACATTTATTTTCTAACTACCTTTGAAAAAGGTTTTGTTGGAATTATATATAATTTAGCTACAAGTGATATTAAATTTTAGAGATATTAGCCTTTCCTGTTTTAAGCATCATTTCTTAACAATGTTAAGAATGTTAAATTTCTAGCAGTTATCAATAATTATTTGTTTTATATTGATAATTCTTACAGATTTCACTGTTCATCTTACTTGTTATTGGTCTATTCGCATTATTTCTTCATGATTCAGTCTTGGTAGGTAGTATGTGTCTAGGAATTTATCCAATTCTTCTAGGTTATCCACTGTGTTGGCATATAATTATTTGTGGTAGTCTCTTATGATCCTTTGTATTTCTGTAGCACCAGTTGTAATGTCTCCTCTTTCATTTCTGATTATATTTATTTGAGTCTTCTTTCTTTTTTTCTTAGTTAATGTAGCTAATGGATTGTCAGTTTTGTTTCTTTTCAGAAAACTAGCTCTTAGTTTCATTGATCATGTCTGTTGTTTTTCTGCTCTGATTTTTATGATGTCCTTCCTTCTGCTAACTTCGAGCTTAAGTTTTTCTTTTTCTAGTTCCTTACAGTGTAACATTAGGTTATTTATTTGGTATCTTTCTTTCTTTTTTTTTGATGTAGGCATTTATTACTATAAATTTCCCTCTTAGAACTGCTTTTGCTGCATCCTGTAAGTTTTGGTATGTTGTGTGTCTATTTTCAGTTGTCTCAAGGTATATTTTAATTTTCTTTTTAATTTCTTCTTTGACCCATTGATTGTTTAGGAGAATACTGTTTAATTTTCACATATTTGCAAATTTTCTGAAATTCCTTATATTACTGATTTCTAGTTTTATACTGTTGTGATTGGAAAAGATACTTAATATGATTTCAGTCTTCTTAGATTTGTTAAAACTTGTTTTGTGGCCTAACATATGATCTATCCTGGAGAGTATTTTGTGTGTGCTTGAGAAGAATGTGTATCCTGCTGCTGTTGGATGGAATATATATATGTCTGTCCCATTTGGTCTAAAGTGCAATTTATGTACAATATTTCTTTATTGATTTTCTGTTTGATCTGCCCTTGTTCAAAGTGAGATATATAAGTACCCTATTGTTATTGTATTACAGTGTAACTCTCTCTTCAGATATATTAATATTTATTTGGTTATATATTGAGGTGCTCTGACATTGGGTGCATATATTATAACAATTGTTTTGACTTTTTTTTTTTTTTTTTAAATTTTATTTTGTCGATATACAATGTGGTTGATTTTTGTGGCCCATTACCGAAACCTCCCTCTCTCCTCCCTCTCCTCCCTCTCTCCTCCCTCTCCTCCCTCTCCTCCCTCCCACCCAACAATGTCCTTTCTGTTTGCTTGTCATATCAACTTCAAGGAATTGTAGTTGTTATGTCTTCTTCCCCCCCCAGTTTTTTTTTTTTGTGTGTGTGTGTATGTGAATTTATTTATTTATTTTTACCTCCCACCAATAAGTGAGAACATGTGGTATTTCTCTTTCTGTGCCTGACTTGTTTCACTTAATATAATTCTCTCAAGGTCCATCCATGTTGTTGCAAATGGCAGCTCATAGAATGAGTTTGGGAGATTTGCGTCTGTTTCAATCTTTTGGAATAGTTTGTACAGAATCGGTGTCAATTCCTCTTTGAAAGTTTGGTAAAATTCTGCTGTGAATCCATCTGGTCCTGGGCTTTTCTTTGTTGGGAGCCTTCTGATAACAGCTTCAATCTCCTTTATTGTTATTGGTCTGTTCAGATTTTCTACGTCTTCATGGTTCAGTTTTGGGAGCTTGTGTGTGTCCAGAAATTTATCCATTTCCTCCAGATTTTCAAATTTGTTGGCATATAGTTGTTTATAGTAGTCTTGAATGATTCCTTGTATTTCAGATGAATGAGTTGTAATATCGCCTTTTACATTACTAATTTTTGTTACTTGAATCTTCTCTCTTCTTTTTTTTGTTAGCCATGCTAATGGTTTGTCAATTTTATTTATCTTTTCAAAAAAACAACTTTTTGATTCATTGATCTTTTGTATTGTTTTTTGGATTTCAATTTCATTAAGTTCTGCTCTGATCTTAATGATTTCTTTCCATCTGCTAACTTTGTTTGGATTGTTCTTGTTTTTCTAGAACTTTAAGGTGAAGTGTTAGGTTGTTCACTTGCCATCTTTCCATTCTTCTGAGGTGAGCATTTAATGCAATAAATTTCCCCCTTAATACTGCTTTTGCAGTATCCCATAGGTTTTGGTATGATGTATCATTGTTTTCATTAGTTTCAATAAATTTTTTGATTTCCTGCTTGATTTCTTCTTGGACCCATATGTCATTAAGTAGAATGCTGTTTAATTTCCATGTGTTTGTATAGTTTCCAGAATTTCATTTGTTATTGATTTCTAGTTTTAATCCATTGTGGTCTGAGAAAATACATGGGATAATTCCAATTTTTAAAAATTTGTTGAAACTTGATTTGTGACCTAATATGTGATCTATCCTGGAGCATGATCCATGTGCTGATGAGAAGAATGAATATTCTGAGGTTGTTGGGTGGAATGTTCTGTAGATATCTGCCAAGTCCAATTGGTCTAGAGTATTGTTTAGATCTTGTGTTTCTCTGCTGATTCTTTGCCTAGATGATCTGTCCAATATTGACAGCGGGGTGTTCAGGCCCCCTGCTATTATGGTATTAGTGTCTATTTCCTTCTTTAGGTCTTAATAGAGTTTGTTTTATAAATCTGGCTGCTCTGACATTAGGTGGATACATATTTATGATTGTTATGTCTTCTTCATGGATCAGTCCTTTTATCATTACGTAGTGTCCCTCATTGTCTCTTTTTATGGTTTTTGGTTTAAAGTCTATTTTGTCAGATATAAGAATAGCTACTCCAGCTCGTTTTTCTTTTCTGTTTGCATGGTAAATCTTTTTGCATCCTTTCACTCTTAGTCTATGTGAGTCTTTATGGGTGAGGTGGGTCTCTTGTAGGCAGCATATAGTTGGCTCCTCCTTTTTAATCCAGTCAGCCAGTCTGTGTCTTTTGATTGGGGAATTTAAGCCTTTTACATTAAGAGTTGTTATTGAAAGGTGTTGATTTATTCCTAGCATTTTATTGGTTGTTTGGTTGTCTTAGGTGTCTTTTGTTCCTCGCTTTCTGATTTACTGTTTGTTTTCTGTGTTTGTTGGTTCCTTAGGTTGTAGATAGCCTTTTTGTTTGTTTTCTCTTCATGAATGCCATTTTTATTATATTAGTGGGTTTTGATTTTTCTTGGGTTTTTATGGCAGTGGTAGTTATTTTTCAGTTACCAAACCCAGTACTCCCTTGAGAATTTCTTGTAAGTGTGATCATGTGGTGGTGAACTCCCGCAGTTTTTGTTTGTCTGAGAAATATAGTATTTGCTTTTCATTTTGGAAGGATAGCCTTGCAGGGTAGAGTATTCTTGGCTGGCCATCTCTGTCTTTTAGTATTTTGAATATATCATCCCATTCCTTTCTGGCTTTTAGGGTTTGTGATGAAAAGTCTGAAGTTAGCCTGATTGGGACTCCCTTATAGGTGATTTGACGCTTCTTTCTTGCAGCTTTTAAGATTCTCTCTTTGTCTTTGAGTTTTGCCAATTCGACTATAACATGTCTTGGAGAAGACCTTTTTGGGTTGAATACGTTTGGAGATCGTTGAGCTTCCTGGATCTGAAGATCTGTGATTTTTCCTATACCTGGGAAGTTTTCTGCCACTATTTTGTTGAATATGTTTTCAATGGAATCTTCTTTTTCCTCCCCTTCTGGAATACCCATGACTCAGATATTTGAGCACTTAAGGTTGTCTGATATCTCTCTCAGAGTTTCTTCAATGTCTTTGATTCTTTTTTCTTTCTTTTTCTGCTTGTGTTATTTCAAACAGCCCATCTTCAAGTTCAGAGGTTCTCTCTTCAACTTCTGCAAGCCTGCTGTTTAAACTCTCCATTGTTTTTTTTATTTCGCTGCATAACTTCTTCAGTTCGGCAAGTTCTGCTACATTTTTTTTCAGGAGATTGATTTCCTTGTACGTTTCCTCTTTCAGGTCCTGTATACTTTTCTTCGTTTCATCATGATGTCTAACTGAGTTTTCTTGTATCTCATTCAGTTTCCTTAGAATTATCACTCGAAATTCCTTGTCAGTCATTTCAAGGGCTTCTTGTTCTATAGGATCTAGAGCTTGAGATTTATTATCTTTTGGTGGTGTACTTTCTTGATTTTTCGTATTTCTGGTATCTTTTTTTTGATGTTTATTCATTGTGGCAGGAGGTTTCACAGTCCACAGGTTTGACACTATTGACTAAGATGTTGCTGTGGTTGCCAATTTGGTATGGCTACCTCAGTGTTTGCACAGTTGGCCACTAGTGCCTTGT
The DNA here is from genome assembly GCF_027409185.1 of Cynocephalus volans. Lineage (NCBI taxonomy): Eukaryota > Metazoa > Chordata > Mammalia > Dermoptera > Cynocephalidae > Cynocephalus > Cynocephalus volans. The sequence goes on along the minus strand of NC_084463.1, from coordinate 108,766,337 downwards.
GTGTGTGCTTGCCTCGGGTTGGGCCTCTCTGGGGAGCCACCTCTCTTGTCAGCTTGGACTCTGCCAGGATGCTGGATTACGGGTTGGTACCGCAGGGTGTTTGGTCTCTGTGGAGCTTCCACCTCCCGTGCAGGACTTCTCCCTGTTCTGTGCGCTCTGGCCTGGGCTGCTGGGATGCACCGAGGCACCGCAGAGCGTGTGGTCTCTGCAGAGCTTCCCCTTCCCCTACAGGATGTCTTCCTCCTCTGTGCGCGCTAAGCCAGGCTTGGGATGGAGCTGGGTGGCGGCAGCGAAGCCTACCTGCTGCTGGATCATGCGGCGGCAGCCCCCCCCACAGGGTGTGTGGACTCTACGGAGGTTCTATCTCCCTTGCTGGACGTCTCTGTGCTCCGTATGCATTGGGCCAGGCTGCTGGATCATGCGGCAGCAGTGTGGTCCCCGTGGAGTTCCCGCCTCCCCTGCTGGACGTCTTCCTTCTCCGAGCACACTAGGATGGGCTGGGAATGGAGCCGGTGCCTGCGGTTAAGCCTACCTGCTGGATCACACAGTGGCAGCCCCACAGGGTGTGCGGTTTCTGCCGAGCCTCCGCCTCCCTTGCCAGACATCTCCCCACTCTGTGTGCACTTGGCTGGGCTGCTGGATCACGCCGTGGTGGCCCCACTGGGTGTGTGGTTTCTGCCGAGCCTCTGCCTCCCTTGCCGGATGTCTCCCTACTCTGTGCGCACTGGGCTAGGCTGGGAATGGAGCCGGGTGGCAGCAGTGAAGCCTATCTGCTAGATCGTGCAATGGCGGCCCCGCAGGGCATGTGGTCTCTGCGGAGCTTCTGCCTCCCCCACTGGACATCTCCCCGTTCCATATGCACTTGTTGTTATGTTTTTATAGTTTAAATCAGTTGATTTGTGGGAGAGAGTGACGCTAGGGACCGTCTATTCCTACATCTTGACTGGAAGTCTACTTTCTGTTTTGTCTTCTTGATGATTCATTTATCATACATTGTCCTTCTTTGTCTCGTTTTACAATTTTTGACTTAACATCTGTTTTATCTAAGTATAGCTACTACTGCTTTCTATTGGTTTGCACTTGTTTGGAGTATCTTTTTCCATACTTTGACTTTCAACCTTTGTATGTCCTTTAAGGTGAGGTGAGTGTCTTATAGACAGTGCACAGTTGGGTCTTTTTTTAAAAAAATCTGTTCAACCACTCTTATGTCTTTTGATTGGAGAATTTAATTCATTTACATTCAAGGTAATTATTGATGGGTAAGGACTTAGTTCTGCCATTTTGTTGTTTTCTGGTTTATTTGTAGATTCTTTGTTCCTGTTTTGCTGTATTCCTTTGTGATTAGTTGATTTTCTCTAATGGTATGCTTTGGTTTCTTACCTTTTTGCCATTGTGTATCTGCTATAGATTTTTGGTTTGTGGTTACCATGATGCTTACATAAAAGATCTTTTAGTTATAACCACTATTTCAAGTGATAACCACTTAATTTTGATCACATAGAATAACAGTACAGTTTTACTCCACGTCCCCCCAACATCTTATGTTTTGATGTACTGATTTATGTCTTTCTATATTGTATGTTCCTTAAGAAATTATTGTAGCTGTTATTATTTTTAATATTTTTGTCTTTTAACTTTTATACTAAATATATAAGTGATTTACACATCATCATTACAGTATTAGTGTATTATAAATTTGACAAGGTACTTATACTTACTTTTACCAATGAGTTTTACACTTTCATATATTTTTGTGTTACTAATTAGGGTCCTTTTCTTTCAGCTTGAAGAACACCCATTAGCATTTTTTGTAAGGTGTATCTTGTGTAAGGTGTATCTTGTGATGAACTCTCTTGGCTTCTGTTTGTTTGGGAAAGTCTTTATCTCTCCTTCATTTCTGATGGACAGCTTTGCTGGGTATGGTGTGCTTGGTTGGCAGTTTTTCCCTTCAGCACTTAGAATATATCATCCCACTCTCTCCAGGCCTGTAAGGCTTCTGCTGAGAAATCTACTGCTAGCCTAATTGGAACTCTTTTATATGTGATTTGCTTCTTTTCTTTTGCTGCTTTCAAGATCCTTTCTTTGTCTTTGTCTTTTGACAGTTTTTTTCTGGCAGCTGGCTGGTACTGGGAACCAAACCCTTGACCTTGGTGTTACAAGGCTGTGCTCTAACCAACTGAACTAACTAGTCAGCCCCAACAGATTGTTTATAATATGTCTAGTGTAGTCTTAATTGGATTGAATCTGATTGGAAATTTTTGACCTTCTTGTACCTGGATATTTACATCTTTCTTCAGATTTGTGAAGTTTTTTGCTGTTGTTTAAAGCTTTCTACCCATTTGTCTCTTTCTTCTCCTTGAACTCCTTAACTCAAATGTTTGCCTTTCTGATGCTGTCTCATAAATCCTGTAAGCTTTCTTCATTTCATCTCATTTTGTTTTCCTCATCTGACTGTGTATTTTCAAATAACCTATCTTTGCGTTCACAGGTTCTTTCTTCTGCTTGGTCAGTTCTGCTGTTGATCCTCTCTCTTTCTATTTTTCATTTGTCATATTTTTCAGTTCCAGAATTTCTGGGTTTTTAAATATAATTTTAATCTCTGGTAAATTTTTCATTTTGTACGTTTATTTTTTTCTTGATTTCATTGAATTGTTTCTCTGTGCTTTGTTGAAGTTTGCTGAGCTTCCTTAAAATGATTATTTTGAGTTCTTTGTCTGGCAGTTCAGGTATCTTCATGTCTTTAGGATCTGTTACTAGTGCTTTATTTTGTTCATTTGGTGGTAACATGTTTCCCTGATTGTTCTCGATCCTTGTGGCTTTGTGTTGGTGTCTCTGTGTTTTAAGAAGCAGAGACTTATTCCAGTCTTTGCAGACTGGCTTTGTTTGGGAAAGCCATTCATCAGACAGCCCATCCAGAGATTCTGGGTAGGCCATTTGGCAAGCTTGCTATTGGAGTCCTCAGGCATACTGGCCTGGTGCTTTGTCCACAGGGTTGGGCCTGGAGCCTGGATTCACAAGGGCATGTCTGGATCCTGTATCTGCAGGGAGGGGGGCAGTCTGAAACCTAGGTCTACAGGGGGTGACCTGGGACAGGAGTGGTCCTTGAGCCTGAGTCTGCAGGGTTGGGCCTGGAGGCTAGGGTCCATGAGGGTCAGCCTAGGTCCTGGTGCCATGGGGGATGGCTTGGATCCTGGGTCCACAGGGGCAGGCCTGGAGCCTGGTGCTGTGGGGGCTGGCCTAGTGCTGGGGTCTACTAGGTTGGGTCTGGCCCCTGGGTCTGCTGGATTGTGGGGATATAAGAGCTGATCTAGAGGCTGGGTCTGATGACTAGGGCTGTGGGACTGGCTTGGGGCTTGATGTAGGGGCAGACCTGAAGTCTGGGGCTGTGAAGGCCAGCCTGATGCTGGGGGTGGACCAGAGCCCAGGACCCCTGGACTGACCTTGCCCTGGCGTGGGCGGGAGCCTGAGTCAGTGTGGTCTTTTCTCTTAAACCAGCACAGATAGTTATGTAAATTCAAAGATAAGATTGTTCTTGATGTGGGAAGAAGGCAGGGATATGGCAGTAAATGGACTTCTCTTTAGCATTCAGTGGCTGGGAGCTGACTAGCAAGCAGGCTTCCCTAGCCCCTGTCCTTGACCAAGGAGGCTGTGAGGGACTTGGGTAGGTAGCTAAGCTCCATTTTATCTAGAATTCTGTTCACAGTAAGTTAAGCCTGGAAATAAAGACTGTATTGGCATGAGGGTGTTATAAGATAGACAGTTTTTACATCACTGGTAGGATTGAAAATTTGTACCACTCCTCTGTAAAGAAATTTGGCAGACTATACAAAAGGCTTTTAACATGTCCATTCCCTTTGGTCTACTTTTCATATTTACAGAAATCTGTCTTAATGAATTAGGGAAATGGACATGGATTTATATTCAGAGATCTCAACTGCTATGTTACTCATAATAGGGGAAAAACTAGAAAGAATCTAAATGTCTTACAGAAGAGGAATGGTAAATCATTGTCAATTATGTAGCTATATGATGGGATATTTTGCAGCCAACTTTCAAATGCCTAATGACATGGAGAAATGCTTATGATGTAATGTTGAATGAAAAAAATCAGGGTTCAAATTTTATATATAATATCCTTCTTTATTAAAAATAGGAAAAAGAAAAATATATGTTTATATATGGTAAAAAGGCCAGCAAATTATTAGGGGTGGGATTCTGGGTGATTCGTGTTTTGTTTTTTAAGCTTGTCTGTATTTTTTCAAATTTTCTACAATGAGTCTGTATGACTTTTATAATCAAGAAAAGCAGTAAACATTGTAACAATGTCTCCACACCCACTAACTGTACCAACAAAGACTGCTGTTTTTCACAGTCTGTAGGCAAAAAGTGTTTTACGTTGGGGTTGAATTTTCCAATTATCATAATGTGCAAATGGATTTTGAATTCTGCAGCTTTTCACATTGTGCAGTGAGCACAGCCGCTGCTGCCAGCCCTGGCATGTGAGCTCCAGCACGGCCCATCTGCTGCTCAGGCTCAGTTTGGCTGACACAGATTTATTTTATTTCATTCCTTAATTTGGCAACATTTTCCTTTTTCTCATCATTATAACTGGGATTCAGTACCAGTGTTACTCATTTTGTTTACTAATTTGTTATTTCCTTTTGTTCCATTTTGGGAAGACAAAGAAGCCAACAATAGGAATTCTGTCTTTTGAAAATGCAATGCTTGTCCTTTGGGATCTTGGGCATGTCTTTCTAAAGTGCTCTCTATTCCTAACACTTGCAAGCCATTTCAGTTGTTTTGATAAGTAGAAAGCTTCATGGTGTATTTTTCAAAGGGTTTAGCTTCCTTTCCTACCCACCTCCCCTCCCGGAAGATTTGGAGATGGTTGCAAATAGAAATTATAAACATTAGCCTTGAGCTATGCCCTCTCCAGCTGGTATTTGGTACATTTTTTTTTAGACTGAAGGCTCATGTTTGTTTAATCTCCATTAGTACCCAGAAGCACGTGGTGTGAGACTTAACTCTGCCCTAAGCACCCTACACTTCAGAAGGGATTTTCATCTGAATTGGTTTGTATTTCAAAGAGCACTGGGACAGTGAGCCATATTGCTATGAATTTGCTCAAGCGAAACTTTAGGACTATTAGAATCGTCTTAGAGATTTCTTGAATGGATTTGCTGGGATAGGATGGCTGCTACCTGAGAATCCTCTTTGAGCCTGACACTTTATTTTTTTTGAAGACACATTCTTTGTAAGACTTTGTGCTAATTTTCTCCCTAGGTTACCCTGAAGAGACTTATCCAATTTATGACCTTTCAGACTGTATCAAGCATAGGCAAGAAACAATCCTGGTGGATTACCCTGACTCCAAAGAACCCTCTGCTGAAGAAATAGCTGAAAGAATGGGAGTGATAGAAGATGAGGAATCAGATCATTTGGGCTGGAAAAGTCTGCCCACTGACCCCATAGCCCAGGAAGATAATCCCGTTACCTTGTGTGACCCAAAGCCAGAAACATGTTCCTGTTGTTTTCATGAAGAAGAGGATCCTGCTGTCTTGGCAGAGAATGCTGGATTCTGTGCAGATAGCTACAGCGAGCAAGAAGAAACCACCAAAGAGGAGTGGCCCCAGGATTTTAGAGATGAAGGGTTGGGGATCAGTGCTGATAAGGCATATACAAGTGGCATGTTGAGGAAGCGTAACCCACAAGGTTTAGAGTGAAAGCAGCCAGTTTGTTGAAGTATTCATTCCTCGAGTCCCAAGGTGACCTTTCTTTTCCCTCTCAGATTTCATCCTTGGCCCTGTGTCCTGTACTACCTTCTGTGTATTCAAATGTCATAGCTCTCAGGCCTCTACCATGGATATCATGTATCCTTCCTTGTGCTCACACACCTGTCACCTTGTAAAACATAGACATTAGTGTGAACACAAGACAGCTTCACTCTTCTTGCCTTTCCCACATCAGAGAAGTTGATCCATTGAGTAATTGTGTTTGGTCTATTGTAATTACAGATGGGACCTCTCAAGGGTAAACTTCAGCTCTTCCTATTAGGAGTAACGGTTTACCTGTGATGGACATCAACTCACAGGTGATGAGGACTTAAGGTTGCAAGTGTGAAGATTTCAGACTCCAAGATACCTTGTTATTTGGGCCTTGAGCAGGTCAATGTTCTCCTGGGGAGAAGAGAACATTTTGTTTGTAGGGATGATGGGCCCAGAGCAAGGTAAAGACTGCTATCTGAGCTGAAGCCTCTTCTTCACAGTGAAGCTCTTTCTAGGAGCACTGATACTGTCTCAGACATCCTCTTTTCTCCAGAGTAGCAGAAGACTCTCACTGTCCTGAGAATGAGCCCAGAGGCCTGTTTGGGGACTGTTTTGCTCTGATATTGCTTGGATCTCTAGCTTTCTTTTTATCCCTGTTCTGCTCAACAAAACTGCCAAACCCAGAAGTACCTTTGCACCCCTGGTCTTCAGTGGCCAGAGGAAGCTTTAGATAGAGACTTTAGTCCCTGCCCTGCAGAACCAAGGTTTGAGGCTGCAGGAAGGCCTGCCCAAGGGTGGTGGTCTTGCCATGAGGAGCTCAGGCCAGGGAACCCGCAATAGGAGAGAGAACTCATGCACTATGGACAGTCCTTGCCTAGAAACTGTTTCTGAATGTTGTGTCCTCTGGGAACTTTTTTTTTATAACCACATGAATTGAAACAGAAATGAGGACTTAGCTAATATACAAAGTGCCAGCAAAACAGGGAAGTTGCAATTGTGTCTGTTGCCAAGAACCAATATAGCAGTGCCCAGGGGAAGAGACCATGTGAACATTCAGATATTGGGTCTTTTGAGAGAACTGTGGAAAGTAGGAAATAGACTAGGATTGGGAGGATTTTGAACAAGCTAAATGCCTGTTCTCCAAAGTTGTTGTCATGTGTCTTCTTGAGACAATATGGCATCCGTGAATTCTGTCTAGCATGAAGGATGAGTGAATTCAGCTTTACATGTAAGACCTGAGAGTTTAAAGAGGACGTGTTCCTAAGGACATTCCAGTCATGAAATGTGGAAGACTCAAAATTTTAGAAATTATATGAAGGTAGATATGGCTTTTAGAGTTCCATGTGTCTGGCACAAATAAGTTGCCAGGAAAATAGTTTAAATCATACATGTAAGCGTATAGACTGCTGTCAGAAGGTGTGGGATCATATTAAGATAATCTGCCAACTACCACTAGGCATTTCTTGTTAGTTATTTGAACTACAGAGAAAAGTCACTGAAGATTGAGTCTATACAATGTATATTGTATCTATCTCTGTGTAGAATATTTGACTCACATTGTAAAGAATGCAGCTTAAAATGTATTGAAGACAATCTAAATGTAATGTAACACTAAAGTTAAAAAGTAATGTAGGTGATCTTAACTGTTTTGATAAATTGTTTTCCATGTTATTTCCTTTACAAAGAGAACCCTGGGTCCCTAGTTCAAATTTTTTTGCCTTAGGATTTGATTCCTTTATTAGTGATAAGAACTTCTATTTCCTTCTAGCTTGCTCATTCATTCATTCATTCATTTAGCAGACAACTGCTCAGTGCTAGAAACTGGGAATAGAAAAGGCTCATCTCAGAAAACTCAATTTAACATGGGATCCTGACAAATAAAAATGAACTATGAACTATAAGAGGGCTCAAGATCATGAATTCTGCAGGCAGGGAAATGTGGGTCACAATCTATCCCTGTTTATTCTAGCTGTCAAATCTTGGGTCAGCTCCTTAACTGGTCTGAGTCTTAGCTTCTGCACTTATAAAGTAAGGGAAGTAAAAGTCCAGGTCTTCTTACATTGTTGTAGAGATTAAATGAAATAATCAATGCATGTAAAACAGCATTGGTTCTAGCTCATACATGATAACCACTCATTAAGTGGTAACTGTTTTATTGTACAATGGTTCGTGCTGTAGTTGAGATATAGACCCAAAAGTACAGGAGTACAAAGGAAAGAGAAATCATTTTTGCCAAAGTATTTCCAAGAAACTTCACAGAGGAGATGGGCCTTGAGGTAAGCTAAGAACCTCTCCAGGTGGGCAAGGAAGAGAAAGGACATTCTTGGCAGAATGAGTGGTGTTGGAAAAGCAGTGAGGTATGAAAGTATGTGGATATTCAAGTATTTGATGAGGCTGGTCTGTAAAGTGTTACATAACCATCTCTTTATTTTGAATGTTAGTCTTTGGGAAAAAAAAATAGGCTTATGGGAATAGTTCCTACCAGAAGTACTAAGCCCTCCTCCTGGCTCGTGCTTGCTCTTGGTTGGGTCTATATGTCAGGAATATATTTATGTATTTATATATCAGGAATTTTGATGTACCTTTCAGTCATTTAGGATTTAAGACAATCGGATTTTGCAGAATTATTTTATCCTTCAGGAGTGACAATTATGTGTGTATATATAACCCAGGATGACCAAAATCATGGGACGGTATTTTTGTTGTCATGGCTGCTGCCTCTTTCTCCATGGTCTTCATTTCTCGGGACTAGAGGGCTACAAACTTGATCAGTCCCCCAGCACTAGGTCTGTAGTTACCTTTGGGCACCATGACAGAGTACATAAGTCATGCCACTAGGGGCAGGTAGTTGGCCTGCATTATCTGTGACCATGCTTGTTAAATCAGTGGGTGGTCCAGACAGGAGATCCCCTTTCCTGGTCACCACAGGAGCACAAGGAAGGCATCTCATTAGCTCCGTGACTAGTGATGTGGGAGCTCCAGAAGCTGGGCCCAGTGAAGTGTGCTGAGGAGTGGAGGTATATTTGACATCTAGAAGTGATGGCTTTTGAGAACCAGTTTCTGTACCACCTATGGCTTGGGTGATCTAATAACTTATAGTCTAAACTGGGACACTTTGGAAAAAGGACACTTTCATAATAATTATGCCAAGGTAACAGGCATAAACCAGAACTATCCTGGAGTTATCATCACCATGTCTATGGCCATTTAAAATTTTTCTTCAACCTGATGACTAAACAAAAACCTTTCTTTTTTAGAATATCCTGCATATGCTATTTCCTATAGAGGCGGAGACCACAGGAGATAGACCATGTTTCAGGCAGGAAAGTAGGTTGGAGGGAATAGACAAGCAAATCCTACTTGTTACCACACTCTTAAAATTCTCCTTCAATCCAATTTGTATTCCAAAGAGAAATTTAGTACTTCAGCTATTCAGCAGTACTGAGAAAAAAAACATGAATGATACATCTATGACTTTACCTTGACCACTAACCTTTCTAAAATCTACTTACCTTTCCCCTCTTTTCTTTTCCTCCCCATTTTCTTATACAAAGAACATAGACAAATTCTCCTCTTTCTTAGATCATTCCTTAACTTCTCAGATCACCAGTTTCCTCATTTATGAACTGGGAATAATACGCACTTTACAGGGCTGTTAGGATTAAGTGAAATACTGTTTATAATATCTTTAGCCCAGGATGAAGCATGTGGTAGGTGCTTGGTGACATCAACAACATCATCACTCTGTCATCAAGTCCTGTGCTGCTGGGCTGTCGCACTTGACACCCTCTAAGGCTACCCGGACTGCCAGGAATGGCCCAGGGCCATTCTGCAGACTCTTGGTGATTTTAGTTGTGACCTCCTTCCTCAGTATCAGAACTTTAGATTTCCTGTCTGCTTCCAGCCACAACTGCAGCCTCCCTTCCTCTTGGCTTCAAATCTGCCACAGACTGAGATTCCCTAGCTTGTCCAAGTCCTGTTTAAATGGGTTAGGCTCTGAGCAACACCAGAGGAATCCAGTAGCTGGGTCTACATGTTATGTCTGCCCATTGGGCTTTTCTGCCTTTTTGAGGTCTAAAGGCCTGTTCTGCTCCTAAGGGCCAGGCCCACAGAGGATGCTTAGAAGCCACCAGCCCATTCCTCCAAGTGGCACAGCAGACCCTGAATGTGGCAGAGCAGACCAGTTTTTCAAGCCCTTCCCAGCCTCTGGGTGTGGTTCTGATGATCTTTAAACATGAAAGGTATGGCCAGAGGGAGGACAGTGCTGACCCACATGTCAGCAAGCTATGTTCCCTTTGTTACTACCACCCACCTAACCACCCGAGGTTCCTAGGAAAGAATGATGAAATGGTGTAGAGAGAGACATGTTTTAGGAAAGACATGTTTTTCTTTTTATGAAAAAAAAGTACAAAGAACTTTGAAACAATTCAAGTTTAATTTGTTGATATATGTCTGTACTTAGACAAACACTAAATTCTACAACATACATAATGTCAACATGGGAAAATACCAAGTTTGTCATTGCACATACCAGTAAACAAATACATTTGCTCCAGAATACCAAAGTTTATTCAAAAAGTCACTTAATAAAAGCACAGTTTTGGAAGTTTGTCTAAAACTCCAGATAATTTTGAACAAAAATAAAATGTCTGACCACTCCAAAATATGAAAAGACAGTCTTGTGCAAATAGACATACACATTCTAGGCATTATGAAAACTGGCTAAATGTGTGTTCCCAGCAAGAGCAATGTCAACCATCCTGACCAAATTCCCTTTGTCACTAAATACAAGATTAAAGAGGCCAGAATCAGGCTTCCCTTTAAGCCATTCTGAGTTGCCCTCTAGAAACTCTGGATCTCAGCCTCATCTCCACCTCTGCCTGGACCTTGATGGGGGAGGGAGGAACAGGAGAACAGAGGAGAGGGTGTGGTGTCTTTCTTAGGAAAGAAAAAAGGCACAGTGATGAGCTAGAAAAAGTAGTGATGAAAGCAAGGATTAACTTTCAATCCCCCTGCATCCTATGGCAAGCTTTGATAGTCCAACATCTTCATTTTGTAGTTAAGAAAATGGATCTAGAGAGATTCATGGTTTGCTCAAAATCGTGTTGCTACTAAGTGCAGTAGTGCTTTCTGTAAGACCAACTTGCCTCTCCACTTGGTTGGAAAAATAAAAAACCAAACCTGTCCCAATACTTTTCTATTCTGCCCACCCCCACCCCCCCATCCTGAGATGACAAAAAATTGCAAACTGGAGGTACATAAGTACAGGTGGCCATAAACTCAAACAAGAGCCCATCTTTTGGCCTGGTGGCTGCTACAGGCCTACAAGCCAGGGCTCAGGGCAGTGTAAGGTCCCAGTCACAGTGCTGGGCACCACAAGAAAAACTCATTCAGCTCTCTGGAAAAGTGTGCTGTGAGGGCCACCTGGCATCCTGAGGTCACAAAAGGATGTCACAGTAAGGGCAAGGAATTATAAGGAGGGGAATGCCAGTTTTACTGCAGTAAGGGAAAACCAGGAAGTCCACCTACAGATGGAATTTGTGCTTGCGTAACAGAGTCATGAACGTGGCATCCCAGCATCTCCCTCACTGCAGACTCCCATTGTAAGCAAAACATGGCCCTTTTCCTTTGAAATCCCCCCACTGCTTATTAAATTTAGAATTATATCTAAGTAAATGGTAATTTTACTTAGAGGTAAATGTCTTGCTATTTTCAGAAAGAAAAAAAACTTCCGCTTCTACATGCTTGTTACCCTGTCACTGAAGGATGTGGGCACCAAAAGTTCTCTTCTAGCCTGTCATTATAACACTCCCTGGCTTCCAACACCTGTCCTTGCCATGGGTCTGGACCTTACTTGCTTCCTCTGAACTAATGTTGCGAGTTTTAAGGCACATTCACTAGAATATGTTCAAATTCATCCAAAAGCATGCATGTGATACACTGATTTTGAAAAACTAACAACTTTCTTGGATGGTGTCCTCCCACTCAGGACCTTGGGAGAAAGAGCTGGTCATTTCTTTCTCAGGTACACTTTCTGTTCAAAGAGCATGAAATGAATGGACAATCCATAGGTGATCAGAACTACATCCGTACTCCTTTCCTACTCATCCTTAGCAATATGATCATAAGAACCCTCAGTTGATTGCTAATTGCCCTTTCCCCCAAATACACACAGAGATATGCAGACACAGACAGACAGACACAGAGCACCTTGGAGCCAGAAGGAAAGAAAAGCTAGACTTGGAGAAGATCTGTGGAAGTGAACTTCATCACTTTGCAGAAGAACTATTTGGGGGCAGAGGGTGTAAAGTTTTGGGGTGTGGCCCCAGGAGGAGTTACAGAGGAGCTGTCTTAAGGTCCCAGCTGCCCAACACTCTTAGGAGAGTGCTCATTCCATCACTCATTCCGTGACCAATCAAGGACCATCTGGGTAGAGGGTGTGATGGCCAAGAACTCTCACTATGGGAGAGGCTGAACCCAGGTGGTCTCCAGGGGCCCTGGCAGCTTGGTGAGTCCTTGGGCCAATGGACGCAGGGCCGGTGGCCAAGGAAAACCAGTATCACCTGGAGTGGAGTCTTAAGAGCAGACCTTGTACGGCTGGGTCTCAAGCAAGGTGACTTATCTGCTTTTGCTTACCACTCAGAGAGTTTTGTTGCTGAGGCTATCCTTCTCCACACCCAGGCTAGAAAGCTCAGCCCACGTTTCCTGACCCTACCAAATATCCAGTCAACTCCCTCTTCTGTATGCTAAAAAAGAAAGCAGAGGCCAAGTCTTCCATCGGAGGGGCCTCTCAGAGACGTATGAGCAGATCCTGCTAGAACAGGTGTGCCATGCTTTAAGCATTCAACATAGGAAAACCTAGATTACAAAGAAACGAGAGCATACTTCTTCCAGTTAAGTCAAAACAACTTCTTCACCTATAGGGCCTCACTAGTTTGTTTAAATTATGACTTTTATTTCTTTAAAAAAATCAATTTCTACTTAGCCTTTGCAACCATATTTACACTAAAGCGAGGTACAACCCCAGCTTGCTCCCTACTGATTTCTGATGTCCATCTGAACAAGATGTCTTTGCCAAGGTAAATGACAAGTGGGAAAAACTTAGAGTTCCCAGGCCTGCAGGGTGGATGATGCCATCCAAGGAGAAGTGACAGTGGGGGAAGGGATCAGGACCAGCCCCAGAACACTCATGCTTGCTCTATCACAGCTGCACAGAAAAATGTGCAGCAGCCTTGCTAAGGCCTGCTCATGGCTGAGCAGCACACAAGTAGGGGCCAAGCAAAGGCCAATCCTGATCAGACTGACTTGCAAAAGGCCAGACAAATTTCAGCAGAGAACTGCCCAATTTCCTACTGAAATGCTTTCAACCTTATGCATCAATTCTAAGTCTCTAGAATCAAGGGAAGAGGGGAGGGCAAGTAGAATAGGCCCCAGAAGGCCAGAGAGCTGGAGATACCGATTTCTTGGAGGACAGTGGGAAGAAAGAAATTAAAGGAACTTGAGGTTCTGAATTCTGCCATTAAGCAACTGGGTGACCCAGGGTGAGTCCCATTTTCTGCGTGTGACTCACCTAAAGGGATGAGGTTGTACTAGCTGATCCCCTAAGGGTTCTACCACCTCTGATCTCCTGTGGTTCTAAAATATTCCCTTCTCTCCTCACCTTGTCCCATTCCCTCCCAAGAAGAACCACACACAGAAGCCCTTACCAACCACGACTTGGCTTATAGTAGTGGGAGGTGAAACACAGTCAAGAGCACTCGGAGTTGGGTCTTTCCCGAGAGAGAAGAGAGTCTTCCTGGAGCATGCCATGGCTTGAGAATAGTGCGTTGCCAGCAAGAGCCTCAGGCATGCCTAGCTGTGTGCAATTTGGGGCTGGTGACCCGGGACCCATCTACGTTTCCTGGGGGTTGTGCTGGGACTGCTCAGCAGTGAGCTCCTGGGGCAGCTGACAATGCTCCCAGTACAGCCCTGATCCAGGGAGCCTGTTCATGCACCTCTTGCATGCTGAGGATGTGTCCTGTAGGTCCTGTCCACTAAGACATTTGGCTTTGAGAGCCAGATTCCCACTGCCTATGTGAACACAGAGCAAACCTAGAGAAATGAGCTAGAACCCTAGACCACCAGCTGATTCCCATAGCCACAGATAGCCATGCCCCTGCAGTCCTGGCAAGGTCTTGCCTCTCCCCTGTCCCCTCTACTCCCTACTTCTCTCAGGCCTGGCTGGGTCCTTCTGAAGTTGGAGGGCTTTCTGTGTTTGTAAGGGCCAGCCAGCTCAGCCACAAAGCCCTTTGCTACATGAAGTTGATGTGCCCTACACACACGCTCACATATGTATGTACTCACTCACTGTGCCCCTACCTGTTGGGGCACCTGTTGTCATCTGACTCCTGGGCTATGAGTGGATGGCCGGGCCACAGCAGCCCTGCACTGTGCTTCCTCTGTCTCTATGCCTCTGTGGCCTTCCCAGATGAAGAGGTTGCTCAGCTTGGCAAACACAGCTGTAGCACAATACTAACCCTAGAGTGGGGTGTGCATTGATCTTGGGGCACAGAATTACTCTGGTCCCTTCACACCCACCCACTCCAACCGTATTCCCCTCCCTGCCTCAGCAGCACAGGCAGAGAAGTCAGTTCCTGGCTGGCTGGGCCAGGGAGCCCCCTGAGGGCCAAAGCTTCATCTGGCAGAAGGCCTATATACAGAGGGTAGGCAGGGCTGTCTCCGCAGGCAGGCAGGCAAGCTCCACTCCAGGCTGGGCAACCCCAAAGGGCACAGGAGGCCTCTATTCACAGGCCAGCTTGCTGTCGAAGCTGGACAGGGCAATGGCAAAGGCCTGCAGTGCACACAGTGGGTAGTTGTAATCCATGGTGAACACATCCTCTGCTACCCGGCCAAACTGCATCACAATGTAGTCCGCTGGGGCCAGGCACAAGCACGGAGAGACAAGGACAAAGCAGGGATGGTGGAGATAGGGAAGGACAGACACTCAAACCACAAGAGGGAAGAAAAAGCAAGAAGCGGATGCCAGGAGAATCCAAAAAGAGGTAAAACAGGCCAATTGGAACGAGAGGCAGGAGAGAAGTGGCAGATGGCAAAAGAGAAAGATACATACAAACACCAGGAGACAAAGAAGAGAAAAAGTCCATTTAAAGGCTGTTCCCATGCCTGAGACTCTGCTGAGTACACAGACCAGGGCTCCAAAGAAGGTTCTTCCAAGGCCTCCCAGACATTATTTTCAGAAGGTTCTTTACATCTAATCTAAGCTGCACAGCCCACATTCTTAAACTCTGGCCTGTATGGGCAGGGCTAGGTGAGCTGAACCCTCAGCTAAAAGCCCCAGGTGTCATGTGGACAGTAATGAGTAGGGGCAGAAACACTCACGGTCATTGCCATGGATGATCTGGAAGTTCTTCACAGAGGCCTGTGTGACGCGCCCATGGAAGTTTAGTACGTAGGACTGTGTGTCATCATTCCAGACAGGTGTCTTGTTTTGCAGCTCGATGATACTCTCTGTGTTCTTATTCTGCCAGCGTGCTAGCAGTGTCTCATGCTCCTGGGAGGGCAGCCTCACCTGAGTCAGGCCCAAGACTTGGCACCATGACCACCCCAAAAAGGGATCTGTCCCAGGAATGGGGGTTTTTAGATTTCCCTAGACCTCCAGGGCTTCTCACAATGTATCCCCTACACATATACACACTGGCTGGAGCTCTACCCTTAGACTAAGCTCATGCAGAGGCTAGGATGACGGGGAAGGGGGTAGGGTGGGGCAGAGACTCACGTTACGGGGGCGGATAGAGACTCTCTCATGAACCATGTTCATGCCAGGGACAATCACGCTCATCTTCCGAGGTCCCTTGAAGCCTAAGACATTTGTCTCCTGGGAAACAGAGAGAAAGAACTTGACACTGGCCACTGGAGGAATCTACTTACCTTCTGGAGAGACTGGGTGCAAGGAAATAAAGACGAAGGGCTA
The DNA here is from genome assembly GCF_027409185.1 of Cynocephalus volans. Lineage (NCBI taxonomy): Eukaryota > Metazoa > Chordata > Mammalia > Dermoptera > Cynocephalidae > Cynocephalus > Cynocephalus volans. The sequence continues at coordinate 108,750,602 of NC_084463.1, read as the reverse complement.
GTTTTCACCATCTCTACTTGAATAGACCTCAGTGAGGCCCTCCTGCCATCCTTCCTAAAATCTCATATACCCCTTGACATTTTACATCCCCCTCCCCTATTTTTTCTTCTTAGCATTTAACAGGAACATATTTATCTCACCTATATATATGTTTTCCAGCTTGTTTCCCCCAATAGGGGTGTAAATCCTATAAGGGTATAAATTATGTCTGTTCCCTACTAGATCATTAGTGCTTCAAACAGTACCTATAACATGGTTGGGGCTCAGTAAGTCAGGTTGCCTCCCCAAAATTGACCAGCAGGTGGCACCACGGACTCACAGAAAATAGCTGCGGACTCCCAATTGCCTTCCAGTACCCATGCCCAGGTTGATGAGGCATCCATCACTCATTTTAAAAATGAAGAAACTGAGGTTCACAGCGGTAGAGAAATCCTCTGTATTTATATTCCAGTTTGGTCATTTATGAGCTGTGTGATGTCACTAAGAGACCCAACCTCTGAGCTTCAGTTTCCTCATCTATAAAGAAAAGAGGATCTACCCTTTAGGTTGAGCATTCAGTGAGATGATTATACAAAAGGCCCTGTAATCCACACAGGACCTGGCATACCAGGAATGAAGTGGGGGATGCACAGACAAGAACCTAGGCCTCCTGCCTCCTGTCCAATAGACTTCTGGGCTAGGCTGCATAGAGCCAGGCCTGGTTCCCAGAGCCCCTTAACCAGATGTCCAGCTGTGGTCTGAGCCCTGAAGACAGGAGGTGAGGCCAGGGCCTCCATCTCAGGCAGGCATCAGTCTGCAGAGGACAACCCCTCTCCACACAGCCTTGTCTACCCACCAAGATAGACAAGATGGTCACCATATCAGGCAGCAAGTCCTGGGTCTCATGTCTAATTTGGAGACCAGCAACCCAAGAACCCAGGACTCACATAGCACACAGCTGCCAGCTCCTGACGCAAGGTTCCACTTTCCAAAGTAGAAGATGAGGCCTTCTGAGGGTTGACTCCATTGTCATAAACAGTAAACTTGGTGCCCATCAGGTTGGACCTGAAGGAAAGGCACAATCCATATAGGGTCAGGCACCATCTGCCCCAGCACAGGGAACAGCTAGCTAACAGTCTTTTCTGAGAAAAGCATGCAAAGCATTCTAGGCTGGGCCAGGAGCACACACATGGCTCAATGGATCCACATCTTTGAAAGAGCTTCATGGGCAGAAGGCCTGGACTTGTTCTGAGTTGAGTCAAAGGGCATCTCAATTCAGTGAAGGAATTTCAGGGAGGTAAATCAGGATTCAACAGGTTTCCATGCCGTGGGTGAAAAGGGGTGCTCCCCTCATGGAAGGAGAGCAAGCAGAATGGCATCTCGTAAGACTGTAGAGGGAACTTAGCGGCCCGTGGAGAGTGGATGTCATGATCTCTCCTGTCCTGTCCTGCCTGAATCCTGGTCCGGCCCCATCTCCAGCTTTCGATCTTTGCCTCTAATCTTTATTTATGCTGCCCAAACCTGGTACTCTGTTTTGCAGCAAACCCTATCTCTCCCTTAAGGCCTAGCTAAGAGCCTTCTACCATACCACCCCCTCACCCCGACTGCTGTTACTCTTCCCCCAGGAACTCACTTTCAGCCTTGCTCTTGGCAGTGACCATGGGGCCTAGGCAGCTCTTTCATGGTGGCCTGCATCATCAGTGACATCCTGGGGTTTGATCCATTACTTTTGGTGGGCCTGTACCCACCTGCCTGGGAGCAGTTTAGGGTAGGGTGTGTAAGGCCCATTTTCAAGTCTGGCTGGGCACAGATCTGGGCCTATGGTTGGATCTGATGAACAGAGAGGATCCCAGTAGAGGATCCAACACTGGCTTAGATCTCCTTTCAGGGAAGGGAGATGCCATCTACAGAAAGCCTACCCCTGCCCCTCCCTCCCACTCCTGCCTGCTTCCCGGGCAAGTGCTGATACCGCAGTTTCCCGATGTAGCTGTCCCCTCCTCGAGACAAGTCTGTTGGGTCCACAGAGATGAGGTAATTGGAAGTTTTACTCTTCTTTCTCTTCCTTCCCGCCAGGAGGAACACCTTGGGGAGTGGAGCAAGGTCATGTTCCAGACACAGCCTCTGGCTGCACACAATCATGGGTGCTAGTCACACACACCCCCCCTCACACAAGTAACTCCCTTGCTTCAGATCCCAAACCCATACACAGATGGTCTCCAACTTAGGATGGTTGGACTACTCTTTATTATAAAATAGGCTTCATGTTAGATGATTTTGCCCAAATGTAGGCTAATGTGAGTGTTCTGAGCACATTTAAGGTACACTAGGCTAAGCTATGATGTTCAGTAGGTGTATTAAATGCATTTTTGGCTTTAATGATATTTTCAGCTTAGGATGGGGATGTCAGGATGTAAGCCCACTGTAAGTCGGGGTGCATCTGTATGTGCACACACATGTAGGTACTGGCAAACACAAAGGTATGCACTGACCAGGCACGGAGGCTTTTGTTTCTTTGGGAACTGAGATGTCAGTGTTGGACCTACAGTCACAGTCCAGCCCTGAGGACCTCAAGCCTGCCTAGATGAAAATGCACACCCAGACCAACCTCACCTTCTTCCCATCATTGCGGTCCAGGTGCAGGAAATAGGTGGGGTACATGCCCCGGTCCATCCCCTTCTTGTCCCGTGTGATCCGGCATTTGATGGTGATACCCTGGGGGGCTGGCCTCAGTGCAAACTCCTCAAGATCCTGGACCTCGACATCCACCAGTGGCTCTGGGGTAGTTGGACTGGGAGCTGAGGCTGCATCCTACAGGGAGAGAGAATAGGAGAGTCTGAGCCCCAGGGACTGTAAGATTGGTGGTCTAGGATACAAATCTGCACCTCTTGACTGGGTGGTGGTGGGAGACAAGGCAAGATCCCTGGGATGTGGACCTGGCCATCCTGGCCCTGGGGTCAGGAACTATCCTCCCAGCCCTTCCTTCTCCTCAACAGTCCCTGAGGTGGAGACAGATATGGGGAGATCCTCAGAGGTTATCCTGTCCAACTCCAGCTCCCCGCCACCTCACTCCCCTGGCCTGGATGAAGAAATCAGGAGCAGGGTGGAACAGCAGAAGAGCCCAGCCAGGGCAGCTCTTAAAAGGTGTCTGGATCCACCCCTGGCCCCCACGAATTCACACACTCACTCCACCTTCCAACCTGGAGGAGCAGTCCTCTGATCGCTGCGTCTAACCTCCTGCTATGGTGAAAGCACCTCACTCACCCTGATGGACTTCCTGCTAGTAGCTGAGCTGGGGCGGGTGTTGCTGTTCAGCTGCGAGGAGCTAGAACTGTTCTCGTCCTCGTCCTCCTCTTCCTCTTCAAAGCTCATGCTGCTGGAGATGCCTGGCCGAGCAGAGGAACGGGAAGGGATGAGTGAGGCAGAGTCTACCCCCTGAAACATTGGTGGTCACATACAGACACACGTTCACAGACACTGACTCACCCACATGTCCAGATCTCCATAAGGACACACATTCCCTCAGGTGCACACGAACTGGGGCTGGTCACAATCCTAAGGATAGTCCCCACCACCCACCGCTATTTCAGCTCAATCCCTGCATCTGCCTGCTCTTCCCTTCTGACAATCACATTGCCCTGTCTCTTGTATATCAAGGCCTACACTGAGCTGACCCTGCACTGGGAACCTCCATATCTGACCTCAGGCCTACTAGAGGCCTTGGCTGGCATAGGCCATGGAATCTGCCAGGGAAAAGGCCTCAGCTCCTTACTCAGCCTGATGTGCAGGTCCCACTGGCTCATCTTTACCCCTGCCTGCCCTGAGCCCATCTCAACTGTTCTCCCCCCAGCTTCTCCCAGCTGGAATGTTTATTCAACAGCCCTTCCTCCAGGAAGCCATCCTTGATTAGATTCCTCACAATATGTGTGGCACTGCTAGGCTTCCTCCCTCACCATCCTTCTCAGGGTGGGGAAACTGGACAACAGGTTTCAAGGAGGATCTGCCCTGCCTCTTGACATCGTGGCTGCTCCCTCTAGCTCAGCAGACATATGGGGAAATTTTGCAAAGGGAGCTTTTTCTAAGGAGTGAAAGGGAGTAGAAAATCTGCCCCCAAACCTGGGCCTCCCTGAGGTGAGGTTGGAGGAGACAGGGCTGGGTTGTGGATTGGTTACCTTGAGTACTTTCCCTCAACTTGGCCTTATCAGGGGCCCCTCCCCAAAAGTTTCTCACCTGTCCCCAAGAGTGCCCTCCCCTACTACGGCCAGGGAAGGGCTGGGACAAACACAGGAAAGCTGTGCTCCCGGAGAAGGGTGCATCTGAGAACCTAGGAATGAGCTTTGGGGGGTGTCATTGGGCCCCCATGGGGCTCACCCTTCCTCTGCATCGTGGCACGGAGGTCCTGCCCGCTGGGCTGTGCGCCTCCACCAGCTGCCGTCTCCCCTGCGTCCTGCGTGTGGTCTGACTGGCCCACAGTCAGGATCTGCACTGGGCCTTGGGCCTCAGACTTGTCTTCTGCCAGTGTTGCTGGCTCACTGGTGCCTGCAGGCCACGGACACTCCTGAGTTACATCTGGGAGGGCAGAGGAGGGCCTGGATGCTCAGATGTCCACAAAGGGAGTGAGGAATGAGTGGTGGGGCTCTCTGCAAAACTTAATTTGCAAAACTGATTTTTAAAAACTAATGACTGCTGTCAGTCTGCTAATGATTGGTAGGTAAGCTATGAAGGGATGTGGGCTTTGTTTCTTCTGCTCTTCCCCCAAATTAATTGCCAAGAGTTGGCTTGAAATACCCCACATCCTTCAGGCAGACGGCAGCCATCTACAAAACCAATTGCACAGTGGAAAAAAACAAGATGGAGAACAAGTATTGATCCAGACCATAGCCGAGGCCAAGATTCATTCATGGATGTGGCCAGCTACAAGTAACCAGTGCTGGCGGTTTCTCTCTCTCTCTCACACACAGTAACTCATACACATCATTAAAAATATATGAGGTCCCTAGAAAAAGCTTGTGGTTGGTTTACACTTGCCTTCCCAAGTGGAGGATCTCCCATCCTATATCAACCTTCCTGCCCAAGTTCACAGCTTTGGTAACAAAAGCCAGGCCTGGCCCACACAGGTGGCAGCCACCTTGCCTGGCTGAGCTATGCTTGCAGTGCTGCGGCCAGCTCCAGAAGCCCACGGACCCTGACAGTGTCCTGGAAGGCACTTCCCATGAACAAAAGACAAGGAACGGGATGTCCAGCCAGGGGCCACCATCACTGTCCTGTATTTCTAGGGATCTTTTCTGGAGAGAGAAGAGCAGAGGGAACAGAGTGGTCTGTGGCCCGGAGACTGCAATGGGAACTAGAGTAGGGAGTTGAGGGAAGCTCACATTATGAGGAAGCGCTGACAGCAAGGGCTGCGCAAGGATGGGGCAGGCTGCCCGGGAGGCAGTGAGTCTCCACTGAAAGGAGTGACCTGGCCCAGGCTGGACAAGATCCAGGATGGAGGGAGCTCAGACTCAGGGAGTTCTGGGCCAGCTGAGCTAGACTTCACTTCCTGGCAGTATGATGGACTTGCCCATGCCCACGGGCCAGCCCAGGCACCCTGTGAGGTAGACAGGCCTGTGAGCCAGCTGAGTGGGGGCCCTGAGTGCCAGCCTGTGCCTTCACTGAGGCTGCTCACCTCCAAGTCAGGAAGATAAGCCTCCCGGCAAAACTCCAGTTGGGGCCAGACCTACTGGGGAGGGCTGTAGAGAAGGCAAGCTAACCTTTGTGCTTTCCCTTCTTCTCCTTCCTAGAGGCCCCGCCCTGGGCCCCTGCTGCACCTGCTGCCTTGGTTCTCTTGGCTGAGGCTGGTGCTGGTGGGCGGGCTGCTCCCAGCTGCACACTGGCAAGTGAGTCGGCTTCTTGAACTGCTCAGGAGACAACCCGAGACAGAGAGAGAGAGAAATGGGCATTGGGTGAGACCAGGGCTCCCACTTGAACACATTCCAGCACTGCATTTCCCAATCCTCCGAGCCCCTGTACCACCTCCTGGACCCTCAGAGTCAGGCCCACTCATTCTACCAGGCAGAGGCCCTAGGGATCTCCCAGCCCAGTGATAAAGTCAACAGCCAGGCCAAAACCGTGACCAGCCAAGAAGCAGAGCAAAGTTCTGGGCCAGCAAACTGTTCTGAGCCTGTGCAGGGGCAGAGAGTATCCATGGGAGTGTGTATTGTTGAAGACAGTGGAGGAAGACAGCAAAGGCTGCATCTTCTGGAAGATACCACAGCCAGGGGCAGCAGTCCAAGGAGCCTGCACCGGGGCCCTCCTGGGACAAGCTCCTGGTGGAAGAATAACTTGGGATACAAGGAGCAACACATAGCAACACTGAGGTTTCAGAGGGGTCACAGCTGGTGGCCAGATTCTCCCCACAATCTGCTCAAAATCCTTGAATGGTTTCTGACTGCTCTTAAGGTGAAAGCCAACATTCTCCTGCATGTCTGGCTCCTCCATCTCCCTTCTCCTTGGCCAGTTAACTGCACATTTCTCACTTCCTGCACACCTAGTGTCCCAGCCACAGCAGGCTTTTCAGTGCCCTGGATGTACTGGACTCCCTCCTGCCACAGGGCCCTTGCCCTAGCTGTTCCCACTGCCTGACTGCCCTCCCCACCTGATGACTCCCACACACCCTGCAGATTTCAGCTCAGGAGTCACTTCGTTGGGGAAGTCGTCTTTGACTCTTCTAGAGAACGCAGGTGCTCTGTCCTCCACTCACAGAGCCTGGCTTCTTTCCACAATGCACACCTGTGCCCATCTGTTTAACACTCTCTCCCCACCTAAACCATGAGGTCCAGGAAGCAGAGACCATACCCACTTGTGCTCACCCAGGACCCACAGCTTCTAATCCAGAGCCTGACACAAAGTCGGCCCTCAATAAAAATTTAAGAAATGAATTAATGTGTAACATGAATGAGCACAGCCAATAGGTCAAAAACTTTACTGGGATAAACCTTCAGTTCTGATGTATGTCGAACTCCCTCATCTTCTTCTTGGAATGATGCCCCATATTTAAAACCAAGAGCCAGTAGAGGGCAGGGCAGGAGGCAGCTAATGCCCTGCGTGGGTTGGGGCTAGTTGTGGAAACACACTTCCCAGATCTGCCAGTGACATGTGCAGCAGCCACCCCAGGGCTTGTCCACCAGAGAAGCAGCATCCACAGAAGTCAAATGTCACATGCTCAAATGGCTTCAGTGAGGAAAGCCCTTGGAGGCCCAGCCTGGTCTGGAGGCCCAGCCGGGAACAGCAATCAGCTGACTTTGGACCCTGGAACATATCATGGCTCCTTCAAATTTCAAAGCCCTAAGACAGAGGATTTTCCTCATTTTATAGTGGAGAAAATACTCTGAGAGGGTAAGTGACTCGCCTCAGTCACAAGTGAGCAGGTCATCGGCACTGGCACCACCAGAAACTGTCTCCTGACTTTGGTTGTGCCCTCTCCCCACAGGTGCTACTTCTCTTACCATAGGCCTGGCACTGCCCTGGCACACAAAGCAGGTGCTCAAGAAACACCTGCCAAATGACTGCACATCAATGACTTCTCAAGATGGTGGCCTCTGGCACAAACTGGCAGGGCCCAAAGTCCTGGTTGCAGGCTCCCATCCCACATGCAGTCTTGATGGGTCAGGTGCCAGCTTGGCAGAGCTGGGGCTGAGATGCCCACAGCAGCAGGCCAGGCTCCACAGGACCCGGAACAGTGGCTGCCTTCCCTGCAGGGCACCAGTACCCAGAGACAGCGCTCATAGAGGCTGGCTCTATGAGACAGCTGGACTGAGGTCCTGTCCCGTTCTGTGAAGGGCCTCTCAAGTGAAGTACAGACATACCAGGTATGGCCTGGGGTGCTGAACTGAGGTACATGCAGGGGAATAATCAGGAAGGAGCTTCAGATCAGGGAGGTGACGTACTATGGTGGAAAAACCGTGTGGAGTCTGACAGGCCTGGGTTCAAAGTCCAGCCCTGTTGCTCATAGCAGCGTACCTTGGGCAAGTCACTGAACCCCTCAGAGCCCAGGTCCTTATCAGCGGTGTGGGGATAGTGAGCTACTGTGAGGACGGAAAGAGAGAATGCAGGTAGAGCACCAGCATCATGCCGTGACGCTGGCAAAAGCCCCCAAACAGCCTTTATTAGTAGAAATGAAGTGGGTTCCTCAGGGGGCCTGAATGCACGTGGGGAGTGAGCTTGTACACTGTGCATGCCACAAACTGGCACGAGGCAAATGAGACTCAACCGCTGCCCTCCAATGCACAGACAAGGGGGCCCAGGGAGCTGAGGGCTGGGCTAGCACAACACAGAGGAGAATCCCCTGAGACACGGAGGGGCAGGGCACGGCCAGTGGGCACATGAAAAGGGTTAGTCCTGAAGTGAGGCAGTTGCCAGTAGTTCCATGTGGCTGGAGGCTCCAGATCACGGTTGCTGAGGTTCTTCCTAACTACAGAAGTCAGATGCCTGCGACCTTCTTAGAGTTACTATTTGATGGAGTGGCTGCCGGGATTACCGACACCAGCAGGGGGCAGTGGTGACTGAGCCCAAGCCCAAGCCCCTCTTTCAAGTTCAGAGAGACCAACCCTCTGTCTGGCCTAGGGTACTCTTAAGCTAAGCAGGAGGGAGGGTCGTGAGCACAGGGAAGCAATGGAGCCATCCCCTCCCCAGAATGAGCTGCAGAGAATTCCACCCAGGTGGTTCTGCTGAGCACCACAGCGTGTGAGAATGGGAGCTGGAGGCTGCAGGTCATTACCATTCTGGAGGCCTGAGCCAGGGACAGGGACCTGCAGGTCAGAGACCAGGCAGACTGAAGGTGCAGGGAGTTCAGGGAGGATAGGAGACAGGCGTTTGTCCCAAGAGACACTAGTTAGTGTGGGGCAGGATGCTGAGAGACAGGTTCCTCTCAGGAGACAGAATACTGGTGGTGAGCAGGCTCTGTTCTACTCTTAGGAGCTGCCTCCTGCTCTCGGTGAAATGCTCCATATCAGAAACATGGACTTCTAAACTCCTGACTCCATAAAGTTTTAGCCTGCTGGCCCCAGCACCCGACTCAGGAGGCAACAGCCTGAGCGCAGGCAGGAACCCAAGGCTGTAGGTCCCAGTTTTTTCCACCCACTCCACTCAGCTGTTCACCTGGGCTGAGAGCCATACTCAGCCTGGGCACATCCTGACAGGATGAGCTCCTCACCTGCCCAGGGTGGCAGGAAGTCCCTGAGGGGCTCCCCAAAACAGTGCAGGGTGTGGAGCCACAGAGCAGGGGTCTCCCTGGGCTGGCTGTCCCTGGGGCAGCAAGCAGGTGTACCTTGGTAGCTGGTGTTGCCACTGCTGCTGAGGTAGGACTCCACCAGGGGGGCTTGCTCCTCTGACTGCCGAGCCCGCCGGCTCCGAGGCCGCCCATCTGTATTGGCCTGCACCATCAGGGGCTCCTGGCGCTTCTTCTTCTGCTTCTGCTCCAGCAGGGCCCGCTACAGAGGCACAGGGCAGGCACAGAGGTTGGCTGGCCCACCGCCTCCACCAGGAGGGAGGGGTTCCCAGAGACGGATCCAAGAGAGTGCCCTGCTTGCTCAGCTGGGTACCAGAGGTTGCACTGGGGTCTACAGCCCACTGTGGGCCAAGGCCCCATGTCCTTGGCACCCCTAGACTTGGGGTCCAGGAAAGGGAGGCTGCCTTGGCAGGATCACAGCACAGACATCCATCCCTTCAGCTGCAGTCACCCTGCTGGCTGGCTGCCTGGCAGAAGCTCCATGTACTGAGGCAGCGTTACTGCTGAGCTGGTAAAGGAGAAAGCATGCCTCCAGGTGGGCCCCTTTCCCCATCAGACAGGATCACTCAGGGAAGAGGGACAGCCCTCCCCCTCTGCCCTCAGAGGTCCCAGTGCTGACTCTGCCCTTCCACCAGGCCCCAGCCTCACTCACCTGCCGGTCAAGCTTCTGCTGCCTCAGGTTGCTGCCCTCATCATCTAAGACACTGCAGAGGAGAGAGGATCATTCAGGGCCTGCCTATGAGCTGCCAGGATAGAGCCCAGAACCCATCCCAGAACCTCTGTGTCCTTTAAACCCCTCCCGTCATGGCTCCTGGGATTCAGGGAGCCCACATGGTGGAGGGAGGAAGGGTGGAGGCTGCCATCTAGTAACTGGCTTGAAACATATTTCTGCCACTTTGATAGCTTATCTCCTGCTAGGTTCCCTGTTGCCCCAGCTGGATTGGCCCCAGCAAGTACAACAGGAGACCTTCCCCTGGGATCCCTGAGCAGGGCCAGGCTACACAGAGATCCGGGGGATCCCATCCAGAGGCATCGCCCACAAGCCACGCCCTGAGGCTGGGCTTCAAACCCCGGGGCCTACTCCATATGGGGAGCTCACAGCATTCCACCCCACTTCTTTCCATCGTTTCTGGAAGATGCTGGGTCCTCCCATGCAGGCCTTCTCCCCATCTGTTCAAAGCAAACTTCTGGCTCTCCAGGTAAGCAGAGCGGAGATGCTAACATTGTCCACTCCCTTTCCCCACTTAGAGAGTGCAAAGCGTCCTCCTTATTTGGGAGAGTAAGGCTAAGAGACCAACCAGTCCCTCAGAGCAGGGCAAGCACAGAGCTAGGGCAGGATGTCTGCAAGATGGACACCACACATCAATGCACAGCCCAGCAATCGACCACCAGGCCCTTCCTGGGCCACAGACATGACACAGGCAGCTGAGGACATTAAATCCGGAGCCCCACAAGTAGTGGGATGGGTAGCTTCATCTCACCCATCCTGGCCCTGCCTCCCAGGAAAGAAGGACACAAGTATGGAGCGAGTAATGCAAACCACTTAGATTTCCTGCTAGCCCAGGTTATGTGCATGAGACCTCAGCCCAAATCCTATGAAAGCCAAGGTCAGGACAGCTGCATGGGGTGGAGCTGGAGCCTGAGGTTCTGAGCTCTGGGAAGCCCCAAGCAGCCCTGACCCAGTTATGCTGGAGCCTGCCCCTGAACCAGACCTGTGTGTGGGTACCAGCGCAGGCATGCCCGAGGGCGTGAGGTTTGTGTGAGGCTGGAAGGAAGTGTGTGAGTACATCTCATGAGTGTGCACACATGTGTACAGACACCTGTGTAAGAACTGGGTGTGCCTGTGAGAAGGTGAATACATCATGCACGTAAGGGGGATGGATGAGGTCAAATCACGCCAAGGACAAGGTGAAGACATGTCCACCTCCTCCTGACAGCCAACCCCTTTCTAGCTGGAACAATCGTTGACCTACATGTCCCTTAAACTACCTGTATCTCCAAGGGATGGCTCCAGAGGGTGGCAGGAAGTCCTATCACACACTGCCCACCACCTGCCTCTGGCTTCATCCACCCACCTCCCTCGCCACAACCTGTGAGGACTACACATATTTTCAGCTGGTAGCTGTCCTACCTACTTGACATCTGGGAAGGCCTTTCCCAGCTGGAGGACTGCCACAAGGACTTCTAAAGGGCTCAGGTACCAGGGTGAGCAAGACGCCTGAGGGCCCTGCCAGGTCTGAGGCTACAACTCTACACTTCAAGTCAATGGCCTGAGTAACACGAGGGCAAAGCATCTGCTCACAGACTGACTTCAAAGGGTCAGACCCACAGACCACTATGGTCGGCCACATGGGCAGTGCACACTCACTACTTCCAGGATGTGGGTGAAAATGCTCTGGGATCTGGACAATGGCACCTGGCTGACAGGAACCACTGGGTCTGAAATGCTACTGTGCTCTGCTTGCCAAGCCCTGTCCCTGGGCAGCTATAATCCTCACAGTGCGTGCAACCTCCACAAGACAGTGCTGGCTGCCCTTCGTGCCAGAGAGAGAACATTTCACAACTTACTGGGAAGTCACAAGCCACTAACATGTTCAGAGGGCAGGGACAGGGGCAGTCATCTGGGTCATCCCTGGAACTGGGCTTGGCTGAGCAGAACAAAGAAAATCCCTTCCATGGTGCTGGCACTAAATATCTAGAATCATTTAGAAAGGAGACATCAGCTGAAAAGTAAAGCTCCTGTCAGCAAAGCCACCTCCAGAAATGCTAATTTCACAGTGGTGGCTAATATCCTTATCTATGCGGGCGGGGGGGGGGGGGGGGGGGGGGGGGGGCAGGGGACGTTTTCCTACAACAAACCCCTGTCCCACTGCCATGGACTTTCTACACAGTTATGCCGGGGGCAGGAGGCTGCTTTCCATGAAAACATTACTTCCTCTGTCCCCACCTCCATTCCCTGATGGGGAAGAATGAGAGCCACAGGCTTTAGTCACACTGATTACTAGGTCAGATTACAGGTAGGAAGGACTTAACCACAGGCCTTCAGAGAAGGATGGATGAATACCAGGGCTAGGCTCCTGAAAAGAGATTCCAGAAACCTCAGCTATTCCGGAAGAGCCTGGAGAGCCACCCACCAACTCTCTCCCCTCCAGGCATGCTCGAGTACCCAGAAGGAAAGGAGTGTGCACGGCTGGGGGCGGCAGCTGCGGAGAAGCAACATGCTCCTGGTGGATGGGAGTGTGCATAGCTCAGCAAGACCCATCCAGGAGCGCCTACGACAAATCCAACTAAATGAAGAGGCTCCAAGAGTGGGCACAACACGTGGCGCAAGCCAGGTTCCCAGTAAAGGGCGTTTTTCTACGAGAGCTGCAACAGTATGAGGTGGACCACAAGCACCTAGCAGCAACCAGCTTGACCTAGGTGGGTGTCCCTGGCTAAGGACAAGTATCCAACCACACATCTCTCCCTGGTGAATAACAAAGGCTGCCCAGCAAGCAGCCCCGTGTTGTGGAGCACAATGATGACGATGATATGGCTGTCTCCAGAGAGAGCAGAATCAAAGCTCCTCTCACTTCCTCAGCAGGCCCAGCTCTCCTCCCGCCCCCACCCAGATGGCCCTGCCTCCCCATCTCCACTATGGCACCATTCCTAGGGCATCTTCCTTCCTCACCAACACCTCCCCAGCCTGCCTCTTCCTGCTGGGCACTGTTCTAGGCTGCACTGAACGATAACCACGCAAGGAGACAGTAATGGCTTTTTAATGACTCCAGCTCCAATTATGGAATCACAGCCAAACACAGGCTGCCAGCTGCAGCCCCGCCAGCAAACTCGGACGGGAGACAGGGCACTGATGGATGGGTCTTCCCGCTGACCCTGGCAGCTCCTTCATTACAGTTGCCTCCTGCTGGGGGCCAGACCAGGGAGGCCTAGAAAAGCACCAGCCATTGGCTGACGACAGTCAGAGAAACCCAGTCTGCAGTATCCACCAATCCATATGCTCTCCCCAGGGCCAAGGAGGTGGCAACTTCACCTCCCAGGGAGCCAGCCGTTTTACATCCACTTGCTCCCTCCAGGCACCTGGCAGATATCTGGGGAGTAAACCATGACTGACAGCAAGGGGGCAAGGGCACAGGGGAAAAGCAAGACACAGCCAACATATTTAGGAAGCCTGTTTCTCTCCCTTTCTTCTTAGACTTCACCTTATATGCTCCTGCTAATCCATTGCTCCAGAGGCCCAGGGGCCAGGACAACCTAGGGACAGGCCCAACCATCTGGATACACTCTCCGTGCCCACTTTGCTCTCATTCTTTCCCTTGAGTCACAGTGGAAGCTGCCCCTGCTGGGCCCAGGAAATCAGAGAAGTGAGCTTTCAGGGGAGTAAAGACCACCCAGGGTATCTGGCTGCGACCCTGGGCCCAGTGCCAGACCCCCAGCAAGTCCAGATCTGTGGCTTCTGTTGCCTACCAGCTGTTTGGAAGACAGTGGAAATGGGCAACTCCAGAAGGGAGAGGAACATGCTGCTCACAGACTTCCAGCATCCTAGGATGGGCCATCTGCATGCCCAGACTTACCAGATGCATTAAAACTGCTAGGGGCACTAAGCCCTACCTTGGTAATTCAGAACTGCTGGGGAACACACTCCCAAATCAACCCCAATCTCACTTTCTTTTTTAAAGCAAGTGCCTTAGATGATTCTAATGCTCAGCCATGTAAATGGAGACCATGAGCCACAGCTGGTGATCTCTAAAGAACAAAAAGGAAATTGGGGAGTTGCTATAAGGCTGCTGCCAAAGGAGAAGTGGTGGGCCCAAGCATCCATGGCAACTCTGAGGCCAAACCTGCAGAACTGAAAGAGTCAGGAGTCTTGCTCAATCAGTAGTCATACTGCTCCCCAGAAGGCAAAGTGAGGAAGTGTGGGAGAATCCTAACAATGGCCAAGAGGAGAGGGAACCCAGAAACACACTTAGGCTCAGCACAAGAAAGACAGTTTCTAACAGTCAGGGGTGCTACAGGGAGCATTCACACAGGGAACTAGATGGCCTGTAAGGGCCCTCCCAGACTGAGGTTCCCATTCTATGACCTAGGGCCATGATTTTCAAGCAGTGCTTCAGGAGGACCCATCATGATGGGAGAGCACTGTATTCCTCAGGTGTGCTGAGAATCCAGGTGTGGTGCCAGGAGAGCTGAGGAAGCCCTAAAGCTACATAGACATGCCACTTTGATTCAAAGAAGTGGGCAACTTGTTTATGCTGGGTCATGCTGGGGACACATGGGACCAGATAAGGTCCCTGCTCTCAAGGAGTTCATGATCTGGTGAAGGAAACACCAGGCAATGGCCTCAGGACCATGCAGACAAGAGCACTGAGGACAGCACTGGCCACCAATCCCATCTGGCAAGGTCCTCCAATATGCCTGTGGGCCATAGTCCTACTAACTCTCAAGACTCCACCTAAAACTTATTAAAGGCTGTAAAGTCATGCAACACAGGGATTTAATGTCTTCAAGAACAGTGGTAAAGCGAAACTGGCAGAAATGGAAATTACTTGTAGTAATAGAAAAAATAAATGGCAAAAATGATTCCAGTTGTTAACTTTACACACTAAATGGCTCTCTTCTAAGTCAGAATGTAAGATTAATCTGTGATCATTATAAACTGAGCCAAAATTACGCGTAAGATTATCACCAACTATCACTGCACTGCTTCAAAGAGACTGAGCTCGACCCAGGGAATGCAAGGTGCAGCCAGCACAGATGGGAGTAAAACCCCCACCAGCAGAGTAACAAGAAGTCAGCCAGCCCCTCACCCACAAACCAAATGCCACATTCCAGTTCTGACATGCTGTGGCATTAGGGAAACCTCACACCAGTCAAAGAACGTGCACATGTGCCATCATCTCCACCCCCATCTGCAAGTAAAATACCTTGTCTCCTGCCCCAGTTTTCTCTGAGATCAGACAGGCATGTGGCTTTGACTGCAGTCAGCAGCCCAGTTAATGCAAAAGGCAATCTGAATCTCTTTCTCTCAGCCCAGGTCTCCCCACTTTGAAAGTCTATACCTCAAGTCCAATGCTTTCTGAGGCTAAGTGCACGCCCAGTAAGACACCAGCAGGACAGGGCAAAAAGGATCCTGGCAACTTCTGACTACAGCCTGCTCCCATCTAGACACCTACCATCCCTACAACAGAACAAGAAGGCAGGTGACAGAGGAATGAGAAAAGCAGGCAGGGCAGGGCCAAAAGGGCCCAAGCTACTCCCAGGGCTAGGCTTCCAGGGTTGCAGGATTTGGTGCTCCAGGCTGAGTGTGTGGGCATGGGGAGAGGGGTATTTGGGCCTGGGCTGGGACAAGAGCCAAATCACTCTTGCAGGATGCCCATGCCCTGGGCACTTGCTGGAGGACAGTTATTTCCTGGAGACATTCCTACTTCCTTAGGGACCCCCTTCCCGGGAGCAGGCTTAAGCCTCCCCAGCTTGAGCCAGATTTTCTCTAAGATCCATGCACTCACTTTACAAGTTGCTTTAGTCCTTGGCTTCCTGGCAGAGGCTTCTTGGGAGAGGCTTCCTGAACCATGACCTGGCCTGACCCAGCCTCCAGTTTGCCCAATCCTAAACACACCATCATCTCCATGGCCGTAAGTGCTGCCCCCCTCAGCTTCTGAGTTAGTCTGTGGCCACCCTGCCACAGGTCCTTCCACAGCACTGGAGTGCACTCAGCCCACAGGCGCTGCCAGACACCTCTGCTAGAAAAGGTTACTGATAATCCATGGGGCTGCACTGTCTTCTAGAAGGTCCTCAGCCCACATGTGCCAAGAAGGACCAGGATGCTCCAGAAACTACCTGTGCCCCCAGCCTGGGTGTCTGTTTGGGGTGGCAGCTCTTCTGAGCCAGCACAGCACCTGGCCCCTGATGGGAATATCTCCCTGATCCACATGAGACTCTGGGGTGTTACTGCATGTCACCAGGAGACCCTATGGGTGACTTGTGTGTGCACACACGTGTGTGTGTGTGGTGGTGGTGGTGGAGGAACGACAAAATAATGTGGGAAGCCCTGAAACGCCCACAGGAGCTGAGATTAGAGGCAACAACAATTCTCAAGAGAAACCCTGAATTCCCAGGCCAATGACATGTGCCTGAATGCAAAAGAATCTGCTTTTAACAAGCCTGGGACAGCCTTAGCTGGTTTCCATTTGGGATGCTGTCTGGACAGACACATAGAAGAGCTCTGTCAGAATTATTTTCTCAGTGACTGGTATCAAGCCTGAGAGCAGGCTTGTGCTACAGGGCGGGTCCTGAGGGTCTGGTCTGCTACCGACAGGTACATGCACCTGGATGGGCAATAGCACAGCAGGCCTCAGCAGCCCAGCACCCTTTTCACACACATGCCTCTCAGGGAGGCCTAGAGACAGCCCTGTAGCCCATGGCAACCAAGAAGCCAATGGGTGGCTAAGGATCTGGTGCTGCCATGGCAATGAGCTCCTTCCCTGGTAAGAGAATGGAGTAGAGTGGATGGGGAAAGACTTGCACCTGCGTGAAGCCCAGGCGACCACCTCGCCACCCACCTCCCAGGCAGCTGGGAGAGCCCACAGTGTCTGGGAACATAGGGTGAGGGGCTTCTGAGTGTGTCGAGTGCTTTTGTGCATGTGAGGGCAGTTCTACATATTGTGAGCTGGTGTGTGTCCAGGTGTAGACACATAAGTAGATTACGAGTCTCTGAAAGATACTGAACAGTACTTGGGAGTGGGCAGTAGGTGTCAGCTATTCTCCGGATACAGGATGTGCATGTGCACAGATATGTAGGCACGCGCCTGTGTGAACCCAACAATTCGTGTGTGTAGAGATAAATGAACGCATGTGCGTATGAGCGGCCATGTGCTTGGTTCAGAGTAACGGTCTCCATGAATCCATGCTTTGAGGCTGTGAACCGACCAGCAGGCGCGTCTCGGACCGATGCGGGGACCTGTCGGTGCATGCGTGCAGATGTGTAAATGAGTGCGCGCACGCTATACATGCGTGTGACCGGGTGCTGGGCCTAGTTGGAGGCTCAGAGTAGTGTGCGCTCCCACCAAGCGGCCACATGATGCTGCCGGACCCTACAAGGCCCACACTGGCCCCTTCCAGCAACCGCAGCCAATAAAGGGGTGGAACAGAGCAGGCAGGTTCAGTCCGCCAAGCCCCCAAAGTTGGGGTAGGAAAGAACAGCGTCTCCAACCGGCGCCCCAGTGTTGGGATAGGTGGGAAGGGTATAGGTGCCTTGCGCCCCGGCCGGGTGTTTCCAGCCGGCCCCACGTCCCGGGTCAGGGATGGTGGGCGCCCCCGGATCGGCGCCCTCGAGCCTGCCCCCCGCCCTCAGCGTTGGCGGGTGCTGAGGCGGGCCCGCGTCCCCGAGTTGAACAGAAGGTGGGGGCCGGCGGCCGCGTACCTGTAGGGAATCCAGTCGGAATGCGACTTGGAAGTCATGTCTCTCCGGGGCAGGGAGGCGGCTGCGGACCTGGAAGCCGGGGCCCGTGGGGGCCGACGCGGGGGCCCTGATCAGCTCCCGGGCCGCCCCGGACCGCATCCTCCCGGGCCGGGGCGCTGGGCCCCGCCGAGGCCCGCGCTGCACGCCAGGGCCCCGGCCGCAGTCTCAGCGAGCGGCTGCCTGCGCGGCGCAACCGGTGCAACGGGCGAGGCGGAGGGAGTGCGCGGCGTCTCGGCGGGCGGGCGGGCGCGCGCGCGCAGGCGGGAGAGGCCGGCCCGCACCGCCCGGCGCCCCTCTCCGCCCCGGCCGGCCGGGAGCAGTGCGCGGCGGCGGCGGCAGCAGCGGCGGCCCGCCCCGGCAGAGACCCCGCCCCCAGGCCCGCTCGGGGCCTCCGAAGCGCCCCCGCCCCCGCCCCCTTCCCCCGAATCGCCGGGATTCACGACGCACACGCGTGACCGTGCCCGCGCCCGCCCCCGCCTTCGCTAACAGCTGCGCTGCTACCAGGCGGGTCCCCACATCACCGAGCCTCAGTTTCTTCCTCTGTGGAACGGGGATAATTCTAACACCTGCCTGCCTAGCTACCTGGCCTACCCATCACCTCTAAGGGATGGGAAACAGCTGCTCAGATTGGGCGGGGAATCCAGTTGTGCTGGAAGAGGTCCCGGGGAACCTCCAGGCCGAGGCGCGGATGCCGGCCTTCCCCCGCACCCTCCCTCCCTCTCCGAGTTCTCACACGCCCGCCTGGGGAACCTTGCTCTTCGGTTTTGATAAAGGAGGTATGTCTCAGTGGGGGGTCCTTCCCATCTAAGCTATCGCAGTCAAGGCAAGGATAATGTTTACTGTCTATTGCATTCCCAGCCCTTAAGAATTCATTGTATTTAACGTCCACAATAGCCTTCAGAAAAAAATATTTTATCTGTATTTCTCAGAGAATAAATTCTCAGGCATACTAAGATGCCTGGGGACTTAGAGCTAGGAAGAGATGGAGCTGATATTGAACCAGGATCTCCCTGACCTCCAAAGCCCTTTCTGGGGGCGCAGTTAAGGGAAGGCAAAAACCTCTCACCAAAGATAATGTTAAAAGTCTCTGCATGCTGATGAGGTCCTGGCTGTGACTGGGACCAACTCCCAAACAAGGCATGGCACTTTGAGGTGGAGGGTAGGGGATATCCACAGCAGGGCTGGTGAAAGAAGAGGGGAGTGGCCAGCACTCCGCTGAGCAGCAGGTTGGAGGGTCAGCCAAGGCGCTGTGAGTGTGGAGCTGGTGACCAGGGCAGGGTCTGCTGAGGAGCACAGCCCCCATAGTACACGGGGCATCCTCATGTACACCCTGGATTCAGCAGACCAACCATGCCAGTAGAGTGTCTGTCAGGGGATCCTCTGGCACTAAAGAGGCTCTGGTGCCCGCGTGACTGTAAGAACAGCCAGCTGTCTGAGGGAGGGCCACAGCCAGGAACCCCACCCCAGGACTCTCCTAGCCTTTCAGCCTTGCTTGTCTTGTCCATTAACTATAAAACACCATAACCAAGATATCCGGAGCACTTGCTAAGTGGAAGGAGCCGTGTTAGGTTCTATCTATATATCATAACTCTTTTAATCCTCATAACCACCCTAGGAAGTAAGTGCTATTATCATACGCATTTTATAGCAAAGGAAACTGAGGCACAGAGAAGGCAAGGATCTTTCCCAAAGTCACACAACTGGTCGATGGTGAAGCTGGCATTCACACACTGGCAGTCTGGGTCCATAGCCCTTACCCTCAGCCTCCTTCCTGCCTATCACAGTTCTAGCAGTGCACACACATACATGCACACACACCCAGCCTCTCTCCCCAGGGTTCTGGAGCCTAGGACAGGTCAGATCCATCTTTGTTTAGCACAGCATCGTTGCTCTCTGAATGCTTTGACTGCTGATTATTTATCAACCTCCAAGAGCTATAACTATCACTGGGGATACAGAACAGATGAAATAAATCACCTGGGAGTGGAATGCAGAAGGCAGAAAGCAGGGCTGTTTCCTTGCCTGTTAGGGTGCTTGGCCTGGGCCTGTTTTCACCCTGGTTTGCCTCCTAGAAAGGGCAGCAGAAAGGGATAGGTCCTGCCTCAGAGACCGGCAGGAGGCCTCTGTCTTTCAGGACACAATCCTGCCCATAAGCAAGAGGCCAGAAAGCTTTGACCCCCAGAGGCCCCACCCTCCAGACCACCCCTCCTAAAGTTGCAATTAGCAGCTATCACTTCAGAGACAACTAGAGCCCAGAAGACTTTCTCTTCAAGGATGTAAGGCTGTTTCCCCCCTTTTATTCCCAAATTATCTGACACTTTAAAGCAATCAGAATTAAGATGGAAGGTCTCAGGAGCCTGGAATAATTGAATCTATTAAAGAGACACTTTAGGCTCTGTCCTAAGGGAGCAAAATCTGGAGGCAGAGTGAGGTGCAGAAGTAAGACGGCTCTCCATGTCTCTTCCTGCGGAGTCTGTGTGCGTGCATGGGATGTGGGAGAGCTGGTAGGCCTGTGTGCCAGTGTATGCATGAGTGAGTGTATGCACATGGAATGTAGGGGAGCCAGTGGGCCTTATGCCGGTGTACGTATGAGTGTCTGTGTGAATGTGTGTGCACACGAGTGTGTGTGCACATGGGATGTGGAGGAACCAGGGGGACTGTGTACCAGTGTACACACTAGTGTGTGTGAGTGTGTGTGTGAGAGATGGTCCTGCAATCTGAACAGGTCTGCACAAGAAAATTTGTTGGATGGTGTGTTGATGTGTGTGCAAGGGGAGGATGTCTGTGCTTCTGTGAGCTCTATAAGGTGCTTGAGTGTTCGCACTCCACTCAGAACACATGATGGGTTTTCCCACTCAAATGGCTTCCCTAGTTGACATTTTAAGTTTATGCCTTTGGCTTCCATCAAAAAGCCACTCCAGGGCTGGCCAGTTAGCTCACTTGGGAGAGAGTGGTGCTAGTAATGCCAAGGTCATGGGTTCAGATTCTCTTATTGGCCAGCAGCAAAAAAAAAAAGAAAAGAAAAAAATACCAGGCCATGGTTAAAAGTTGTATTTGATAACTGCTCCATATAGTGACCCTTGAAGAAGGGCCTAAACTTTTCAAATTCAGCCCTAGGAACAAAGTTATCTCTATTGCAACACTGCCACAAAGAAATCCCAACATGCCTTCCTCACCACCTGTCCAAATCCTGCAAGGATGAAATATTTGCCGTGAATTTAAATTCTCCTCATTGCATTTAGGCGTTTTCAAATATGGTGATGGTTTGTGAGGGGGGTGAAGGAATGTGTGGGGACTGAAGCAGTCGAAAGGAGACCCTCACCTCTGCCACCTGAGGTTGAGGACTCTAGTGCAAGCGCCCCTCGGCAAGAACAGTTCACCCATGGGAAGAAGGTTAGCATTTTTGCTCCTTGCCACTTCCATGTGAAATCTTATATTTTCTACCCCCAGTGTAACAGTTTTATTGAGTGTGACCCCCTCCAGTCTATTTTGGAAGCAAGGAGATATGAATAATAAATGAATATTTATTCAGATTGGGTCCTTGCCTGGTGGCTTGGCATTGTGACCTTGCAGTCTGAGGAAGGCAACTCAAATCAATCAACTGTCAACTAGACCCTACTGGGCCTCAAAGCCTGATGCAGGGCTGCAGTGGCTTTGGCAGGGGTCAGGTGCAGGGCTGCTCTCAGGGAGCTTTCAGTCTGGCCGGGGAGATGGGAAGACATAATGACTATACTCAGCTTCAAGGTGTTGGGGTTACAGTACAGGTGCACAGAGTGCTGGGGGCGGGGGCTGCAGAGAAGGGGCAGTCAATGGTACTGGAAGGAGGAGGGTCAAGTTAGGACAAGCCTTTCCTGGGAATGGAAAAGAATGACAGTTGAGTTGGGCCTTGAAGGATGAGTAGGATTTTGATGGGCTGACAAGAAAAGGAGGAGGAAAATTAATGGTTTTCAAGATTATGTTATTGACCAGGCATTCCAGACAGAGGATGACATGAACAAAGTCATGAGACATGAGAGTCACCAATGCACTTGAAAACCAATGTGGCATGTAGGTGAGTGGTTTGGTGTGGCAGGAGATGGGCCTAGAATGTTAAGGTAGGGCCAGGTCATGTGTCACCCTGAACATCTGGCTAGAGAGTTTGGGTTTTATCCTATAGCTGATGGGGAACAATTTAAGGGTTTTAAGACAAGAATAACCTGCCCAAATGTAACCCTTAGAAAGATATAATTAGGAACAAAATGGAAGATAGAGACAAGTCTCGTGGTATTGAAAACTACTAGATGGCTGTCAGGAAAGTCCAGTACAAGATGTGCAGGTCCTAAAACAGAGGCCAGTGCCTTTTCAGAGCTGTTGAGGAGATGTCATGGCAAGATGGTAACATAAGTTGAGTGGCCAGATGGTGCCCTCTGTAGTTCCCATTTACATAACTGCAGAATACAAAGATATTGCCCCACTGTCAATGATTAGAGTGAGATAAATAGGCTTATGATGTCCTTGAAAAATGTAGGGTAACCACTAGTAAAATTAAAAACAATATGTCTATTTTCCAAATCACTGCTGAAGATAAAAACAAATAATCTCCACACACACACAAAAGTATAGTCTACAGGAAACATAAAACTTAGGCATCAGACAAGGTAACAGAAATAAAACCAAGTATAATGGTCATGAAGTGAAGGTAAATAATGAGCCCATGAGCTGGGATCATGCACAGCTCTCATTTGTTGAGTTCATGCTCTATGCCAGGCACTCCTCTGTGTGTTCATAAAAACAAATACGGGCAACAGGATGGTGACCTGGAGCTCTTCCAATCTAGGCTCCAGGGGGGCTCCGAATGAACAGATATCACATTCCAAAGTGAAGTGAGATACAACTCTTGAAAAAGAGGTGGTGAAAACCTGCATCTGTACTATTAGCTGACACTCATCTCTAGCACATACAAACTATGAGAGAGGCTGGGTTGTTGGAGGTTTAGAAGAAATTTCAGAGAGAGCCCTTGGGGTCCAGTGAGCCCTAATAAGTGGAGCTTTAGGGAGACCCCCCCAGGAAAGTGTAACATGTGGCCACAATGGTCTTGGGGCTACAGTGCACAGGCATCTGATTTATACCTGACAAATCCAAAGAGCAAGTGGCAGCTGGCTGCCGTGATGGCAGACAGGATGCTGCTGCTTCGGGATTGACCTGTGCTCCCGGGTTTGCAGAACAGAAGATATGTGAGTGTGTCCTGTGGACTGATGTGGGTCCCAGCATGAAAGCCAGATATGATTGTCTTAGGTCCAGGCCAATAGGGCTCCCTTGTGGAAGGAGGTGACACTGGGGGAGAGGGTGAGTCCAGGTTTCCCAGAGCCTGAGAAAGGAACCATAGGACGAGCTATGGGGAAGGAGCATCGCCCACACCAAGCAAGTGCAGGGAAAGACCCCAGTGATGCAGTGGTCTCCAAGAACCCACAAAACACCCCAGTGAGAGGGAGGCCCAGAGAATATGACTCTCGCTCTTCAGAGTATAGTCACTGAAGAACTTTCCTGCTCCTCTCCTCTATCTTCCTCCCTCCCTCCACCTTGGACCCTGGAAAGGGTCAGAACTTCCATTTGCCGGGGACCCTCTCCCCACAGCAGCTGGCCTATACAGACTGTGCTGGGCAAGAGGAGTTGGTGTGACTCTGAAGTTTAAAGATTTTTTTCGACAGGACCTATTAATTACTGACAGGACAACCTTTGGTTACCTGAAAATGGCCAGAAAAGTCATGTGACTTACCCTAAATTTTATCTACTTTTAGGGGGGAAAATAGCCCCATAGAATAAATTGAAAGAGACCATGGGAGACAAAAATAAAGTTTGCTTTCTGATTACACCTCGTGAGTCATGCCTATTCAACCTAACTACACATGACTTCTCTCATTTAAACCTCACAAAAACACTATGAGGTAAGTGCTATTATTATCCCCATTTTACAGATGAAGAAGCCAAAAGTTATGTATAACCTGCTCAAAGTCACACCGAAAATAAGTGACAGAGTTCAAATTCAAACTCAGGCAGCCGAGAGTTCTAAAGCTCACAGGCTTAACTACCATCCTCTAGAAAAAACAAGGACAGCCCCAGCCCTTTCCTCACTAAGTCCTGTTCTAGAAACCTAGCCAAAGGAAATAGGCAATGAAGTCAAAGGTTTATGCACAAAGATATTCATTAAAGCTTTATTTCTGATAGGGGAAATTGGCTGGAGGAGAGGGGACGAAATGTCTATCAATTGGGACTTGGTTAAGTAATCTAATTCTATGTTCACAGGATGCATCACTAAGCATCCTTTATTGGGGAATTTTTAACGACAGAGAAACAGGTTTATGAGATGGAGTACAATACTGTAGGGAAGTATAATGTCCTATAGAAAAGCTCCACCAGCTATGGTCTCACAAAAAGTTGTCCAGGGTGACAAAGACAGTCTAGTGTCATCAGCCACCCTAGGGGTTACATCCTCCATTCCTGGTGGTCCCTCTATCCACGTGGCTCCTGAGACCTCCTAAGACCTCTGGACAGCACAGACAACATCCCCACTCTCACAACTGGGAGAGACAGACAAAAAACATACTATTGGCACACAGTGGATTTGGTAAATAAAGGAATAATATTTTTAAAACCACACATGTTGAAATATCCTTGGACACCTAGTGTAATAAGACATATTGCTAAGATGACACCAGATGGCCACACACTGATGCATGATGGCACAAGAAACATCTGCAATTCTTAGCCCGGTTATTTGTCTGAGGGGGAGCAGGGAAAGTGCGGGAAGGATGCTGAACCTCAGTCCCCCTTTTTACCCACTCCACCCTGTTCCATTTTGAGGCTCTGTTTGCTGAGTTTCCTGGGCAGGGAGAGCCAGGACTGAAGCACGGCGTCCCTGACCTGGGGAAGCTTCCCTTCCTAGCCAGGTCCTCCTGCCCATGTCCCCACAAGGCATCTTGGCCCAGCTCTCCCAGGAGCAGAGGCTGAGGTTATAAACAGAGAGAGGGCTTCTGGAGCTGAGGCTCAGGCCCCTGTGCTCAGCATCCAGAAGGGGTTTGTTTTAGCAGCATTATTGGATTTGCAGATAAGCAACAAGGAATTAAGCTGGTCAGGAAGAGAGGGAGAGAGCTCCCATTTGTTCATAATGTGGGATTTATCTAGCAGAGCCTTCTCCTTTGTCAAACAGAGAGCCATTTCCTTCATATCCTCTTGCAAAGAACATTTCATTTTGTAACCTTTCAGAAAAGCCTATGAATTTGTGTTTTTGACCTGTTTTATCCCCTCGTCTAAGAAAACCATGGTTATTGAAAAATGTAAAATTCATTTTAAACAATCCTAGTCTGAATTCAGAAACCCATCTCTCTAGCAAAAGGAATGGGTCCCTGAAATACAATTTAAACTATTTGCAAAGTTTATTACCCCCACACACCACCTTTTCACTCCATGGCCCTCCCCTTTTGCTGCTGCTGATTAATAAATAACAGACTGTAAAGCCACCAGGTCACTGAAGAAGCAGAGTCCCAAAAGGTGATGCTATGGGTTTGGAGTCAAGCTGTGTTACCTCTCTGGCTTAATTTTCCCGACTCTGAAATGGGGATAAAAGTTCTAATTTCTATAGTGGCTGCAGGTATAGAGCAAAGAACACCAGTCCCAGTTTCCATCCTGGCTCTGTCGCTAATGTGCTGTGTGACCTTGAGTGAGTATGTCCCCTCTCTGTACCTCATGAAAATCAGGGAATGGAATAATCTCTAAGGCTCCTTTCAGCACTAACTTTCACTGATATTTTGACTCCTTACAGTGGGGCTGTTAGGAGACAAAGAAGATGATTATAGTTCACTCAACTCTGAAATAAGGATAGGATTCTTGTGTTTTATAGAAGAAACACATAGAAGTGAAAACATGCAAGACTTATAGGAGCTGAATTCTCGTCCTCTCAGTGCTGCTAACTCACTGGGTGACCAAGGACCACTCTCAGGGGCTTGCCTCATCTTCCTCATCTCATAAGTGGAGACAATGCATGACTTGACTACTGCACAGGGTATGTGAGGATGAACCGAGAGAAGGAACATGAGCCTGTGAAGGTTGGGTCGAAGTCCAAAGGACCATGGAGATGTGACAACATTTAGTAATGAGAGCTCCCGCTCACGGAGCCTCATGTAGGGCCTGCACTGAGTGAAGTGCTTACTTGTGTTATCTCAGTGACAGCTCACAGCAACCCTGAGGAGTTGTTACACAGAAGGAAGTACAAGCGCTGTGGGTGGTCCCAGCAGCAGGGATTTACTCAGCCTCGCCAAAGCCTGTGCCATGGGCCTTGCCCGTCACAGATGAGGACAAGAACAGGTGGTCCCAGCTACTGCTGCCCTGCCCTGGCTCAGGGGTGGGCGAGGGGGGTGCGTCCCCTCAGCATCTCCGGGCTCTGGCCAATGTGCAGCGCCCTTCCAGACTTCCTCAGGTGAGATCACACCAGGGCTGGTGGAGCTGGGCGGGGCAGTATCCAGCTCTGCCTCTGTCCAGCTCCATGCTCCTTTGGATCCCCTCCTTCTGCGTCACTCTCCCTGACTCCTGGTCCTCATCAAAGCCCATCTTTTGTCTCTGTGTCTGCTCTGCAGTCACTACCCTCCTTGCTGCTGCAGAACCTGCCCCTTCATGATCCTCACACCCTGAGGCTGGCGGGGAGTGGGTGCCCTGAGGACAGGGGCTCAGCTCAGCAGGATGAGGCCCAAGATCTGACCTGGACATCTCATACTAGTTGGCCCAGTCCCAGCCCTCACATTTGTCAGGACTTCTGGGGTCTCCCTGGAGATGGACAAGCTGGCTGGCCCACAGAATGGAATTCAGAGGTCTCCTTTCCCCAGGGGGTGGGGCCTCAGAGGTGCCATGTGTTTCTCTAGCTCAGGTCACCCTCTGCTCTGCCCAGCCTCCTGACCACTGATCTGACCACTCTCTAGGCCTCTATATTGTGTCCCAATCCCCATACTCGCATCTCAGCCTGGCTGGTTTCCATGAGCTATTGGTAACCATTTCTCTGGCTCAACCCAACCTGTTCTGAACTCTGTTCCACCACAGCCTCTTGGCTCTGACAGACTTTGGGATCCTCCCTGGCCCCTCGCAAGTCAGCAGACATTTGCTGATGTTGTTGGCCGATGTCCTCAGGTGATCCAAAGATGCTGCTAAGTTGTTTTGGATGTCAGGAAACCTGAGTTCTAGGTGTAAGTCCCTGGCCTCCTATGTGACCATAGACAAGGCCCTTCCCAGTTTTCTTGGCCTCAGTGCATCAATCTATAAGATGAGCAGGTTGGATTAAGTAATGCTAAGGCCCCCAATATCATTAGAGTTCCATTATCAAGAGCCCCATCTGACCATTTGCATTAAAAGGACAGACACACATTTCTCACTTTCCACACCAACTGTCCTGGGAGAGCAGAGTAGAGAAAAAGACTCCCTCACACCCCTAAGAAAAAGGTGTGATGAACAGAGACCTGCCCCTCACCCAGTCACACTCCCAGAAGACAGACGGGAGGTGCAGGATGCACCCCAAAAAGTGGGTCTGAATGCCCTCCCTCCCTACCCATGAAAAAGAGATAGATGCTTATGAACAACCCCATGGAAAAGCGGACAGACAGGTCCAAGAAAAACTCCAAATGGCCAACAAATATTTGAAAAAGCTGCTATCTTGGAATTTCCTACTCCCTCCCCCACCCCAATATCCAATCCCTAACCAGGTCCTGTTATAGTAAATCCTAAGTGTCTCCTCAATAGGGCCCCATCCCACCATCTCCAAGGCCACCACCCTCGTCCACACTACTTTCATCTGTGACAACCCATGGTGCATCAGGGTGGGCTGTGGAGCCAGGCCTGTTGATTTCAAACCAATCTCTCCCATGAACTACCTGTGTGCCTTGGGTTATCCTGGGGACATAATAGTTAATATATGCAAACCACTTAAAACAGGCTGTATGAGTTAGCTGATGTTACATAACAATCTGTACCTCCTTTCCTTCTGGCCTCCCTGCAGTCAGTTCTCACACGGCAGTGAAAGTGATCTTTTCATAATGCAAATCTACACTTGCACCTGCTGCTTGAAACTCTTCACTGACTTCCTTGCTCACAGACCAAAATTTTAAAAAGTGCTTACATAGCTGACTGCGTTTCTCTTCTCCAGCCAGACTGGTCTGCTTTCCAACAAGGCAGACTCTTGCTCTCTCCACGTTTGTGATGCTCTCTCCTAGGTCCGCAAGCTGCCTCCCAACCCACCCTCCCAGGCCCAGGACCTAGAGCTGAGCCTGAGGGTGTGGTTCAGTGGGGATGAGGAGGCCAGGCTACCTATTTCTTTAAAGTTCCCGATGGGGAAATTGATGAGCATTCATTAGTCTACTATATTGGAAAGGATGACTCATGATTTATATGATTACAAATGATATGCTGGACTGGGACCCAAGAGAATTTTAAAAAATCAATGAAAAAACCACCAGAATCAGAAAGTTCAGTAAAGTTGTCAGATAAAATGATAAAAGAAAACAGTCAATAACATTTCTGTATAAAATAATAATTATTTTAAAAAATGAAAATGAAAAGATAACTCATTTATGATGGCAAGACTATGTGTGAAAAGGTTAAAAATAATATTAATGAGACATTTATGATTCATAAGAAGAAAATTATAAAATATAATTGAGATTTATAAAAAGAATTTGAATAAATAGAGATTCCTAATATATTCCTACATGATAAGAAGACTATTTTAAAGACAGGAATTCTTCCTAAATGAGACTTTGTGTGGTTCAAAGCAAAATTCCAAAGGGATTCTGTAACTTGATAATGTACAGGGATTTCTTAAGCTTCCCTTTGGTGATGATGTAAGGACAGGAGGACAAGCTCCAAGACGGTTTGTGAACACGGGTTCTATGATAAGAAAGCCAAAGTGGCCATGTTGCCTGGCTGGCTAGTGTTGATCACCTACACCAGCTACATCCGTCCCTTGGGAGCATGCCTACACCACTGGGGAATCCTGCACTATGTCCCAGGACAGCAGATTAGTGGGCAGTGACAAGGCAGGGGGGTGGTCAGGGAGTTGGTGCCACTACTTCCTTTTTTGAGCTTTTCACTCAATCAATGGACTGCTTTTCCATTTTCAGAGGCATGAGTTGAGTGCCCAATTCAACTAACCTGTGTGGATGCCCAGGATTAGGGCACCCTGAGATAAACTATTCCCCTCCCCCTAAGTCCTTTAGATAACCCAGGTAAAGATTATCTGGAAGGAAAAAACAAAATAAAAAACAAGTAAAAGCAAAGAAAATTCTGACAATGATGGTTAATGAGAGGAGGACCAGTCCCACTAGGTAGTAAAATATAAAGCTACAACAACTAAAAGAGTTTGGCAATGAACATGAACCTCACAAGAAGCTTCAATGTAAGAAAATAAGCCACCTAGAAATATACTCTAAGAATTAATTTATTTATAAGAATTTAAATGTTAATTACCACCCCCCCAAAAAGGATTCTAAGAATACCAAATAAGAAAATAGGAATGCAAAATTCTGACAAAAGTGTAGAATAAAGTGTCATGTGGTTATCTGGAAGGGGACAAAGAGAGGTTCCAGAGCTTGGAGACCGTGGGCTGATTACCAGTTTGAGTGATTGTTGTTGTTGCAGCAGGAAGTAATTTTGTAGAGAAAGAGCAAAGACAAGATAAAATGGTTCCAAAAAGCAGAAAGCACACCAGGCCAGAAGCCAGGGCTTACTGAATTCGACCACAACTTCTCCCTGCTGAGTGATCTTGGGCTAAGGTCTTTCCCATTCTGGGACTCGGTCCAACATTTCAAAGATAAAGGATTAACACAGATGACTTCTAGAAGCCCTGCCAGCATATCCCTCTGGAATGTGACAATTCAGGAATCATTTCTAGTTCCTACAGCAGGACTAGATGGGCACATCTAGCAGGACTAGAAAGACACTTGGACCCTTCCTGCCTTGAATCGCCAAGCTACACTGTAGGCCAGCCCTGTTCACTTCAGTATTGAGGCTTGCGTGCACCCAGCCCTGTTAGCTCTGGGACCCAGGGATGGTTGCGGGCTGTGATCACAGGTTAGTGGAGGACATGATGGATGCGGCAAGAAGTCAGCCCAGCCAGAGCTGAAGGGGCCCAGGCAGGGCTTGGCAGCAGAAGTGGCATCTGAGGCTGGGCATTACAGGATATGTTCAATAAAGGTAGATGGCGAGGGAGCCACCAGAGGCAGGAAAGCCTGGGAGGGTGCGGTGGCTGGAAAGTGTCAAGCAGGGGATGAGTAGGGGGAGGGGGGCTTGGAGAGGGAAGTTGGTCTGGAACACGGTGTGGTCTGAGTGTTGGGTCTTGAATCTCTAAACAATGAGAAATCGCTGGGGTTTGATGGTGTTGAGGAAATGAGGAAATGACGTGTTCTCGCCTTGTCAGGTGGAGCAGGGTCTGTGGTGAAGTGAGAGGAGGTGGAGACACCCGTGGATGGGCTGATCAATGGCCCAGGCCAGAGCAGCCTAGATGTGCCAGAGCAGCCTAGATGTGGCAGAGGAGGGCTGGGCTGGGGAGAGCCCACAGGGCAGGAGAGCACAGTGGCGGGAAAAGCACAGCATTTGGAGACAGCCTCTGAGGCCAGAAGCATGGGCTCTTGGTGGCTCTGCCACTGACTAGCTCTGTGACCTTGGGCTACTTAATTAACCATTTCGGCCTCAGTTTTCTCATCCGCCAACAATTGGAACTACTTCTTAGGTATGTCATGGGATTATAGATGCTCCTCTATTTATGGGGTTACTCCCCAATGAACCCAACAGTGAGTCAAAATATGAATCAAAAATGCATTTAGTACCCAAATAAACCCCTTGTAAAGTTGAAAAATCATAAATCAAATCATCGTATGTCAGGGACCTTCTGCACATGATTTGATAAGTGAAAACCTTTAGAAAAGTGCCTGGCACAGAGCACTGTATAAGTGGTGGTGGCGGTGACGATGACACTAGAACAGCTGCATGTTTGAGGCAGGGGAACTCTTCAGGGAACCCAATGGAAGGAGCGGGTTCAAGAGGGGGTTGGACATTGTGAATTCCTGTTTGGACACTCCAGGTTCTAGTGTCTGTCGGACACCACCTCCCAGGTGAGTGGAAAAGAGCGTCTGGAACTTAGTGAGAGGATGGCTGTGGAGGTGGAAATTCACAGTGTCCCTCCCGAGGAGGATGAGGCTGAGGGTGAGAGGGCGGAGAGTGGGCTTCAGGAGAGGACACATCCTGAGGGGACAGGAGGGCTGACAGCAGACTTGAGAGTGGAAACTGGGAGAATATAAGCTCCCTGAGGGCAGGGACTTTCACTGTTTTGCTCCCTGCTACCTCCCCAGTGCCTAGGACAGTACCTGGACCAAAGTAGAAGCTCAATAAATATTTGTTGAGTAAATGAATGAGGATAATTCTTCCTGTCGTCCACTCCAAATATTTCCTTAGCTGCAAAATAATAACAGTGGCTAATATGCATTAAATGCTTACTAAGTGCCAGGTACCACACTGAAAGCTGCACATGCAGGGTCTCATTTATTATGGCTGCCTATAGAGAAGGTACTATTATTATTCCCATTTTACAGATCAGGAAACAGGTTTCAAATGGCAAAACAACTTGCTGAGTTCACACAGCTAGTAAGTAGCAGAGCCAGGGTCCAAACCCAGGGCTACAGGACCCCCTATAGGTGTGCTCCTCAATAGTGAACAAATGGGAAGGGAAACTGGAGAAGAGCTCCCAACAATTCCTTGCCAGCTCCCAAGTGCTCAACAGAGAATGACTGTTATTAAATCTTGTTGGAGGGAGGGGGAGCCAGAAGTATGAGCTAGAGAAGCAGGACCTAGTTAGTGTCAGAGACTTATGGGGTGAGGCCAGGTGCTGGAAGAATGAGAGCAGATCAGGAAGGGGGCTGGAGCCGGCTGAAATGAGAGGTTCAGAATAGAGTTCGGAAACAAAGCCTTTACATGGCGACAGCTGCGTGTGTGTGTGTGCGTGCATGTGTGCACACATTCCTGCATTTGTGGTGGGTAGTGGGCTGCATGGGTTATCCAGAGGATCCAGGCAGGTCCAGACATATCCAGAGTAGTCCCAGGGTGACAGGGACTAGAGGTCATTTGTAAAGTGCAGGGACTGCACACCTAGCAGGGGCTGAGCTTGTGCAGGTGGTTTCACATCCTTTCAAAATGCTTTCACAATCGTTGTGGAAGTCCTCAAACACCAGCAGTTATTACACCTCTCCAAATGCCAGCTCCATGGCCCTGGGGCCAGGTCTGATTGTGTCCCC
Organism: Cynocephalus volans; assembly: GCF_027409185.1. Lineage (NCBI taxonomy): Eukaryota > Metazoa > Chordata > Mammalia > Dermoptera > Cynocephalidae > Cynocephalus > Cynocephalus volans. Next base: position 108,718,606 of record NC_084463.1, on the reverse strand, counting down.
AGCACTAGCACAGTGCCTGACACATAAGGACATTTTGCAGAAGGGGGCATGAGCTGTCACATAGGCTAAGCTTGCTCTGGTTCTCCAGCTTGCAGTTGACAGGTTGGGATTCAGAACCCTGGACTCTTCTAGCTCCAGAGAAGTGGTGCCCCAAGCAGGGTAGTTGCTGGGAGTGAGGGGGTTGAGGAATCTGAAGCAGTTTCAGTCTGTCTCTCCCCAGGCTTTCTAAACCCCCAAGAGAACAAGGTCCATCACCTAGTTCCCATGTATAGTAATTGGGCTGGGATCGGGGCTAGGGCACAGGCAGCTGACCAGTCCAGGGACTGAACCCAGGGCCAGCTCCCTCTGGACTGTATGTAGTTGCTTGCTCCCTAATCCTTGCCCACTCCCGACCCATGCTAGGCCCTTCCATTTCCCGTGCTGCCTGCCTTGTGTGTCAAGCAGGACTTCACGTCCAGTGCCTGGACAGACCCACTGGTTCTTGACACTCTCAAAACACGTGGGCGAAAAGAGAACTGCTGAGTGCCCATTCTGCCCCTGGCAGTACCCCCAAAACCCCCACAGTGCTTGGGGGTTGGTCCTCAAGGCAGCCTCCTGCTGGGCCCCCTCCCCCTTAGCCAACTCTAGAGTGATATGATTAGCCACAGACTGAACCAGCCTGCACACTGACCACCACACACATGCCCTGTTCCAAGTGTGTCCCACCCTGAGTTGGATCCTGGGGTCACAGAGAGAAACCCTTCATGGTGATTTGATTCTGAGGGCAGCAGAAGTGTCCACAGCTGCAGAAACCACACTGTCACGTAAGTATGGGCCTCCTACCATGTGCAGGAGTGGTGCAAGGTGCTTCCCAGGCATTATCACTAGTCCACACACAGCTACTCTTTCAGATAAGAGAGTCAAGGCTCATAAGCTTGCCAGGCTTTAACCCACCCACTTGCTGTTTCCCATGAGTTTACCCACCTGGCTAAATTCACCATTATCCCCATGTCACATGAACCCAGAAACTGAGGTTCTGTTCCAGTTCTGCTGCTGGGCCCACCAGAGAGCATGCTCCCCCTCCCTCCACCCCCACCCCTTCCCCACTCCCTGGCCCAAGGCCCTCTTGGCTTAGTGGAGGCCAACCCGGGCCTGCAGATACACTCAACTCTGCTCTAGGTGCTAAGAGAGGCAAAAGGAAGGAAACAGACAGTTGTCGAGCAACAACTATGTGTTCTGAGCACTTTCACGCATTCTTTTCTCATTTAATCCTCTCAACCACCATATAACGTAGGTATGAATACTCGTTTTACAGAAGACAAAGCTGAGGCTCAGAGATGTTAAACTGAAGTGACACAGTAAGGTACAGTGCCAGGATCAGACCAGGTCTGTCTGAATCTGAAGTCCACACTTCTGCTGCACCAGACCACTTCTCAACTCTGTTGAGACGGCCTAGGGCAACGGCCATGTCTCCTCTGTCCGTTATCACCTGCCCCAGGCCCACCGAAGCCCTAGCCCTATGAGCTTATGTAGTCCAGGACTGAGAGGGAAAGGGGATTTGCGTCCTGCCCAAAGCCTGGAGGACCTTCATGAGCCCAAGACACCTGTTACCTGAGCACCATGCATGCTTTACTCTTAGCTCAATGTCCACAATCCTGGCTTGCCCTCCGCAGACAAAAGCAGGTAGTGGTCTGGAATGCTGATCCCCTGGCCAGCTTCAATTCTCCTCCAAGAGGCTGGACCCTGTTGTCTGCATCATACTTTGACTCTGGGTCTCCTCTGCTCCCGGCATCCTGCTTCAACATGGAGAGAGAGGCCCTTGGCAGTGGGACTCCAGGACCCCCTACTGCACAAATTACCTTACTCTTCCATCCTACCAAGAATATCCTTGAGTATCCATATCTATTCGTTCTCAAGTTTGCTGAGTCCTTTGACACCGTGATTTAAGCTACGGACTTCACACCCTATGCTAGTTCTTCCTGTCCCACCAGCAATGTCTGTTCTGAGATCTCAGGAGGCCCCATGGCCTGTATGCAACAGTTATGGCACCCAGTTTCCATCACTGGGTTTTGTGCCCTTAAACCTCACTGCCTCTGTCTTAAGTACCTGATATCACTGATGAGTTCCACTCCTCCTGCCCAATGTCATTATCTACAGGCCACAGTCTTAGATCCTGACTCAGGTCAATGTTCCCTAACACTGTCCACAACTCCCCGTGCTTAGACCACAGCCAAGGCACGAGGGCCCAAACTTCAACAAATGTTACTGGCCCTAACCAGGCTGGCCTCTCTGGCCACTGCCAAAGCCCTGGGTTGACAGGCACCGGATAAACTCTTGGTGCAACTCCCTGATGGTCATTAGGATCAACAGACAAGTGAACTACAAGCCTCAACTCTGGTTTATCCCCATGGCCATAGCTGCAAGCACAATATGGTAATCTATGCACCCAGAAGACCCAGCTGGGTTAGGTGGCTGTGCCTTCCCTCAGTGGAGCTCAGGCACTGCCATCAAGCTGGGGACAAGCACGGGGCTATGGGTTTTCCCTCTCCCATTCATCTCATTCTTCTACCTGGAACAAGTGATGCTGTTTTAAAACCACATTCATTACTCTGCCTCAGAGCATTTAGACCTATGGCCCTGGTGTGCATGCTGGCCTACTGCTGGGTAAGTCTAGAAACTCAGAGTTATTGGTTTCTCGGCCCTGGTCTAGCTCTTTGACTCAGGGCCAATCCCATCACAATCCCTGCAGGACAAATGATGTCTATCAGGTTCTCAAGGTCCTTGAGAACGCCACCAATTATTACAGCAACATACATTGAAAACAACTCTACAGCACCACTCCTGACCAATATGGCAAAATGAGAAATAAATAAAACATCTACAAACAGATAAAAATGATAAACCTTAATATTAAAGGGCTGGGGGGACAGCCATACATAATTGTTGTCATGTAAATGGGTTCAATATTTCTGGAAAACGATCTTAGTAATATGTGACAAGAACTATAAAATTGTTCATGCCCCTTGACCTACTAATTCCACTTGGGGAATGCTTCCCAGTAAAATACTAAGAAAGTAATTTGCACAGAGATATTCATAGCTGTGATATTTATAATAGCAAGAAATTGGAAAGAGCCCAAAGGTTTGGCACTTGGGGACTGACTAAGCAAATTGGGTCGGGTGAACGCCTCAGGATGCTCTACAGCCAGGAGGTGTGGACATGTGCAGTCTCCGGTGAAATGAACATGCATCCCTGGGCTGGTCAGATGGCAAATAAACCAACTCAGACCACCTCTGACTCCAGCTTCAAAGGGGAAGCAAATGTACAGTTACTTCATGTTGCCGTCATGTGAATTCAGATAAGTCAGTCAGCTTCGTGTCAATTATAATATGTCTTTCAAGGTCATTTATTTTATTTTTTTATTTTTCTACAGGTCATGTTGAATTAACTGGATACTTTTTAAAGAAGACATTTAAGATGCTAATGAGGAGCTCTGCCTAGGAGATCTCATAACCGTCCTTGGGCATGCTCACCTTCCTGAAGTCCTCTCTAACATCTAATCTCTCTTTCCTCGTGTCCAAGCAAGAGGAACCAGGCTCACCCACCTGGCTGGACAAGGGCAGTGTAGGGGCTGCTGTGGACCCGGGTGCCCTGGGCCTGGAGACAGCCATGAGGGCCACGGGCCTCAGTGGGCCCAGACAGTAGGATGCAGCAATCCCTTGTCCTGGGTCTTCCTCCCTCAAGGGAACACCCCGTGCACCATTCTTTCCTTTCTGTGCCTCAGGAAGAGATTACTGAAAAGCACGTTGGGTCTTTTCCTCACACGACAGTCCAAATGACTGAACATCTTCCAGAGCCAAAGTCCAATGGTGGCCCTGGAGGCAGAGGCCTGGGCTTTTCTACACACCTACAGTGAGACTGAGCCAGGGTGGGTGGTCCCCTAGAGCAACCTGGGGAGCTTTAAAAAACAGAAATTCTTGGGCCCTGCCCTAGACTGTCTGAGGATGGGGCCTCAGAATGTGTATTTTTAACATACTCCCTAGGGTTGTCATGATGCAAACCACTGTTCTAGAGCTTTTGATGCCTAAGAAAGAAGTCATGAGCCTGCCTTCTTGGGCTCCTGAGTTCAGAGGGGTCTTATTCAGGGCCAAAAGCCAACTTGCAGCCAGCAGTCATGACAGAGACCACGCCCTACACACACACACACACACACACACACACACACCCTGCAAGGGAAGGCCCCTGTGGAGGAAGGGTCTCACACACACACACACACACACACACACACACACACACACACACCCTGCAAGGGAAGGCCCCTGTGGAGGAAGGGTCACACACACACACACCCTGCAAGGGAAGGCCCCTGTGGAGGAAGGGACACACACACACACACACACACACACACCCTGCAAGGGAAGGCCCCTGTGGAGGAAGGGACACACACACACACACACACACACACACACACACACACACACACCCTGCAAGGGAAGGCCCCTGTGGAGGAAGGGTCCTCCACAGGTGGCCTAGTTTCCCAGAGGCCAGAGCAGCGCCCAAGCATTTGCAGCTCCCTGGGACCGGAGCCTCCCAAACTCTCTGGGTTCCCCCACTGCCTGCTGCAGGGTCTCCTGCTACAGGTGCCTCCTGGTCCACCCCCATTGTCCCAGGTGGGGCCATACTTACGGAGTCATTTTATAAAGCTGCATCCTCCTCTCAAACAGCGACCCTCCCCAGGCCCAGGGCCACACCATGGCCATGGGTGTGGCCTGGGCAGCCTCGGTCTCACCGCCCCCTGTCTCCACGACACTCTTCAGCTTCACATTGACGCTTGAGTCCCCAAGCCTGTTGTCAGGAAACACCAAGAGTCGTCACCCTGCCCCATCCAACCACCCTGATGAGTGAGAACTGCCGGAAGCCTCTGTGGTCCTGAGGAATGAGAGAGCAAAGGAGGAGGGACAGGGAGGGACTCCAGGCTGGGGTCTGTTCCCAGGGATGTTGGAGCCACTTTCTGAGCCCTATCTGCGGTGCTGAGGAGGTTACAGGGAGGAGGCCATTTCTGCTGAGACCTCCCTCCAAACTGTTCCTGAAGTAGCAGGAGACCTGGGGAGCCTAGATCTGCCCCAAAGCACTGCCTTAGAGCCTGAGATCCTGGGCCCAGCTGGCCTGATCTAGGGAATCTGGATCCCTTAGGGGGCAGGGGCAGGACAACCTCTTGGCAACAGGAAGGTCCAGTGTACATTCTGGGACATGAGCTTGGGCTGAAGGGGCACAGGGCAAACGAGCATGACCTCTGTCCCCTCTGAGCTGACCATCCTGGTCTTACACCGTCACCACAGGATCCCAGAGCAAGGGTGTGGGCAGCTGCCCCTGCCCAGCTTAGAGGCCCTGCCCTGAGGGAGCGGGCCAGGCATCGGCTTCTTTGGGGTTTGAAGTCACACAGACTTGAAGGACCCTTGCTCTTCCTGTAGAGGCACTGGGAAGGCGTTTCTGTTCCCATCTTGGGGTCTCCCCTCTGCTCCCTCCCCACACCCCCTGCACACTGGTCTAGGCCCAGCCAGGCACTATCGTGCTGATGGTGCGAGCTGCCAGGGAGGCGTGAGGGAAGCTGCCGGGCCCTCCCACCCACAGTGGCGCCAGGCCCAGGGAAGAACAAAATATCTTGTGTTAGAGAATCTCTACTCTGCCTCAGTAGAGACAACGGGCGGAGAGCATCAAGGGACAGGGAAGCCGGCTGGCTGCTTCCGTCATTCTCACACTGTGCTTGTCCTGGGAGCCATGGAGAAGGGCCGCTGTCACACAGGCCCCCAGCCTGGGGAACACCCATGGCTGAGGCTGCTGACCTGCCAGCCAGGAGGAGGGACAAATTGAACTTCATCAACTCCCATAGTCACCCACAGATAGGCAGAGCCAAGTCCTACATAACCATGACTGTGCTGTGTTGGAAATGGGCACGGACGGTCACTCATCACCTGGAAGGACTATACTTGGCTTTCTCATTGTGTTTTATTATTCTTCAGTCTCCATCAGCATCTATGTTGACAAGAACTCACAATTTTCTAACATGTACCACAGTGTAAGGGGTCCTCTGGCCTGGTCGTTTTCAGTTGGAGCACATCCTTTCATGGGAGGCCTTTCAACAGAAAAGTAAATGGCTCTGGACGAAGCTGAGGACAGGGCAGGGACTGGAGCTGCACACCCTCACCTCCCCCTTTCTTCACAACACTACCCTGGAGATACTCCTGGGAGATCTTGGGGCTCCAAATATCACCTGAAAATCACTGGTCTGGTCCAACCTTCTTATTTGCAGATAGAAGCTAAAGCCCAGAGTGGGTAGTGATTTGCCAAAGGTCACACAGCAAGTTGGTAGCAGAGCCAGGACTGGAGTTAGAACTGAGGCCCCCAAACAACTAACCACTGTGGCCTCCAGTTCCTAGGCAAAGGCAGCCAGAAACTCCCCACCCATGGTTCTGAACCCCTCCAACCTCCTCCTGCTCACCCTCTGGCTCTCCTGCATGGAGGGACCTGGCGTTTGTACCACCCCTTCCGGAAATGAGGCCAAGACAAGGCCCTTCAGGACTGGATCTGGATACACTTGTTCTGTGACTCTTCTTACTCTGTGTTCTCTCTGGGTGACCTCTCCACTCCCATGGCTCTCCTACCTATCCCCAGAGGCTCCCAAATCTACTTCCTGGTGGCTTCCCTGAGCTCTAGATGCCTCTAGCCTCTGTGGGGGGCACCCCTAACTCTCGAGGTCCAAAACTGAATTTACCTTGATCCATACCTTCTCTTCTTCCTGGTTTCTGGCAATATGAATAGCCCCATCATCCACTCAGTCATCACCCCAGAAACCCAGATGTCACCCTAACCCTCTTCATCTAGCCCTGTGGTTTGACCTGCAAAGCAGTTCTATCAGTCACATCCCCTCTGTCTCCAATGCCTCTGCCTGAGTTTAGGCCTCATGTATCTCTGGCCTCCTTCCAGTCTCCCTACCTTCAGTTTTGCCCACTCCAGGAATATCACACTTAAAAGTCAATCTGATGAAATATAACTCTATACCCCATAAATATGTACAATCAATACATTTTGATTAAATTTTTAAGAAGTCATTCTGAGCATATCACTTGTCTGTTAACAAGTCTCCTTCTACAGCCTCTCATCCCACAGGATACAATCCACACCCCTCCACAAGGCTTGCGAGGCTGCAGGATCTGCCCCCTCCGTCCCTGCCTCTCTCTGCACTCTCCCTTCCAGGCTGGCCCACCTTGGCTTTGCTCCAGCCAACCCTAAACTCTCCTTACAGATTTTCCTACATTACTCCCTCTTTCTCATCTCCCTGCCTTGCACACACTCTCTTGTCTCCCAGATCAGTGTTTCTCCAAGTGTGCCCTGAGGGTCACCTGCTTCACCTCCCTCTAGCATATTGTAGGCTCCCGGGCACTGCCTTGCTCAGACCCACTGCAAAAGAACCTCTGCATTTTTAACACAAACCCCATGGGCACTGCACACTAAATGCTGAGAAGCACTGTTCTTTCTGTCAGGCCGGCTCCTGTCCTGGCCTCCCTCCTGCCTCAGCTGGGCAAGTGCCTCCTTTCTGCTCCCAAAATCTTCAGGGTGTGACTGACTATAACAGAGTGTCTCCTCTACTGGGCTGTGAGCTCCATGCTGGCAGTGATCTTGTCTACCTGTAAATCCCTAGTGCCTGGCACAGAGAAGGGGCTTAGTTACAACTGTGGAATGAATGGGACCCCCAGGTGAGTCTGGTGCCCATGACCAGGAGGAGGTCACAGCTGATCTAGTGACAGCCACGGCTTGTCTGGAACCCTGAGAAGCTGCTCCCAGTGCCTCTGCAGGTTGCACCTATTTCTCTTTGCTACATGCCTGGTTCAATAAAGAAGACAAGCCAGGAATGTTGGTAATGTAGGGCCTAGTGGGTGCTGAAGGCCAGCTTTCAACAGTGATGTTTAACTAGCTCTCCAGAAAACGTTTGCAGGCATACACACATACCTTTATTAAAAATTTTACCAACACAATTTACAAATGCTAACAAAATATCCAATACTCTTCACTGCAAATTCCATATAGCCATTTGATTGTCCCAGAAATCAATACACCATCAATTTTTGCCCAGCTCTTTATCTGTGGCCAACCCATGGCTGCAATGACAAATGAATGTGCTCCGACTTAAACACTGGTTGATGTGTTTGTTTACGTTAACAACAGAGACACATCAGAACTTGTTCATGGGTGACTTGAACCCGTTCAGCTTCTTTGCTAAGTTGGTTAATAGTTTCTGAATACCGGAGGAATATTTCTTCCATGTTTTGTGCTTTTCACAATGTGGCAACTACAAACATGACACACTTTAAAATTTGATCTGTGTTAGTAACATTTTTCCCCATCACTTTCTTAAGTCTAGACAATCAATGAGACAAGTTGAGTCTTAATGTGTCGTCCTTGCTGACTTCCTGGTATAAACGCTCTCTGCGCCTCTCCTGTGACACGATGGCGGCAGAGTTGGGAAGAGGCACAGCCACGCATCATGACACTGTGTTCCTGCCATACAGACGCAGCAGACACCAATGACACTGAGTGCACACATGTAGTCAAATGGAGTAAAATAATTACGAAGTGGTGAGTTTTGAGTATTTATTACCATTGGTTTTAACATAATTTGTTTAATTTTAACTTCATATAGTTTAATTCCTAATAATGGCTGTGTTTAACAACTGGCTTACAAAACTTTTTCTTTATTTATGGATTCTCCTGAGCTGATAGGAGACGGCTCCTGTACGGTAACCCTGAGGATTGAACATGAGCCACCACTACCCACCTGGCCACCAGAGCGGCCAGTCCCCGCACCTGCCCTGGGGAGTCCGGGCTGTGAGCTGCCAGACACGGCCCCTGAGAGTCAAACGGGCCCTGTGGCGGGCCCCGGGCAGCTCGTTTCCGTTATGTGAGCCTCGGTTTCCTCAAGTTTGAGAGGGAAAGTAATGCCCACCAGCCCGTGAGGTGCAGGGAGGATCAGACACACTGCACACTCGCACTCTAGCTCATTTCTGTCACCGCCGCACCCCCTGACACACATCTGCTCACCCTCCCGAGCCACACCACGCACACTAACGTCACCCCTCAAATACCACAGACACAAGCTGACTTGCAGGCAGCCGCCTCCCACACATCACCTCAGATACCCCACATGCAGATTTGGTCCCCAACTCTACCTCCTCACACCCCTTACCCACACACCCAAACAACCACGCCGCAAACACACACACGTGTACCCAGAACTCCGCACATACTTCATACACCAAATACCTGCCCCCCCCAGGCGTTTCACACACAAATGGATGCCGCGCCTGACCCACCCCCCAACACTCCAGACACACTTCACACTCTCCCCCCAGCACATGCACACACACCACACCCACACATGTGCCCATCATCCACCTACACTTCTTTTCACACTCACAGGCCCCAGGTGCTCACTCGTGCCACCCCATGCATAGAGCTCTCACTCCCAAGGCACTTCCACATTGCCCCCATGCCCCGGACAGAAGACTCCCCTGCCAGCCCTCTGAGGCCACACCCTGGGTTGAGGAGCAGTGAGGGGGATCCTAGCGGCATGAGGCAGGAAAGCCAGAGTGAGGTTCCTGGGGGGCCAGCTTGCTAGCCTGGAGGCCAGGCCCTGGCCTGCAGTGCAGGGAGGCCTAAAGAGGACTGGGAAGGGATGGGACAAGGATGCTGGCTGGGTGAGGGGTCTGTCTCTGCTCCCATGCCCTCGGGGTCTGTGCCTGGGTGAGGGCCTCCCTCCTGGGCTACCCCATCACTGAGCAAGGAGGAGCCAGCGTGCAGCAGATGCCGGCATGTCTGTCCAGATGGTTCCAGACCACTCTAAGAGCAGCCTTGGATGGGGTCCTGATGACACAGGGGAGCCATCTCAACAGCACACCATCCTTTCTTACAGTGCCACCCAGCAATAATCCAGAACAATGGCGAGTCCTTAGAGGGCGATGGTATGCAGGGGAGGTGTGCACGTCCCTCTTCAGAAAGCTCCCTCTCTCTCCTACCCCCTCCCTACCACAGGCCCACAGACAGGACAGTCCAGACTGGCCCCACCCTACTGCAGCCTGTTCTCTCTGGACTCCACGTCCTGGTCCTCCCAGAAGATGCTGCCTTCAGATTCCCATGGCAACAGCAGTCAGCTTCCCTGACTGATGAGTTACAACAAGTCCTTCTCCTCTCTGTCCAGCTAAGGGGGTTTCCAGTGGACAGAGGCTGGGCATCTAGGCCTGGGCTCCAGACTTGGCGTGGCCATGACTCAAGTCCCAACCCTCTGGCCTCAGTGTCCCCATAGGCTGAGTGATGGTGTGGCTACACCCTGACCCTTGTAGCCTGGTGAACTGATTCTAGGCCAGGCCAGTGTCTCCACGGAAGATTCCCAAAGTGGAATCACGATCAGCAGGAGGGTCCTCCTTCCCTCCTGCACTACGCTTCATCCAAGCCTGCCTCCTCTTCACCTTCTGGCCCTCTGAGAGCTTGTTTAAAATGATGGCAAATAAGCCATGTAAGGACTGAGGCTCTGCTGAATTAACTCTGCCATCTGCTCAGCCAGAAGTGTGTAGGGCGTGCTTCCCAGCAACATTTACACAGGCACATGCACCCATGCACATATGTGAACACAGGTACGGTACATACAGGAACATGTACACAATGTTCACACAGAGTGGAAATCTACGTAGCTGCAGAGATCATGCAAACATGCATGCTGACACGTATCTGGAGAGAAACATACATGCATGTGTACTCTAGGACACACATACAAGTGTACACATAGATAGGCCAGAACAGACACACAGGCTGGGACACATACACATGGCATGCAGGTGACGACATGTCTATAGGCTCGCACATAGGCAGCCCAATTTGGGGGGATGGAGATGGGGTGATTAGTCCCCACAATTACTTCCTAGCCTCCATGCACACACACATACACACATACACCCTGACCCTTGCCTCTGCTCAGGCCCAAGGAGAGGCATGTGGAATGTCAGAAGATCATAAAAGAGTCAAACTCTTGAGAAGGGGCTGTTCTCACAGATACAGAAGAAATTGTATGCATCTGAATATTACTATCCTGTATTTCTAGACTAATAAATTAAAAAATCTCAACAAAATGGATTTTCTCTGAAAATATAAATCTCTCAACTTAAAATTAAATTAAAAAGAAGTAGAAAAGTTGATTAGATTAACAATCATGGGAAAAGCTGAAAATGTTAAACAGCTCCAGTCAAGAAAGGTACCAGACCAAGATGAATTTTGGGGCAAATTCTTTCCAACTTTCTTTTTTTTTGACCGGTAAGGGGAGCGCAACCTTTAGTACGGTGTGGTCAGCACCACACTCAGCCAGTAAGCGCACCGGCCATCCCTATATAGGATCCGAACCCGCGGCCTTGGTGCTACCAGTGCCGCACTCTCCCGAGTGAGCCACGGGGCCGGCCTCCAACTTTCAAAAATAGATAATTATTGAGTTAGAGGAATCAATCAATAATACAAAGAAAAGATGGGATGCCATCAACAAGTTTTGCAAAGTTAATCAAACCCTGATATAAATATCTGACTCCCCAAAACCTAAAAGTCTACTATACTCTTATAACAGCTTCACTTATTAAAAATATACTTAAAATCCAGAATAAAATACTAACAAATCAAATCCGGAAGTAAATGAAAGAAAAATATAACATGCACCATGTAGGGCTTATTCCAGAAATGAAAAGATGGTTTAATTTTGATCACTCTGTTTATAATATCATATTAATAAGCCTAACAATAAATGTCATATGTTTCTAACAGATACCCAAAATTTGGCACTCATTTCTGATTAAAAGAGATTTCTTAGTAAACTAGGAACAGAAGTATATTTTGTTAGGAAAAAGAATATCTCAGATATAACTAAGTATTGTTTTGTAAGTTCTAGCCAGTGCAATAATTTATTTTTTTCATGTAATTATTAGAAAGGAGAAGATAAACTAATAATTATTTGCATATCATGACTTTCCACCTAGCAAAATCAAAGAAAATTAACTGACAAACTATTAGAGCTAATAAATAGGTCAGTGAAGTTGATTAATACAGAACAACTCCATAAATAAATGGTTTTCCTAAATTCCAGAAACATCCAGTTTAAAAAATATAATTAAAAAAGATCCTATTCACACAAGCAATAGAAAAAATAACATATCTAGGAAATCTTCACAGAAATGTCTTGGACATACATGAAAACAAACTAAAATCCTAATAACACAAACTATAAATCTTTACCTATACAAACAACTTTGATAAAAGGAAATGCATCCTCTGTTCCTGTATGGTAGTGTAATGTCGTCAAATAAATTTATAGGTTTGATGCCATTATAATCACAAGTGCCATAGGATTTTTTTTCAACTAGACAAATTTATTCCAAAATTCACCTGAAAAAATAAGCCAATTTTCCAAGATAGGCAAGAAAATTTAGTAAAAGAAAAAAACTGAGGAGGTACTTGCCATCCAAGATATCAAACTGTACTAGGAATCTGTATCAAAAAAAGTGGTACTGACGTGAGAATGACTAAATGGACCAGTACAATACAGAAATAGACCTATGTACACTGAGGAAATTGATTCATGATAAAGATGGCATTTATCATGAACATTGAAGAAATGGATTATTTAGAGACCAACTTGCTATCCATTGGGGGAAAAAAGTTATATATCCCTATTTCATATACACATAAACAAATAACAGATGGATTGAAGACTTATTGTAAAAAAAGAACACAAGAAAACTACAAGTAGAAAATATTAGAATGGGGGAGCTTTTCTAAGCATTTTCCTAAATTCACAAGCCATGAATATTTTATTAGGTAAAAAACCTCAGTCTTCTATATGGCAAGGGACCCTGTAACTGAAGTGACTACAAAGTTGGCAAATACTCAGTGAGGGAGGTATTTCATATATCGCTGGGGAGAGTGTCGATTGACAGCCTTTCTAGAAGGAAATGTGATAATAAAAACATGTCAAAGAACTTTAAAGATATTCATTCTTTTTGAGCCATTAATTTCACTTCTCTGAAGCTGTTCTAAGAAAGTAATCATAAGAGCATGGAGATTTTTATAAACATATAAAGATGTTCATCACTGAGAATTTAGAAATTACGGAAATAACCAAAATAAGGGAATGGTTAAATTAATTTCAATAAATCCATAAAAGAAGTATTACATAACCATTATAAACAATATTTGTCCAATAATATTTAACAATATGGGAAAATATATGAAAAATTTAGATGACAAAACGGTTTTCACAACTTTGTTAGGACATATGCACACACAGACATACGAGGGTACTTCAAAAAGTTTGTGGAAAAATAGTATTAAAAGACAATATGAACCTTTCCATGAACTTTTTGAAGACCCCTTGTATATAATTGCCACTTGCAAACAAAAATCACACCGCATGTTTTTCCAGATAACACCCAAGAAGATTTTTTAAAAATAGCACCTAAGAAGAACTTCAGCCCATTTTTTAAATTAACAGTTTTCCGCAGTAACAAAGAACAACACAAAACAGAAACAACCTTATTTTTAGAATCCACTCTGCGGTGCTCACAACTTCACTTCCTAGGCTCCGCTCCCGACAGTTCCAAGTGGAACAACTACAGCGAGCCCTGGGAATTATCTACCGAAGGCGTCCTTCACCACCCGAGTTTAAGCTTTTCCTTTGATATAATGGCCTTTCTTTGGAGTATATCTGTGCAATGTCTCATAAAATTGCATCCCCCAAAAGATACAAATGCTATTAGTAGAACAAGTAAAAATTAAGTGGTTGGGGAGAGCATAGGAAGAAAGAGCTAAGAGACAGAACAACAGCTAAACATACATTTGCTTTAAGGTCTTCTAGTTAGACACGACTTAGTTTTAAGATGGCAACTTCGCTGAAGGGAAAAATAAAATAGTACTTTAACCAGGATATTTTTGCTTTATGGTAACAGCTTTTTGGCCTTACTTTCTTTTCTTTCCTTCTTTTTTTTTTTTTTAGGTGAACTAAGGCTTACCAGGAGTGGGCACATAAGTAGATGATTAAATAAAATTGCATGAATTAAATTATGCTCAACTTCATTATTTACCAGGGGAATGCAAAGTAAAACCACAATACCATACACTACGCACTTTCCAGCACCAGCTATGAGAAAGAAAAGACCAAGTTTTCGTGAGGAAGTGGAGTGACCAGGATTCACATACTGCTGGTGAAAGTATATGGGTAGAACCATTCTGGAAAACTTTTCGGCAGCATCCACTAGAGCTGAACATAAGACACAGCAATTCCATTCCTAGGTATATACTCTATGGAAATTCATACGCATGTGCACCAAAAGATGTACACGAATGCTTGTAGCAGCACTATTCAGAATTGCCAAATACTTTAAACTTCCCACATGCCCATCAACAGTAGAATGGATATATAAATTGTGTGAACTACAGTATAACTACACGCCTAACATAGATGAATCTCACAAATATAATACTGAGCAAAATAAGTCAGACTCGAAGAGCAGATAATGAATTATTCCATTTATACAAATGTCAAACACAAGCAAAATTAATTTATCATGTTAGGAGTCAGGATAACTACTTTGGGCAGATTACCAGAAATGGGCTCAAAGGGGACTTCTAGGGTGCTGGCAATATTCTGTTTCTTGGTTGGGTGGTGTTAACATGACTGTTCAGCTGCAAAAATTCGTTATGAGCTGTATGCTTATAATTTATGCATTTTTATGTATACTACCTATACTTCAATAAAAAGTTAAAAATGGAAATTAATCAAAATGTCAACAGGAGTTACCTCTGGGTATTGGAATTATAAGTAATCTTATTTTTTTTCCTTACATTATTTTACGTATTCTAAATTTACTACAATGAGGATGTGTTTTTTAAAAAAATTGTGATTTTATAATTTTACATGATGCCACCATGGTTCTAAAAGGTGTTGTGAAGTTGTCCTGGGCAAGAGGCCACCACTTCTTTTCCTGAGGAGTCCTCAGCAAATGTTGACTATTATTCTTCATATAACAATTATTTATTGAGTGCTTATTGTATACATGCACTGCAGGCCGAGGACATAGCAATGAAAAAGACGGACATGGCCCTGTCTTTGTGGAGCTTGCAGTTAGAGGGCAGTAAAGAATATAAATAGTTTTTTTAAATGGATGAGCAAATAGGTCCTTTCCTAGCAGAGTTATATTGCATGGTGGCATGTCACAGTCATCAAAAACCTTCATCACATCCTATTCCAAAATCTCTTTTCAGGAAGAAATTCCCATGATGCATCAGGCTCTTTGTGGCAGTTTCTAACCCACATGAAGGAGGTGGCTCTGCTGAAAAGCCCCAGTCACCCTAAGGATCCTGCTGGGGCTCAGGCTCCATACAAGCCTGACTGATACAGCAAGGCTCCCTCTGAAGCAAAGAGTATAAATGCAGCACCAGAAAGTCTCACTTAAGTCTAGCCCCTGTGCAGCAGAGCAGGGAGGCAGCACAACTCAAGCCCAGTATTGCTCAACTGTGGGAGGAAGGTCTTGCTGCATGGAGCCCCTCTGCTATGGGCCTGACAGCCTTGAGGACAGCCAGGCCATTGGAGGGCAGCCAGCCTTGGGTCTCCTTGTTTCCACCAGCCATATCCCCATACCTAGCTTTCATTCATTCAGTGCACTTGCACTGAGCATCTTCTCTGTCCATGCCCCGACGCTGAGGGCACAGAGTCAAGCAAGACATGGTCTTACCCTCAGGGAGGTCACAGCCCAGTAGTAGATTCAGATATAACCCATGATTGCAGTAAATTTACTAAGACTTGTGATAGAGTTTAGCATTGTGTGTGATTAAAGACAGCTGAGTAGGCTTCCTGGAGGAGGCGATACCAAGTTCTGAAGGATGATGAGTTTACCTGGTAAAGACAGGGAAGAGCACTACAAATGGAAGGAGCCACAGGTGAAGCCCAGAAATGGAAAAAAGCACATGAGTTTGGGGGACTGGTGCAGGTGGCAGTGGGGAGAGGCAGGAGCTGAGAGGATGCTGGAGAACATAACAGGAACTAGACAGTAAAGAGCCTTTTGTCTCCACTAAGAATGCTGGATTCTTACTAAAGCTTTAAGAGAAGCCATGGAAAAACGTTAAGTGGGAGATGACAGTATCATATCAATGCTTTGGAAAAATGACTCTGGCGTCAGTGTGGCTAATGGATTGGAGTAAGACAGGCTAGAGGCAAAGAGACAGTTTGCAGGCTGCTATATAGTAACTTAGACAGAAAATAGTGAGGGCCTAAACTGATCTGGTGGCCAGAGAGCTGGAAAGAGATGTACAGACTTGAGAAGAACCAAGAATATGAAATGGAAAGGATTTCACTTAGATATCAGGGGTGGGTGAGGAAAAGGTCATGGTGGCCTTTCACATTTGGGGCTGCCCCCCGCCCCCATGAGATAGGAAATGTAAAAGGAGGGACAGGTTGGAGAGTGGAGAAGACATTGGTTTGGAGCCATGGAGTTTGAGGGGTCTGTGTGATGTCCAGGTGGAGATGCAGGGTGGGCAGTTAAATTTGTGAGCCAACAACTAAGGAGAGACGTCTGCTTTCAGCCACAATAGAGTAACAAGGACTAGATGTCCCTTCCTGCCATAAAATTAAAAAAACAGATGAAATATATGAAACAACAGTTTTCAGATATTGAACAAAAAGCTCAGCAAGACAATGATGCCTAAAGGAGGAAAACAAACAAGGTGGGCCCCACAATTGCCCCAGTTACTGCCTGCAAGAGTTTCTAGGCCACAGCCTACAGAGTGAAAAACTGAACAGAGCCTGGTAGTCTTGCCGAGCTGAGGACATAGAGTTCAGGGAGACCAAGACAGCTAGAATTTGATAGTCAAAATGCCAGAGAGGAGGGTGCTACACAGGGAGAAAGAGAGAGAGCTAGAGAGCAAGAGAGAGACAGAGAGAGCACAAGCGTGCTCCTGCAGAGGGGCTTCCCTCAAATCTTCCGCTGAGTACTGATCTGCACATGCATGTGAGCAAACTACTCAAGGCTGGGGAATGAATCACCAGAGGGAAATAGGCAGAACAATCTCAGAAACTCACAGAAGGCTGGGAAGAGTTCATGTTCCTACCAGTCAGAGTGGAAAGACCTCCTAACCTCGTCCAGAGGACATCAGATAGAGTCCTCAGGAGAGCACTGCTTCAGTAGTGAGACCAAGTTAGCTCTAGGCTAAAGGCTGCTCTCAGCCTGCACTACTACAGTTGAAAAGAAAACTGCAGAATACAACTAATTCTGAGTAACTTAATTGTGTGTCAGAAAAAAGTTCAACTATTTAAAGGAATATAACAAAGTCCAGTGCCCCAAAAAGTAAAATTTATAACATTTGTAATCTAATCAAAAATTACAAAGGCATGCAAAAGGGGAGGAGAATAGAACCCATACCAGGAAAAAAAAAAAAATTCAATCACTAGTATGATACAGAAAGAAATATGTACTTGGTTTTTGTCTCCAGTTCCTGACACACAGCTTCTAAAACCTTTGGAATTTCCTGAGTGATGGGAGCGTCCTTTTTAATAACAAGGCCCTTTCAATCATAACTGAATTTATGCCAGTCAGGTGACTGGTGGGCCCCTTAAGTAGCTGCAGGAAGGGTGCTGGTTGCCAGAAAAGCCAACCATGTGATTAGAGGGTTAGAACTTTCAGTCCCACCCTTAGACCACCAGGAAGAGAAGCGTTAGAAATTGAGTTCACCAAAGGCCAATAATTTAATCAATCATGCCTATGTAATAAAACCTCCATAAGACCCCTAAACTACAGTTTGGACAGCTTCCAACACTTCCAGGTGCTGGAGGGTGGCACCCCTGGAGAAGGCATGGACGTTCTGCCTCCTTTCTTATTCTGCTTTATGCATCTCTTCCATTTGGCTGTTCCTGAGTTGCATCCTTTATAAGAAACTGGAAATAGTAAGGAAAACACTTTCCTGAGTTCTGTGAGCTGTTCTAGCAAATTTTCGTACCTGAGGAGGGAGATCTGGGAATCCCCATTTTATAGTCGGTTGGTTGAAAGTACAGGAGGCAACCTGGGACGTATGTCTAGTGTCTTAAGTGGGAACAGCCTTGTGGGACTGAGCCCTGAACCTGTGGGGTCTGCACTAACTCCAGGTAGTTAGTGTAAGAATTGAATTGAATTGAATTGTAGGATGCCCAGATGGCATCCGGAGAGCTGCCAAATTGGTTGTTAGAAGTGTTGTGGGTAAAAAGAAATAAAAAGCATGAGTAGGAACATACCTAGAAATGACACAGATCATAGAATTAGCAAACAAGAATGTTAAAAGAGCTATTATAAATTTACTCCATGTAAAGAAGGTAAGAGAAAATATGACTGAGGAGAAGAGAAATGAAAGATATAATTAAGACAAAAATCAAACTTCTAGAGATGAAAAACACAAACCTAAAACAAACAAAAAAACAACACTGCAGGGAATTAGACACAGCAAAGATTAGTGAAGTCAAAAATGTAAACAGAAATATTTCAAAATAAAACACAGAGAGAAAAAAACACTGAAAGAAGAAACCCTAAATATCAGTGAACTGTGGAACAATATCAGGCAAGCTAATATACATGGAATTGAAGTTCCAGGGGGAAATAAAGGGGGAGAAGAGGCAGAAAATATATTTGAAGAAATAATATCCAAACGTTTTCAAAATTTTGTGAAAACTATAAACCCATAGATACAAGAAACTCAAAAGACCTCAAAAGGAAGAGACATGGAGATACCTCACCACATCAAATTGCTGAAAAACAGTGATAAAGAGAAAAATATTAAAAGCAGACAGACAAGGGGGGTGCGGTGGGGGAACAGATATTGCAAACAGAGAAACAGAGAAAAAAATGGTAGTACACTTCTCATCAGAAGCAGTGTGAGCCAGGAGACAGTGGAGAGAAGGAAGGAAGGAGGGAAGGAAGGAGGGTAGGAAGGAAGGAAGGAAGGAGGGAGGGAAGGAAGGAGGGAAGGAAGGAAGGAAGGAGGGAAGGAAGGAAGGAAGGAGGGAAGGAAGGAAGGAGGGAAGGAAGGAAGGAAGGAAGGAAGGAGGGAAGGAAGGAGGGAAGGAAGGAAGGAAGGAAGGAACTCCCATTAATTTTAATTCGATTTCTGACCAAAGCATCTTTCAAAAATGAGGGCAAAATAAGAAACTTTCATACAAACAAAAACTAAGAGAATTCCTCACCAGCAGATCAGCACTACAAGAAATGTTAAACTACATCTTTCAGGGAAAAGGAAAATGATACTAGATGATAATTTGAATATACATATGAAGAACATTGGAAACGGTAAATATGTAGGTACATGTAAAATATTTTTTTTCCTCATTAAAAATAAAACTAGCAAACTGAATCCAGCAACATCAAGATTATACATCTTGACCAATTGAGATTTATCCCAGGAATGTAAAGTTGGCTTATCATCTAAAAATCAATTAATATAACAAGCCTTGAATTGGATAAAGGACAAAAACCACATAATCATCTCAATAGATGCAGAAAAAGCACTTGACAAAATTCAACACCTTTTCATGATAAAAACACTCAAAAAACTGGAAATAGAAAGAAATTTCCTCAACCTGATTAGAGGAATCTATGGAAAACCCACAACTGGCATACTTAAAGGTCAAAGGTGGAAAGCATTCTCCCCTAATATCAAGACAAAGATGTTCACTCTCGAAAAATCTATTCAGCATTGTACTGGAGGTTCTAGCCAAGATGATTAGGCAAGAAAATAAAATAAAACGTACCCTTATTAGAAGGAAAAAAGTAAAACTATATCCATAGACGACATAATCTTGTATAAAGAAAATCTAAGTATCCACTAAAAAAACTATTAGAACTAATAAACGAGTTCAGCAAGTTTGCAGGATACAAGACCAATAAAAAAGATCAGTTATTTTCTATACACTTGCAATGAACAACTCAGAAATGAAATTTATAAAAAATTTAATTTACAAGAGTATTAAAAAGAATAAAATATTGAGGAATAAATTTATAAAAAGAAGTGCAAGGTTGCATACTGAAAACTACAAACTTAAAGAAATTAAAGAAGACCTAAATAAATAAAAAGACATCTTGTTTACAGATTAAAAGACTAAATATTGTTAAGAGGGCAATGCTCCCCAAATTGATCTACAGATTCAATGCAATCTCCATCAGAATACCAGCTGGTTTCTTGGCAAAAATTGACTAGCTGATCCTAAAGTTTATTTAAAAAAACAAAAATCAATGGACCAAGAACATCCGAAACAATCTTAAAGAAGAACAAAGTTGGGGAACTCATATTTCCTGATTTCAAAACTTACTGCAAAGCTACAGTAATGAAGACAATGTGGTGTTGATATAAAGATAGACATACAGATCAGTGCCGTAGAATTGAAAGTCTAGAAATAAACTCACATTTACAGTCATTGATTTTCAACAGGATGCCAAGACCACCTAATGGGGAAAGAATAGTCTTCAGCAAATAGTGCTGGGACAACTGGTTATACACATGCACAAAAACGAGTTGGAAACCCTACCTCACACCAATAACAAAATTAACTCAAAATGAATAAAAGACCTAAATGTAAGAGATAAAACTATAAGATACTTAGAAGAAAACATAGTCATAAATCAACATGACCATTAGGCAATAATTTCTTACATATGACACCAAAAGCATAAGCAACGAAAGAAAAAATAGATAAATTAGTCATCCTAAAAATTTAAAACTTTGTGTTTCAGAGGACAGTATCAAGAAAGTAAAAACAACACAGAATGGAATAAAAGATTTGCAAATCATATATCTTATAAGGGTTTTGTATTTAGAATACATAAAGAATGCTTATAACTCAATAATAAAACAACAAAAAACCCAATTAAAAATGGGCAAAAAGGACCGACCTGTGGCACACTTGGGAGAGTGTGGTGCTGACAACACCAAGTCAAGGGTTAAGATCCCCTTACCAGTCATCTTTAAAAACAAACAAACAAACAAAAAAGGGCAAAAGATTGAATAGAAATCTTTCCAAAGAAGAAATATAAATGGCCTATAAACACGTCATTAGTCATTATTAGTCATCAGGGAAATTAAAAGCACAATGAGACACCACTTCACACTCACTAGGAGGCCTGTCATTAAAACTGCAGACAACAACACGTACTGGCAAGGACGTAGAAAACTAGGAACCCTCACACACTGCTGGTAGGAATGTAAAATGGTGCAGACACTTTGGAAAACAGTTTGGCAGTTTCTCAAAATGCTGAACATAAATCCTAGGCATATTCCCAAGAGAAATGAAAACGTATGTCCCTACAAAAACTTGAATCCAAATGTTTTATAATAGCTAAAAAAGTAAAAACACCCAAATGTTCATTAACCGACGAATGGATAAACAAAATGTGGTATAACCATGCAATGAAATATTATTCAGCAATAAAAAGGAATGAAGTACTGATACATGCTACAACATGGCTGAACTTGGAAAATATGCTAAGGAAAGAAGCCAGTCACAAAAGACCACATATTCTGTGATTCCATTTATATGAAATGTCCAGAACAAGCAAACCTACAAAGACAGAAAGTAGGTTAGCAGTTGCCTAGCCCTGGGGGTGATAAAGGAAAAGGCATAGGGATTTTGGGGGGGGAGAGGAGGGTAATGAAAATGTCTAAAATTGATTTTACTGATAGTCACAACTTAACACCATTGAATTGCATACCATAAATAGGTGAATTGTATGGTATATGAATTATGTCCCAATAAATGTTATTTTTTACAAAAAGATAATTGTTTAAAGCAAAAATAATAATGTGTTGTTGGGTTTATAACACAAGTAGACACAAAATGCATGACAATGATATCTCAAAGGGGGATAGAATTATACTGTTGTAAGGTTCACATGATATTCATAATAGTATTATTTGAAGATAGACTGTGGTAAGTTGAAGATATATATTGTAAATCTTACAGCAACCACTAAAAACAAATAAGTAAAAACGTAAACAAACAAAAAAAGAGTTACAGCTAAGAAGATAAGAATGAAAATAAAATAGATTGTAAAAAATACTCAATTCTAAAGAAAGCAAGAAAGAGGGAAAAAAGGAACAAAGAACAGGTGGGACAAATAGAATACTAACAGCAAGAAGGTAGATTTAAACTGAATATATTGATAATAACATCAAATTCAGATGTTCTAAACACTCCAATTAAAAAACCAAATTTGTCAGACTGAATAAAAAGAACAAAATTATATGCTGTCTAAAAGAAACCCTCTTCAAATACAAAGCCAATGAAGTTAAAAGTCAAAGTATGGAAAAACATAAGCCATGCAAACACTAATCAACAGAAAACTAGAGTGATTATATTAATATCAGACCAATTAGACTTCAAAAAAAGAATATTACCAGGGATAAAAAAGGACATTTCAATATTGGTGAAGGTTTAACTCTTTGTGAAGACACAACAATCCTAAATGTTTATGCACTGAAGAACAGCACGTCAATACACATGAAGCAAAACCTGATAGAACTGAGGGTGGGATGGGGCGGGGGTGGAACTAAGGAGAAAGGTCTAGGGAGCAGCTCTAGACTTCTCTTAGAGATGGAAGTTGAAGCCATAGTAATCAATGAGATCACCAGAAACAGGTGAAAGGGAGAAAAGAGGCCAGGACAGAAGAAGAAATTCTCACAAAGAAGACTGAGAAATAATAATCAGAATGGAGGACAGAAAACAAGGTGCGTGTGGGGTCACGGGATGCAAGGGGAGAGAGTTGCAGAAGGCAGTGTGCTCATTATGTCAAACGCTGGCTGCTGGGAGCAGAACATCCAACAGGAGCTGAAAGGCTTCAGCTGGATTTGCAATAAGATTTACTGGTGTAAGAAGCACGGGTGGTGAGGTAGGGGCAGCAGCCAGGTTGTAGTGGATTGAGGCCTCAGCAGGAGGCGAGGAAGTGGACAGCAACAGGAATAAGCAACAGAGCGAGATGCTTGGGGGTGGGCAGGCAGGTGTGAAGCGTTATGAGATCTCTGGTGGAGAGGTTAAATGGAAGAGTAATACCTAGCTCTCAATATCATGGGGAAAGGCATACATGGGTATGGATGTGGGTAAGTTTGGAGCCCAGGGCAGAGGCTAAGGAAATGTGCTCCTGATGAGTTTTCTTTTCCCGGTGAAGGTAAGAGTCTGGGTTGACGACGGCTGGGAATGAGTGCGGAAGCTGTGGTATGAAAAGTAGCATGTTATGTGAGAACTTTGATATAGCTGTGGGGGAACCGGAGTTGGCCTAAGCAGCAGGACTGCTGGGTACTGCTGGGGGCTCAGCTGAGGCTTGAACCATGAATTTGGACTAGTGTCTATTCAGGAAGGGATCCACCCCTTTAAACCAGGACTAGAGAAGGCAGGTGGTTACCATGTTCTAAAGTTAGGGTGTGAGACTATGGGACCAGGTGGTGAATGGTGAGCAGCTGAAGTGACAGGCTGTAGGGTACAGATAGGATAGGAACAAGAATTGATTCAGAGCAAGGAGAAAAACTAGGACTCAGGAGCCTGAAGGTCTCTATGAACAGACAGAGTAGAGGTGAGGGAGACAGAATGCACAGGAGGTACAAAGAGATGAAGATTTCAGAGGTGGAACCATTTTAAATGAAAAGATGCCAGTAAGGGGTGGAGGAAATGGAGATGACATTCAACAAGTTGAAGACAACAAGAAGCTCAGAGGCACTGTCCTCATGGACATGGAGCTCCCAGTAGGGTGGTAAAAACTAACATGAAAACACTGTGAGCCAAGAGCCAAGGTTCTCTTGTATCCCTAAGTTGCTGAACCATCTAACTTTGCCATTAATTATGACTATTCCCAACCTGTGGAGATATGTCCCCATAACTCAGCCCTCAACCCTGAGGCTGCCTGACTCCTCACCTCCCTTGTCCATCTACTTACAGCTCGTGTGCCTCAAGAGGACTGGTCATCATGGGTGAAATGTCACGCTTGTTGGCCCCATCTTGAATTATGCAGTTTTGCCTGACATTAAGGGATACTGGCAGACATTTTCAACATGGAAGAGCCAGAGTAGTGCTGGGGTTCCTGAGCGAAGTAGAGAGGTACCAAATCCCAGAAAAGGACCTGCCCAGAAACCCAGTATGACCAGGAGTCCCTGCAAGCCAGCCATCAGCTGTTAGATATATAGTCACACTGTGCTCAGGGCCTCCATTCCCATGAGGCAAGGTCATAGCCAAAGGATCACTCACTCCCAACAAGCCCCTTCACTCCCACACAGCGAGGCTGGCTCCCTCGCCTGTGGTGCAGAGAAAGAGCCCAGAGCAGGGGACCTGGGTTCTAGTTCTGACTCTACCATGAATTTGCAGTGTGACCTTGCCCTGAGGCCTCAGTTTTGCTTGTATAAACAAGGGGTTGGATGTGAGATCTCAAAGACTCTTGCAGCCTTGACAGTCTATGGGTGGTGGATGCAGGAAGGAGACTCTCATCAGCTCACATCACTCAAAATGCACCAGCTGCAGAAGACAGATGAGCTGAACTCTTCAAGCCTCATTATAGTCATCACAGCAGAGTTGTCCCTTTGGAATTCACTACTTGCACCCACCCTCCTCCTCCTCCTCCCAAGAACCTCTGAAGAAGGCCCAAGTGATACACCTCCCCCATCTTTCTCTTCATGAGATTTCCTTTAGCTAAAAAGTCAACCTGGTTTGGACTGCATGTAGAATATCCATGTAGAAAAGGTCCCTGCCATGAGGCCACATCTGAGACCCACAGTTCTCCACAGAGCTTCCCTTTTAGGGCAGCATTGTCACAGACCCCATCAGAATCCCAGGGCCAACACCCATGAGGGGGCAAACCAGAGCCCCAGATGCCCCTCTATTTCTCTGGTCTCGTCCCTGGCAAGGGCAGGCAGATTTCCTAGGTGCTAAGGATCCTCAGCAGTCACTCTGCAGCTGGGGAAATGATCCCATCGTCTTGCTCATCTCTATACAGGGCTGAGCCCCCTCCTTCACAGGGCAGCTAGAGACCCCAATATCCACAAACAACAAATGAGGCCCTGGTCAGTCCATCTCCTGACTGCAGAAGACAGGCATGGGGATGCTAGCCTGGGGCAGGTTTATCCAGGTCTGGTATTTGGACGATGGGACAATTGAAGCTGTGGGCTCCAACACCATGATGCCCTCAGTGATCCTGGCCATAGCTCGACCACATGTGGAAGACACCTCCTCTCTGGGAAGGCCTGGCTGAGAGTCCCAGAATAGGCTGGTGAACAGAGCCCCAGACTCTGGGTCCTCTCATGAACACCACCTGGCTAGAGTCAGGGCAAAAGGACCACAGCAGGGTCCAAGAGGAACAAGCAAAGGCCATAACAGCACCATTAAGTACAGACTTTGCCTAGTGGTCACACCCCCCAAACCACACTGCACACATAGACCCCCAAGCACACATGGGATCCATGGCCACCGAGCCACCCACGTCCTCCCCACCACCCCACCTCATAGTCTCGTGGGCATGTCCCCTTCCCAGGGCCAGCACCCCTCCTCCCCTGCCAGCTCACCGAGCGATCTCCCTTCCTTCCTTCCAGTACTTCTTCCTGCTTGTTCTCCTGAGGAGAAAAAGAAGGGGTGATTCTCCACACCCTTGCTGCCTCACCTCATCGTCCTTGCGCAGTGCCTGGCCAGACTGTGGTCACTTAAGGCCTCTTTAATGGCCCGGTCTCAGCTGCCCCAGTAGGTGAGCTAAGTGATGGGTCAGGGTGGAGGGACTTCCATAGGGTGCTCCTCTGGGCCCAGGACAGCAGGCAGGCCGTCCAGAATGAGGGCGGTAATGACCAGAGCCAGAGGAATGAGGCACTGGGGTGGGGGTGGGAGGACAGGCAGATGCTGGAAGGAGGAGCCCACCAGAAGAGGCAGAGGGCAAGAACACGGAGCTGCCAGAGGACTTGAGGCGAGGGGGAGAAGCCCTCATTCCCCTGGTGAAGGGTCCCCCTGAGATCCTGGGCAGATGCTGGAGTAATGAGGCCTCCCTGATCCCCTGAGGGGATGGGCTATGGGATCCCATGTAGTGAAAGCGGAGCAGCACCAGAGGGAAGGGGAGGCCTTGGAACTACAAAGGGGTGAGGTCGATGACGGGGGTGGGTGGAGGTGACGCAGGGTTGGGGTCCATGGGCTAAAGGCAGGGGTGTTGAGTGCTTACCGATCTCTTCGGTGGCCCTGTTTCAGGGGCCCAGCTTTCCTGTGCTGCTTTGAATGCTGAGATCCCATGGGCTGGGGAGTGCCTCCTGGGAACAAAATCCCTGTCTTGGCAAAACAGTGCAAACCCAGAAAGAAGGCAAAGGTGTCCTGACCCCCATGGTGGCCAGAGGAAAGAGAGAGTTTGGAGGACGGTCCTGCTCCAGGCTGCATACGAAGCCTGTTGAAATTCCTTGCATTCAGCTCAGTGCTGAAGCCAGCACAAGCCCACTTGGGTGTCTCCCTTCATCACCGTGGCAACAGTCAGACTAAAAACCGCCATCACTGATTAATGAGGACCTGGAAACCCTTCTGCAGCTGGTCAGTCTCCCTCCCAAACCCTTCGCCACCAGGCTGAATCCTCAAGGTCTCAGTGGCCATGCCACACAGGGACACCCAGTTGCTGGTTTCCATGACAACGCTGAGACCATGTATCCCTGCATCTGTAGGTTACTA
The DNA here is from genome assembly GCF_027409185.1 of Cynocephalus volans. NCBI lineage: Eukaryota > Metazoa > Chordata > Mammalia > Dermoptera > Cynocephalidae > Cynocephalus > Cynocephalus volans. The sequence goes on along the minus strand of NC_084463.1, from coordinate 108,691,866 downwards.
TAGCAACCCAGGCAGAACCAAGTGCACTGAGGACAAAGGCCCAATCTGGATGAACCACAGCCAGAGGACACATTCAGTGCTGTCCTCTTCACGCCAGCCCTGTGCTAGGGGTCAGGCTCTGTGCTGGGAGGCTACACACTGTGCCTTTTAGGGGCTGATGGGGGATCTAGGATTTGCTTGTCTGCATCCTCAGCCTCTTGTCCTCTCACTCCGCCTAAAGTGCGCCTGGGGTGATCTCATCCCCTCACAGGGCTTCACCTCCCACAACTCTTACATTGAGAACATCCGGGTCTGAATGGTGGGCCCAGGCCTCTCCTAGACTGAGCCCTCCATCTACCTGTCCTCCGGAGACAATGCCCTGGATGTCCCACGGCACTTCCCACTAAACTATGCAGTCCTGGACTTCCTGGGAGGCTGCCCGTTTCTTCTATACTTTCTGTCTGTGAGTGACAGCATCATTGCAGCTTCCTGCTTTTCCCTGCCCACCTTCCTCCACCATTCCAGACAATCATCAAGCATTTCTGATGTTACCTCCTGAGCATCTCTCAACTCTACCCATCCCCCTTCCCTAGACCCACTTTTGAATCAGATCTCCCAGTCTGTTGCCCAGATCTTGGCACAAGGATGATGTCTGACTCTAACTTGCTCCTCTCAAATCCATCCTCCAACTGGAACCAGAGTGAGCTTTCTAAATGCAAATCTGATAATGTCCCTACCCCACAACACCCCTGACTCTCTGCATAAACCCTTTGGAAGCTCCCTGCTGCCTCAGGACAGAATCTAAACTTCTCTGTTCTGCCTGAGGTTCCTGCCAACCCCTCCAGCCTCATCTACCACCAAGCCCTCACTCTAACTCTCTGATGTCATTACCTTCTGTCCCTCCCTCACCTGCCTCCAGCCCCACTTCTTTCCCCTCCTCGTCCATCCTTGGCCATGGTCTTGTAAAAATTATTCCCAGGTTTTCAATGAGAACTTGGAACAACAATTAGGAACCTATGGGATCCAATTTCAAACTTTTGAGGGAAAAGTGATACCTAGATGCAAAACCTAACATTGCTGATGCTACCTTGACTGGACCCTGGAGACTTAGGCCCCTAGTCTGCCAAGCAGACTGATAAAGTCTTGTGGAGAGACTGTAAGTGGTTGGGGGAGGAGGGTGCAAAAGTAGGTCCATTCTGTGAACTCTCATGGCCTCCAGGAAACAAAAAAATCACAGACTGTTAGCTGAAAGGGCATCTCATCCCTTCCCCAACCCCCTCCCATATTCCAGCTAGGAAAATCAGGTGTAAGGAAGGAAATGTCAGAGCCAAGGCCAGAACCAGGTCTCCCAGGATGCAGTCTGCTGTTCTCTCTACCTTGACACATGCCTCAAAGCTCCAAAGCCAGCCTCAGAGAAGTCAGTGCAAGGGGTATGTGCTCAGACATCCGGCGGGCAGGCAGCTGCTGGGTGGGGAAGTGTATGTGTGCGTGCACCTGAAATTGGAGGCCTCATCCCTCTATCTCTCATAAATGCTCTTTCAGATGCCTTCTGTCCTGCTGCAGGCAGGATGGAACCTTCTAGTCAGAGTCAAAGGGCATCTCAGAATCGATGCTCAAGCCAACACTTTCTCAAGTGCCAACATCCTCCCTGTCCTCTTCCTGCTGAAGCTCTCAGGTTATACATCGGTCTATAGGGTTAAACCAGGGAAAGTGGACCAGGAAAAAGAGGTGGACTTATCAACTGTAGGTGAAGCCAGCTTCCTTCAAGGAGGCCCATCCTCACCTCAAGGCTGGCCCGTGGGGCCCAGTTGCTACTGAGGCTTCTGCCATGACACCTGGGGGAGGATTGGGAAGGATGGACAGAAAGAATCACAGAACCTCAGGGCTGGATAAACTCCATCCCTCAAGGGTCACACCTCCCTGGGGAAGGCAGCCCTTTTGAAGATAAACTGAGGGATGGGTGACTATGAAGTCCCTTTGTGCACACTTCGAGCATCAGGGTGCTCCCTCTTCCCAGGGTGGGCCTCCCCCACTGTAGTTGGCAATCTCCTCTTCAGTTCAAGCTCAAACACACAGCCCTTGGGTTCTAGTTCTGTCCTCAGGCCTGCAGAACATGACTCTTCAGCCTGTCACAGTGCTTTGCATCAGTTCATTTCATGGTGAGCAAAACCCTCTAAGGAGGGCACTATTATCGATATCGCACAGAAGAGGAAACTGAGGCTCAGAGAGGGGAGAGGCTTGCCCAGTAAGTGGCAGAGTGGATAGGAGGAATAGAAGTGACCTGTTCCTAGCCATGGAGGAACAGGAATGACCCACAACTGCCAGGCTGGGTGACCGGCTGGCTCTGTGGTGACTGGAGGCCCAGAAGGGAGATCACAGAGCAGAACATGCAGGGCAGAGATGCTTCTGATGCATGTTACCTGAGACCCTCAGGCTCCCACTGTGACGGGCAATCAGGACAATGAGTGGCTGCCTGACCTAGGCCTGGACTTCAATATGACAATGCCTCGAGTCCCAGATACAATTTGGCATCCTGGGCACCCCTTCAACATTGATCTTTCTGAAATGTTTGTCTAACCCTTAGACAAGCTGAGCACAGCCTGGGGGAGGGCAGGGAGAGGGCACTCTCTGGTGACAGGTGTGCATCTGCTGACTAACACTGCTCAGCACAACAGAAGCCCTTCAGAGAGTGAGACCCACCCTCTGCAGAAGGCTGGTTAGCAAGCATCCATGTCTACTCCAGCGTTCCACCTCCCTGTCACAAACAGAGCACCACAGTCTTCCTTCAGCCACATGCTGTCCTCTCCCTGGGAGGAATCCAGGTAAATGTAATTTTCCCCACCTCTGTACGTGTCCAGCGATATTTCCGTTTCCTTTTAGTGTGTCAGGGACAATGTCAGGCGTGTCTGCACTTGTCCAGCCCTGGCTGGATGTCATTATAGGAGTGGAGCAAGCCAGCGTGTTCTGTCCTCCAATTACCACAGCAGTTGCCAGGGCAACCTGTAGGCCCTATTGGAGGTGTCTGAAGGCTGAAAGTCCAGAGGGATGGAGTAGAGGACAGGCACCCAGGATGGACAGCCCATGGACAGGGCCCCCTGGGTTCCCTGCTGCCCTGGGCCAGGCTCAGGGAGAATCTGAGCCCCCTCAGTAGTAGACAGTGAAGGCTGAAGGCAGCTGGGAGTTAGGGCCCAGCTGGAATTTTGAGGGCAGCAGGGCCAGAGCTAGGATGAACTGAATGAGGCACTCGCCTATGGCACAGAATTTAAGGATGTGCCCAAAAGCTCAGTGGTCAAGAGATACGATACTTAAGTCAAAATTAATGCAAAAGTTAGGGTAAGGCAAGTGAGGGCAAGTCCTACAAAGTTCAATGTTGGATCCTGTCTTTATTAAAATTTCGATTTTGTTTGTTATGGATGTATTTGTTGTATTCATCTTGATTTTTAAAGAAATATTGCATCAAAATATTATCTTGATTACTGATCTTTTTGGAGGTACCTTAAATTTTGCACCGAAGGTAAATGCCTCTCTTGCCTCACCCTAGACCCAGCCCTGGAACTGAGGGACAGACTGAGTCAGGGGTGGGAGGGATGCTGATGCAGTTGAAAGCATATTATAAGACAAGGAGCCAGAAGACATGGCTTCACGCCTGTCAACTGCAAGGATTCCTCTCAGTTCTGACAGAATCAGATTCAGATTTCACAAGACTCTGCAACATGATGATTGCTTGGGAAGCACAGGTACCTCCCATGCACATGGGCCCCCTACGTACCAGGGTGACAGTGACTCATAAGGTGGCTCCCATCCCCTGCCCTCCCCCAGACTGGTTGCTGAGGAGAGAGAAGGGGAGAAGAAAGAGAGAGGGGAACGGAGGGGGCAGGCAGGGAAGAGGCTGGCAGTTTTGCATGACTGGGAGCAGGAATGGCAGATTAGCTGTAATTGCCTGGAGCTGAGAGAGGCTGTTGATAAATGTTACTAATAATCAACCTTCAGATCTGACACCCAGCTCAGGCTGGGATTACTGTTTTGAATGGAATAGAAGCCAAACCAGTAATTACCCTGGTGAGAGATGCCAGTCTTACTCTGGAGCCTGTTCTAGGCAGAGAAATGGCACCTGAATGTTGGCACCAGCCCATCAGGGGGAGGATTCAGCAAACGACTCCTTCCTAAGGTCACACCCAAGAGCACAAACTGACTTGGAGTCTGCCAATAAAATGGAACACAGTCAACTTTCTAGGGACTGCAGTGGATGAAGAACCCCCCTGTCCCCAATCACCCGCAGTCTCTAAGTAAAGACCTCACTCCAGTTGTCCTTCCCTTCTTGGGCTGGGCGGAAGTCCTTTGTTGACATCACCCCTAGCTGTCTGAAGCAGTTGCTTAGTGAGGGAGGGGTGGCTGTCCCCTCAACACAGGAACAGCTCTCCAAGCCTATGCCTGGGATCCTTGGACAGACGCACGTTGTTCCCTGTAATGATGGAGGCTCTGGGAATGGCCTGAGGTGGGGCCAGTTGAGAGGGGCAAGGCCACAATGGACCCTAGAACTCATCCCAGCCCTTGTCTCTCATCCCTGCTTGCACTCAGTGCTAGACGAGGGCCAGCTATGCCTGAAAACTGTACCTAGAAATAAGTAGCATTCTCCAGCCCTAACTGTGTCTCCTCATGCCTCTCATCCTATCCAGAGAACCCCTAGAATGCTGGCACCACCCAGAACCAGCTTCAGGGGGAAAGGCTGTTCCTCTCTCTGAACCGACCCCCATCCCCAGGGTACACTCTGTGCTTGGGTCCTTCTCCCTGGCTTCCCATCAGGGTAGGTGGATACTAGAAAAGCATTCACTAGACAAACCATGATGGTGTGAACAGTGATGGCGACACTTTCCCCTGTTTACACATCATTCACCACCAAACATCTGCTGCCTTCTTGGCTGTGCCAGACTCTGTGCTGGGGTGAGCTGGCCTCAGGAGTGCCTATGGGGGAGGAGTATAAGTAGGCAGGTGATTACAACTGCAGGTATTTCCAGATGGCCTCTGCCAACATGGTAAAAATGTCCCGAACTGCAGGGTCTGGAGGTGCTGAGGAGCTGCTTCAGAGGCACATAGAGCTGGTCAGGCCTGGTGGGATTCAGAGTGTGTGTGACCACAGCTTTTCAAGCTGAAATTGGACCTGTGAACTGCCAGCAGGTCTCAGAAATGCCCAGAGTGCTCCAGAGCAGGCACTGACACCTCAAGAGTGCCACCTCGTGACAGCACAGCAGGAACGCAGCTCTGTCTTTAGTCCCTGGAGTTTCCCTCTGCTCCTGTCCTACCCCTGAAATGAACCCCTGAACTCAGATGTGCAAAGGGGAACCAAAGATATGCATTTCATTTTTGGTCACAAAGACTTGGGGCTTGGAGGAAAGGGGGCAAGTGGGACCCAGGGTCTAGAAGCAGCAGGATAGTGACAGGGGAGGTGCCCAGGCTCCCCTCCAGGGCAAACTGCTGCCCTCTAATTATATGATTACTCAGCAGTATCTCCTCCTTGATCCACTGGAACTCAGCTCTGTCTCCAGCTCCTGGACTGGCCCCTAAGGGGAGTGACAGGAAGCCTATGCCCAGAACTGGCCTGCTTAGCTTCTCAGATATTCTGAGATAGATATGAGGGTCCTAGAGAAGCTGTGCTCATCACCACCTAACTCATCATGCTCCTGTGGCCTAGGAAGGGGCTCATGTACAACCCAGGGTCAGGCAAGTGTCCTCCCTCCGCCTCAGCTATCTACCGGGTTCTGGAATGCTTGTTGTCCAATCATTTTCCTCTCTTGCTAGAGAGAGGAGTGGGGACCAGATGTGAGGTAAGCAGTCTCCAAAGTAATGTGCCCAGGTGTGGACAGCACTGGACAGCCTGGGGTGAGCCAGGCGTGTGGGACATGCAGAAGGAGGAGGGAAGGATGTGCCCAGGTGTGTGGGGGAGAGGGAGAGAATGGACAGGCAGGTAAAGGGGAGCATGCTTCGGGAACTATGTCAGAGGGGTAGGCAAACTTTTCCTTAAAGGGCCAGAAAGTAAATATTTTAGGCTTGTGAGCCATACTCATCTCTGAAGTTGTAGTGTGAAGAAAGCAGCTATAGCCAATATTTAAACAAATAGATGTGGCCGTATTCCAATAAACTATTTACAAAAACAGGCTGCCAGCCTGCTGCCACAGTTCACTGATCCAATCCAGATCTACTGCCCACCAGAGAGGCTGTGCATGCTCCACCATCCGGGCCACAGCCCAGCAGTAACCTCACCCAACCACTGCCAACCAGCACCCGGTGCTCACTGGACGGCCAGCACCTCACCGCTGCCTCTTAGGGCAAGCCCTGGGTGGCGGAGGGGCTTGTGGTGTCACTAGGCATAAAGTTCAGGGGCCGGAGTACGAAGGTCACGGCGGCACAAGCTAGGCTAGTCTGGACCCCCGATCTCCCTCTGCCCTCCTCGGCCGTTTTCCCACGCACTCGGTCGCAGGTCGCGGGACGCGGGACACTCACCAGTAGTGGGAGGCTCCGCGCAGTCGCTGCTACTCTCCTTCCTTCCCCTAGGGGGTCTCTCTTCGCCGAGCTGCCCCTCCAGCCCCTTCCCGAGCAGGAAACCCCCAGAGCCAGGCGGGGGGATGGGACTGAACTGCCCCAAGGACACGCCGCCAGACAGATGACACCCCGGGTTAGACAAGGTGGCCCGAGGGGGTAGGAGGTGTAACCCGGCACCCGGATCCAGGGGCCGAGGAGAGGCCAGACTGGAACCGACCCCCGCCCTGCAAGACTGGGACTGGCCGGCCCCCACCCCGTCCCGGGACACCCTTGGGGCCTGCTCCAGCCTCCCCAGCCCACTCCTGTCCCCCCGCAGGTGGCGCCGCCGCGAGAAGATCGCGAGTCTGGCTCGGCCTGGTCCCTGGGCGCTCCAGTTACACTAAAGTGAGACCGAGGAAGATGGTATCGAGGCCGGGTGCAGGCAGCGCCGGCTCATCCAACATTGATGCGGCCCGGACTGCCCCAGAGCCCCTCGCAGCAGACTCCTTGGGGATGCGCCTGGCGGGGGGAAGGGTCCTCCGGCCCGCAGCTCACCACGCAAGGTCACACGGGGACTGTTTAGCTCAGCGGTCTAAGCGGACTCCGGACTCCGGCAGCTGCGCGGGGCCTTGCTTAAGGCGGCGAGCGCTTTTGGAGTCCAGCAGCCGTGCAGAACCTGCAAAGGCGGCTGTCCGAGCAGGCTATGGCCCCCAGCACGCCTAGTCTCGCCCCGGCCAAGGGGCAATGTCCCCGCCCTCCCCCCACTTCTTAACCCCCCACCCCCCAAATGCTGGGGCGAAAGAAGGAGGGAACTGGCCTGTCAGGAGCTCTCTCTCTCTCTCTCTCTCTCTCTCTCACACACACACACACACAGAGTCAAGTCTCCCCCAACACCTGCTTCCACTCAGATACACACCACTTGCACACATCCACGTGGCCACCCTTGGTGGCCCACACACCTCTCTTCCCAAAGGAGGACAAACTCATCAGTATACATTCAATGTGCACACACCCCACATATATTCTTCCTGGTGCACGCGCACACACACACACTCACACACACTCACAGGAGACTTCTCCCAGGGGAGCTCGACCTATCGCTGCATTCTCTGACACTTGGTGATGGAGAGGAGGGAATACTGTCCATAATGTTAGACTGTGGAGGGAGGAGCTGGTGCCAAGGGCAGTGCCCTCTTGGCATTCCTGGTGTGCTGTTTAGTTGGTCTGTAGTGCCTGAGGGGGCACGGAGGCAGAGCCAGGTTGGGATTAAGTCTTTGCCAAGGAATATGACCTTGTAACGAGATAATCCTGGGTCACTGTTAGTCTGGTGCCAGCCCTCCCTGGCTCCTAAGGCTCTCCAGATACTGGGATCTCATCCGCCTGACCTGAGCTCTGTGCCCCTCATTCTGACACTAGGTTCTGGTCAGCTGCCACAATTCTCTAGCATTGTTCACCTACAGAAATCTGCCTCCCTGGGGCAACAGCATGGACAGGCTGTTCCCTCATGCCTGCTGACTTCCTAGTAAAACCCAACACACACACACACACACACACACACACACACATCTAGGGTTTTCTTTGTTCATCTTCTGATCAGAAGACCAGAACACCTGAGCAAGGCTGCAGAGTGGCTGATTGAGAACACACACCCTGAGCCTAGGGATCTAACTGCTGCACCTTGGGGGAAGTGCACACTGCTCAGGATGAAGAGAAAAGGTATGCATCTCTCCCAAGCAGATGCTGGGCCAGAATCTCCCAGCTGGAACCCAGGCTCAGTTGGCATTTATCTATTACGAAAACACAAGATTTTCCAGAATGAAGGCATTAGGTATCAACAGGCATCCATAAGCCCCTGCTTGGCAATTGTTCTCCAGACTGTGGGTATAGTTGGCCTTTCCTTCTACCTTTGGTCACATATATAGTGTCCCTGCCCAAGGGTCTGTTTGCTCTCGCTCAAATGCATCCAGTGACTTTACCTGGGAAACCACAGTGCCTGATGACTTCAAACCTCTGTGTCAGTAAGTTCCAAAGGACTTGAGAAGGTTTTGCCTCACGTCCGTAACTGAATCCTCCCCCCATCCCCTAATCACTCTGATCCACAATCGCACCAGCTGCATGGGAGACAGACCATCCCTACTCACTGACCTCTAAAGCTACTCCTCATTCGTCCCCTGTACCTCCTTGCCTATTTTCCTACCCATTTCAGTTGCCTTCATCCTGTCCTGCTAAAAATCCATCAAAACAGAAGTAGCTGCACTGCAAAAGCTCTGGAATGAAGCAGGGCCTCCAGCCACCTGCCTCTGGTAGCCACCCCAGCCTCCCTGTCCAGCAACCCCAAAGTTGGCACTGTCATGGCCAGCATCTCCAATTCCAGCCTGCCCTGTTCTCATCCCTTCACCTTGGCCTTTGCAATCACAAAACACACTGAGGCCATAGGTCATGTACTCACAGAACAACAGCGCTAGAAGAGTGCTTTGTCAACCAGTCCAGTTCCTTCCACTTCAGAAGAAACAGGCCCAGAGAACTGAGTTACTTGCCCAGAGTCAGAATGGGAATTAATGGGGGAGCCAGAATCAAATTCTGAACTTCTGACTCTCTTTGCAGTGCTCTTTCCAAGACATCTTTCTGCTTCATAAAATCAAATGTACAGACAATAAAAGCATCATCTTCTTATCTCGGCATAAGCTTCTTGTCAGCCTAAATGCCACAGTGGCCAGCCTGGCTGCCCCCCTGGCCTGGTCTGCTCAGCTACTGCCCAGTCTCTCCCAGCTTCTCTGATGATTCTGACCCACCAGCAGTGGAGATTGCATTTGGCTGGGCTCATCCCTATGGGTCCCTCTGTGGTGGTCTCTCAACAGCTGTGGATTGGTCCAGGGCCTAAGAGTGGGGTCTCTTTCAGTATCCTGGTATTCTTGTGAATTCTCCACTGGGGCTAAAGGCCCAGTCTCTCCTGAGGGAGATGAGCCTCGTCATCCATACCTCAGGCACTGGCTAAGACCCCGAGCCCCCGAGTCTCCATCTGATCCTGCTTCTCATCCCTGGCCTGGAGGCCCAGCAACTGTGCCCTTCTCACCCAACTGTTCCTAACTGGTACCCACCAGGTCTTCATTGACCCTGTGTCTTCAAACCCTGAAGTGACTCCCTAGATGGAGTCTTGACCCCTCTCAGCCTCCTCCCCTTCCTGCCCACACTCCCCACAAAGCTCCTGAGGACTCTGGGACAGGACTAGCCCGGGTCACCATACCTATCCTTGTATCTAGGCACTGCTTAACTTTCAGGTTCAACTGGACAGAAAAGTCCTATGTGCCAGGTAATAATAATAGCTAACAGTCAAATAGCATTTACTATGTGCCAGGCACTGTCCTAAGCACTCTATGTTTATAAGCCTTACACATAGTAACTCATCACAACAACTCTATGAGATAGATACTATTATTATTGTCTCCATTTTAGGACGAGGAAATAGAGGCTCACAGCAGTTAAGTAGCTTTCCCAAGGTCACACACGTACTGTGCAAGTGATTTGAATAATGTGAAGGAGTAAGGAATGACCTCCCGAAACACTAGCAAGCAGAGGCCAGAGCCATTGTTCAGAAACACATGTGAACTCTGGCGTCCCCTCCCATCCCAGCCCCTCCCTCCCACAAAAGTATGTGGCTTTGCTGATGTCAAGTTAGGTTCAAGAACCTGGAGAGACCAATATTTGAAAACAGAAGTCTATATTTTTAGTGTTAAGTTCTCATGGAATGGTAAAGTAAGTCTTAATACAAAAGGACTGCTTTTACAATAAGAATTTGGCAACTTCCTCAACTCGACAGAAACCTACCTGTGCAGAGTATCACCAAAAACTGCATGCCCTGTTTGGGAACCGAGGGCCCAGAATAAAGGCACACCAAAATATGTTGTAGAGGAGGCCAGTGTGGTTCCCTTGTCACTAACAAGCTCCAGGCCAATGAAATCATGAACTCCACTTCACCTGATCCTATAATGCATGTGTGTGGTATCTTTCTGCTAATTCAGAGCCCACCTGAGAAGGTACACGAACAGGGTGCCAAGTCCATTCAATGGGAGAAAGAATAGTCTCTTTAAATAAATGGTGCTGGGACAACTGGATTTCCACATGCAAAAGAATGATGTTGGACCTCCATCTCATACCATATGTAAGAATTAATTCAAAATGGATCACTGACCCGAATATAAGCTTTATAACCATGAAACACTTAGAAGAAAACAGGTAAATCTTCATGACCTTGAATTTAGCAATGGATTTGTAGATATGACACCAAAAAGAATAGGCAACAAAAGAAAAAGTAGTTAAATTGGACTTCATCAAAATTAACATTGTATTGAAATATAACTCTGTACCCTCTAAATATGTACAATCAATGCGTTGATTAAAAAGTGAATATAAATAAATGAAGAAATAAATAAATAATTAAAACTGTTGGGCTTCAAGGGACCTTATCAAGAAAGTAAGAAGACAACACATAGAATTGGAGAAAATATTTACAAATCATACATCTGATGAGTTTCATATCATACATATATAAAGAACTCCTAAAACTCAACAACAAAAAGACAACCTGATTAAAACATGGGCAAAGGACTTGAATAGACATTTCTCCAAAATATTAACAGCCAATAAGTACATAAAAAGATGTCTAACATCATTTCTCATGAGGGAAATGAAAATCAAAGTCACAAAAGATACCACTTCACACATACTAGGATGACTAAAAATCTGGAAATTAACAGGCATTGGTGAGGATGTGGAGAAATGAGAACCCTTGTACATTGCTGGTAGGAATGTAAAACATTGCAGCTTCTGTAGAAAAGTTTTGTGGTTCCTCAAAAAGCTAAACATAGAATTAGCATCTGATTCAGCAAATACACTTCTAGTTACATACCTGAAAGAATTGAAAACAGGGACTCAAACAGATACTTGGATGCCAATGTTCATTGCAGCATTTTAACAATAGCCAAAAGATAGAAACAACCCAAATGTCCATCAACAGGTGAATGGATAAACAAAATGTGGTATATGGTGACAATGGAATATTATTCAGTCAAAAAAGGAATGAAGTTCTTATACATGCTACAACATGGATGAACCTTGAAAACATAATGCTGAGTGAAATAAGCAAGAGGAAAAATATTTCACTTATATGAAATGTCCAGAACAGGGAAATTTATAGAGACAGAAAATAGATTAGAGGTTACCAGGGGCTGGGAAAAGGGGTAGATGAGAAATTATTTCTTAATGGGCACAGAGTTTCTGTTTGGGGTGATGAAAATGTTTTGGAAATAGATAGTGGTTATGGTTGCACAAAACTGTGAATATAACTGAAGCCACTGAATTGTACACCTAAAAATTGAAATGGTTCAATTTATTTCAGATATATATCTTTTACCACAATTTGAAAACTCCAGCTGTATTAGCAATGAACAAGCAGAAATTTGAATTTTAAAATGTATCATGTACAAAATCATGGAAAAATATGCAATACTTAGGAATAAATCTTACAGAAGAGATGAAAGAGCTATACACTGAAAACTACAAATATGCCTGAGAGAAATTAAGGTGCCCTAAATAAACAGAGATATGTATATTACTAAGATGTCCACTCTTCCCAAATTGATCTATAAATTCAACAAAATCCCAGCAGGTCTTCTTCTTCTTCTTCTTCTTCTTCTTTTTTTTTTGTAGAACTTGAAAAACTCATTGCCAAATTAATGTGAAATTGAAAAGGACCTAGAATGGTCAAAACATCTTTGAAAAGAAGGAAAAAGTTGAAGGTCCTTGTATTAGTCTGCTTCTGTTGCTTATAACAGAATACCTGAAACTAGGTAATTTATAAAGGAACGAAATTTATTTCTTACAGCTTTGGAGGCTGGCAAGTCCAAAGTCCAGGGAACACATCTGGTGAGGGTCTTTTTCTTGGTGGCGGCTCTCTACAGCACGCAGAGTATTACATGGTGAGAATGGGCTGAGCAAGAGAGAGCTGAATTTCTCACTTACTCTCCATATAAAGCCATCTGAACCCTGCCTATTACTCCATGAATGAATCAGTCCATTCACAAGGATACAGTTTTCACAATCTAATCACCTCTGAAAGGCCCCACCTTTAAATTACCATAACAGAATTTCCCACTCTCTTAACATTGTTCCAATGAAGTCAAGCTTCAATGAGTTTGGGGGGGGGGGCATTCAATCCACAGCAGTCCTAAACTATCTGATTTCAAGACACTTTTTAGGGGGCAGCTGGCTGGTGCAGGGATTGACCCCTGAACCCTGGTGTTATCAGCACCATGCTCTAACTAATTGAGCTAACTGGCCAGCCCCGAGACTTTATATAAAGCTACAGTAACCAGGGCAGTGTGTCATTGGCATCAATAAAGACAAATATATCAGTGGAACAGAATATGGAGTATGTGCAAACTTACAATAAGAACAACTGATTTTCAATAAAAGTGCAAAAGCAATTCAGTGGAAAAAAAGGAAAGTCTTTCAATGAATGGTGCTTGAACAATTGGATATCCATTTGTTTTAAATGAACTTCATACCATATACGAAAAGTTAACTCAAAATGTAGCCAGACCTAAATTTAAAATGTAAAATTAGAAAATTCCTAGGAAAAAACCATTATCATCTTGAGTTAGGCAATGATTTCTTACATATGACATCAGAAGCACAATCCATAAAAGGACAAATTGATAAGTTGGATTTTATCAAAAGTAAGTACTCTACTCTTGAAAATATATAAGAAAGAAAGCCACAGACTGGGAGAAAATATTGCAAGTCATATATCTGAAAAGGACGTGTATCCAGAATATACAAAGAACTCTCAAAATTCAGTAACGGAAACAAATAACCCAATTTAAAAATGCAGAAAAAAAATATATATATATTTTAAAAAGATGACAGTAAGGGGATCTTAACCCTTGACTTGGTGTTGTCAGCACCACACTCTCCTGAGTAAGCCACAGACCGGCCCCGCAGAAAATATTTTAACAGACACTTTCCCAAAGAAGATAAATGGATGACAAGTAAGCACATAAAAACACACTCAACATCATTAGTCATTAGGGAAATGCAAAATAAAATCACAATGATATAGCACTATGTATCTATTATAATGGTTAAAATTAAAAGGACTGACTATACTAACCTGTAACAAGGATGTGGAGGAATTAGAACTCTCATACACTGCTTATGAGAATGTAAAATGGTCTGACTACTTTGGAAGAGTTGGGAAGTTTCTTAAAACTTAAAAGTACACCTACCATATAATTCATTCATTCCTCTGATGGGTAATTGCCCTTGAGAAATAAAAACATTTGTCCATAGAAAGACTTGTAGATGATTATTCACAAAAGTTTATTTGCAATAGCCAAAAAGTGAAAACAACCCAAATGTCTACCAACAGGTAAATGGATAAACTGTGGTATATCATGAATACTACTCAGCCATAAATAGAAATGATCTGCTGATTCATGCAACAACATGGAAGAATATAAAAATAATTATGCTGTGTGAAAAAAGCCAGACACAAAAGGGTTCATACTGAATGATCCCATTTACATAAAATTCTAGGAAACAGATCAGTGGTTCCCTGAGGTTAGGGGAAGGGTGCAGGGGCTGGGAGAGGAGCGGGAAGGGAGTATTACAAAGAGGCTCAGGAGCACACTGGCCTCCTTGCTGTTCCCAAATACTCTAGGCACACTCTTACCTCAGGGCCTTTTTACTTGCTGCTTCCTTCTGTGCAATATTCTTCCCCAGAAGCCACATGATTCATTCCCTCACTTTTTTCAGGTCTCTGCTGAAATACCACCTTATCAGAAAGTTTCCCTGACTACACTCTATGACACAGCACATTCACCACCACCACCACCCCCATGCAGTCAGGCACTATCCTCCTTACTCTGCTTTATTTTTCTTCTTTGTACTTATTATATAAATCACTTAGCTGACACATTATATATACATATGTATTTTTTGTCTATGTCTATCTGCCCCGGCTAGACAGTAAGAACTACGAGACCAGGCACATTGTTTTGTTCATTGCTCTGTCCCCAGTGCCTAAAATGCCTGGCATTTAGGAAGTGCTCAGTAAATACATATCGAATGAATGGGATACCTTCAGAGGCATGTACTGTTATTATTACATATGAGGGCACTTCAGAAAGTTCGTAAAGAGATTCATATTATCTTTTAATTCTATTTTTTTCCACGAACTGTTTGAAGTACCCTCATATTTGTAGATGGGGGTTAAATCACTTTTCTAACATCACACAACCAATAATTGAGGGAGCTGTCTTCAAAGCCAGGTCCCTTTGAACAAAACTCAAGTTCTGAGCAGCTATGCTACATTGTCTCAGAGTCTAACAGGCCAACGCACAAACAAACAGAAAATTATTTTTAAAAATGCAGTTAGGGGGCCGGCCCGTGGCTCACTCGGGAGAGTGCGGTGCTGATAACACCAAGGCCCCGGGTTCGGATCCCATATATGGATGGCCGGTTCGCTCACTGGTTGAGCATGGTGCTGACAACACCAAGTCAAGGGTTAGGATCCCCTTACCGGTCATCTTTTAAAAAAAAAAAAAAAAATGCAGTTAGAATGACTGTCTGTGGACATAGAAATCAATTCGCTCCTGGAAGACAATCTGACAACAGCGAAAGTTTGAAACTAACAACCCCTTTTCAAGGAATTTATTCTAATCAAATAATCAGACATAAGGTAAAAAGTTTACCAATACAAGGTTGTTTATCAGAGAATTGTTTATAATAACAAAGAATTGGAAACAACACAGGAATTGAAAGGTCCCCTGAAGGCTGTGACTGAAGTGAAATGGAAGTGACGTGGAGTCAGGAAGGGACTTCTGATCGTGCTCAGCATGATCAATTTTTCTCAAAGGAGCAGGAGGCAAGGCCATTTGCTTAGAGTATGGGTGTGTGGATAAGGGTCAGGAAGAGGGGGTCTTGAGAGTGATGAAGGTTTTTGGAAGAGCTGGCATGGGGAATAGGAGTGAAGCTAACCAGGGAGAAGGAACAAAGACTGACAGATGGTATAGGTGGCCCAGCCCATGGAATGGTAACAATCTGCGCACAGCTGTGTAGTTTTTATGGTAGAGTTCTGGTGGCACCTAAGAAAGGAGATGGAGATTCTAACACTGACCCACACAGGGCTGGAATTGTGCTGAGCACAGGCGAGGGAATAGAGAGCACTGGAGTGAGTGACCGAAATAATGTAACATGTGGTCCAAGGGAAGGGAAGAAGAGAGGCCAGGAAAAGGCTGGCAGACCAGGAGAAAATGCAGAAGTGCAGGCACTGGACAACTCCATGGTGTGGCAGGAGCAATGTACAAGGGAGGTGCCTGAGGTCACAGAGTGGGATATCAGTGTGTATGAGATCAGAAGTGAAGCAATTCCAGGTGTCAGCATCCAGGAATTTATCCTGTGAATAAATGAAGGGAAGTCTCTAGAATGGGAAGGTGCAGAGATTGTGAGTGAAAAGTGCTCGTTTGGTCACTGACATGGACACTAAAGTCTTTTAGGAAAATGACTGGAGTGTGAGTGGAGACAAAATGGTTAACGAAGTGCTGAGCTGTGAAAACAATAGACTCAATGATACCTACTTTGTACCATTTTACACCCATCATTTCATTTTATCTTCATAACAATCAGTGGTATGGATAAGAATAGACAAACAAAATGACTAGACTTGGAGAGCTATGTCAGTGTCAAGTTTTGGGGAGTTCATTTGGCTAGAAGAATGCTGAACAGAGAATATAGAGTTATCAGTGGAGTTATCAGTGGTTATCAGTTGGTGGAATATCTACATGGAAATGTCCACAGGCATTTAGAGATGTAGGGCTAAGGTTCGGCAAAAACGCTGGGGTTTAAGATATAGATTTCTATGTAAAAAGCATTGAGCTGATAATTGAGACAAAGGTGTAGCCTGAGAATAGAATGGAAAGGAACGAAATGGAAGAGAGGGCAGCTGTTCACATTTAGACAGCAAGGACCAAGATGAGTCAGCAATTAAAAAAATGTAGGCAATGTATTGTGGTAGGTTGTAAAAGTGGCCATAAATTGTTTGCAGATCCTCCCTTCAAGAGGTAAGGCTTAATACCCCACCCCTTAAATGTGGGCTTGCATTTTGACTGACTTTGACCAATACAATGTAGCAGAGTGATGCTGTGCAAGTCCCATACCTAGGCCTCAAGAGGTTTTGCAGTTTCTGCTGTCTTACTGGGAACCCTTCTGCCACCATTGAACAAATCTGAGCAAGCCTGCTGGGAGATGACAGCTGAGGTAGAGAGAGGCCCCAGCTGTTCTATCATTCCCAGGGAGGCACCAGATATGTGAACAAAACCAGCCCAGAAAAGCTACGCCTGGCTCAGACCACAAAACTGCCCAGCTGAGCCCAGCCCACCTAGCCAGTATGTTTAGGAGTGGTTTGTTATGTAGCAATAAATAACTGATACACATACAGCCCCAGAAGAAAGGGGAAAACAGTCTGAATAAACAGCTTAAATAAATACACTGAAGAGAAGTCAACTTGGCTAGAAGCTAGAAGGAGAGTAGTTTCCCAGGTTCAAAGATGTTGTGGGTGAGAAGCAGATGGGGCCGGAAAGCGAGGGTTAACTACTACAGTGAGGACTTGTAGGACTGGGAGTGAGGACGAGGCAGCAGAATCACAGAATTTCACTTTTAATATTTGTGTACCCTTTGTATGTGCTTCTTGTGTAATATTTTTAACAAGTCTGTTAGAATTGTGTGATTTTGGGGAATTCAATATATATGTTTTTAAAACCAAGTTCTAATTAGAAAATGGAGGTGGGTGGTATAGACCAGTGGTTCCAGAGGACAGCCAAACTAGCTGTATCACAATCACCTGGGAAGTTTTATACAAATATTGAGTCCAAACCCTGGATATTCTGATTCAGTCAGTCTGGACAAGGGTCGGGGAAGCTATTTTCTTCACACAGCTCCCCAGGTGTTGAGGTTGTCAGAGTGAGAAGAAAAGAGTTCTGAAGACAAAATCCCAAGAAATGTGTTTAGGGGTCTAAAAAGGAGAATGATGATTTTCAAACTGAGCTTCTGTGGAAGACTAGGGTTCCCAGAGACACACAATATTTATTATAAAACAGCAATAGCTATCACTTATTGAATGATTACTATATACCAGGCAGCATGCTAAGCCCTTTATATTTATGACCTCATTAAACACTCACAACACTTGCCCATTTTACAGATGAAGAAACTAAGGCTCAGAGAGGGGAAGTAATTTGCCCAAGGTTAACAAAGTGGAGTCAGGATTTGAATCCAGGTTGTCTAATTCCAGAGTCTTTCTGCTTTTGTTTGTTTTTCCAAGAAAAAAAATAGTTACTATATAAAATTAGCTCAATTTTAAGTTTTTCTTCTACATAGCATTAGACCTTTGGCATATGCTACCACTTATACCTGTGATCTTATCTGGGGGAAGGAATTATGTCTTTTTATCTCCTTATCTCCAGAGTCCAACATACAGCATGCTCTCATGTTTGTTGAATAAGTGAATAAATGTGTGATTTGGGATCTGAACACAAGTTTGTAGGTTTTGTTATTTTAAGCCTAATATTCCCATAGCTTTAGAGTTCTTCTCCCTAGAGAGCACTGCTTTTCAAAAGGGCAAGTTCACTGGGACTGTGAGGTGGACAGTAGATAGCTAGGGCTGTGAAATGAAGGGTTGATGAGGAAACAGAATCAATCAATTCAGACAGTATTTTTCCCCCAAAGAAAACAATGAAAGCAAAGAAGGAGGTGGACCAGCTGCACCCACCTTGAGGCGCTAGGACGAACTTGGGGAGGTTTACAGGCTGAGGAGAGATCACCAGTAAAGAGGTTGAAGGTTACCATGGACACAGATGGGATCAGTGAGAGGTGAGCCCTAGGGAGGCAGAGGACGGGTCCTAGGGAATTAGCTTTGGGCAGGAGGGACACCTGTTCCTCTGAATCTGGGAAAACAAGGGATGTCAAAGATGCGAAAAGGCTTTTAGCAGAGTGAAGGGAAGGTGAGCAGCAGGAAGCAGGACTTCACGGAGGTGACAGCAGCCCAGCTAGTCAAGTTTCTCTGCCAGCCATCTAGGGCCATGGATCAGAACATTTAACTCCAGAATTCCGGAGGTCGACAGGGGTCGCAAACTTTTCTTTCTTTTTTTTTAAACCTTCTATCTACTATAATCTTGGGTTTCATTTTTAAAAGAAGGTGGCATTTGACACATCAAAAAAGAAAGGACATAATCTCCGAATAAAACCACTCCGCTCTACGACCAGCTCATTCCGTTGTCCTTGTTTCCCTCGTTTCTCCGGGGAGGATGAGTGCCACCTCCAGGCCGAGTGCGTGGGAGCCCGGCGCCAAACCGCCCACGCGGGCAGCCGCTTTCCGTCCCCGCGGGGCTGTCGCGGATCTGGCGACCCTGCGGGCGCCGCTCCCGCGCCCCGACGGCCGGCCTCGGGCTGCCATCCCGCCCCGCCGCGCAGGCGGCGACTCGCACGTCCCGGGCAGCTAGCGGGGCTCTCCGTCCTGGGCCAGCCCTCGTCCCGCCGAGGGTCAGGGGCGCAGACCCTGGCGGCGGCGGCTGTGCCGGGCGAGAAGCGGCCTGGAGCCGAGGCGCGCCCGTCCTACCCCTTCCCCGCAGCCCCTCCGCGCCCTTTCACGCGGTCCCAGCGCGGACCGACCCCAGGGGTGACAGCTCGCGGGTCCCGGTGCCGCGGACCCTTCTCTGACAGCTCTGCCTGGTAGGTGTGAGGACACCCCCTGGAACTCCAGCTTCGCATGTCCGAGGCTCCAGTTATCTGACCTCCCAGTGCCTGAGGGCCCGGGTGCCCGAGTCCCCCCTGGGGGGTCGGGGCGCTTCCCCCGTCACCCTTCCCCGAGGGCCAGCTTCCCCCGCAGGAGCGCGAGTGACAGCGGGCGCCCACGCACGGCCACCCGGAGGGCCCCGCGGAGGCGATCCTCCGGGCGTGCGCCCTACCCGTCGTAGCTCCAGCGGCTGTAGGACAGGGTCCGGTGGCTGCTGACTCCCTCCATCGCCGCGTCCCGGCTCCTCTTCGGGCTCCGCGGGCGGCGGCGGCTGCGCTGGGCTGGGCGCTCGCTCGCTTGCTGCGGGCCTGGCCGGGGCGCGGGCGGAGGACTGTACCATTCACCCCCGGGGGTGACCCGCGCTCCCCCCCGGCTCTGCCAAGGGCGGGGACGCGCAGGCTGCGGGGACCCGGGCCCACGGGGCCCCCTCCCACGCGCTCGGGTCTCGCGGGGGCGCGGCTGCGGCAGCCTGGACCGCTTATTTATTTATTTCAGATGTGCGCTCCACGTCGCCATGGCAACCGCTCCATCTTTTCCGGCGTCACTAGGGCACCGCTGCTTTCAAACCTTCCCGGGACAGGGACCGCTAAGAGGCTGTTCCTTCTCCTGCTTGCGTGGGAGCCCGGGATACGCTCTCCCTACCCAGCTCCCTTCTGCAGGGATGTTCCCTCCTTTCCAGGGTGGGAGTCTTCATCTGCCCCCAACCTTCCACCGTTAAGGTCCCCCCTTCTCAGGAATGGGAGTACCCATCCCCCTAATTTCCTAGATTCCCGCCGTCTCCCCGCCCTTCTTCCCCAGCGTGTAAGTCCCTCTTTAACCACTGTCCCCTCCTTTTTAAAAACTGCCTCCCTCCGTACCGGACATGGAAATCCACTCCTTCTTGCCCCACTAGACTCCCTCGGCTTTGCTATCTAGCGTATTGTGGCCTTCTGGGGTTCTGAACACCAAGCTCTGCAAATGCTCCCATTTCTAGGCCATCTCATTCTGTTATGTCCCGCTGTGCTTTCCCTTCATTACTACTAAAAGTCCTTTGGAAAAAATCCAGCTTTCTTGGCTCAACCAGGGGACAGTGTTTCCTTTGTTTATACCTGGCTGACGGTGACCCAGGGAAGGCTATGGGGAGAAGGGCCTGCCTGGGTGGGGCGGGAGGGGGTAGGCAGAGCCAGCTGGCACCTTCCTGTCTGCTTGGCTCTTCTTGCCTTTCCCCCACCCTGGGCTGATGGCTTCGGGGATTTACAGGTATAATCTTCTTGCAGAGGTCACAGAAGCCTAAGAAGGACCTTCCAGCTCAGCTGTTGCGGGGAGGCTGCGCCAACTTCTTGCTGGGGTCGGGGTGGAGGTGCCAATGTTCCCTGGAGGTGGAGTGTGGGTAGGTAGGCTTTGAGCTACACAAATCCAAGGATCGCCACGACCCCTGTGAAACTCGAATTAACCCTGAGAGTTGCAGAGGTTGCAACTGGCAGTGCACCTGTGGTATCCTGCACACAAATGTGCTTTCTTTGTCCTCCACAGTTTTTTCTTTCATTGAATAAATTGACAACACTTAAAAATTGGGAGATTTAATAGGTTTAGCTTTCCATCTTCTCTTGAAAACCAAGAAAACCTGGCCACTCTGGGCCTGCATTCAGCATGGCAGGAATAGAGCAGAAATGAGGCTGTTCTTCATACTGTGAGAAGGGAGTGTGTTACGTGTTGTTCTCCTGTTAGCCTTGGGCCGCAGCCAGCCAGCTTTTCTCATTTACCTTTTCTCGCTTTTCTCACTTAAATTGCCTGGTCCCTACAGCTTTTGAGTTTGCAACCTTTGTGCAATGAGTCATCTCTGTAACCACTGCAGTTTCCTAGCTGGCCCTCAGAGCTGCCCAAATGCATCATTAACCAATATTTACCAAGGGCCGGGTAAGTAGCAAAACACTGTATATACCAGACATGGTTACTGCTCCTTGTGGGGTTTACAGACTGACATGCGAGGATGGACTCCCAAACAGAACCACCGTTTTTGAACCACATCTCAATGGTGACATTCTTGGCATACTCATGACCTCAGGAGTAGTGGGTTGGGACTCCAGAACCAACTGTGACTGTATGAAGCCTTATTTCATTGTCTGGTTAGGGTTGAGCGGTGAGCTTCTCTATCTGGGAGATTGTGGATCTTCCACACAAACTGCAGGACCAGAAACCACCACTCCTTACATATATGTTATAAAACAAGTCCCAGGGAAGTTCTTTCTCCAAGGGATTGACGGAAAGGTAATAGGACCTGAGAAGGGACTCCCTGGAGAAGAGAGGTCCTGCTCCATCCAGCAGCATCACCCCATTCCAACGCCTGCCAGCTCAGAGCCAGTGGTCACAGAGGGCTCCTGAGCTATCATTGGGCACTGGCTGCCAGGCCCCTGCAGCCTGCCCTTGGTGAGGCCACTGGAGGTGGTGGTAGTAATAAACACAGATTCTGCCTCACCAGAGAACCAGTTAGTTGGCACAAGACAAGAGTTCCATAGCTATAAGAGTCAGAAGCAGCTGTACTGTGCCCTCAGAACCCCACCTCCAAATCCTGACACCCTGGGAAGTTCAAACAAGAAACTCAAGGTCAGTTGTCCTGAACCAAGGCTGAAAGCTGAAGAGAAGCTGCACCCCAGACATTCCTAGAGGAACTCTGGGCTAGGCAGATGGGAGAGCCCAATACAGCCCCAGAGAAAGGATACTCGAACCTTATTGATGACAGGAGCTGTGTGTCAGCATTTTGTAGGAGGGGACATGTGGCAGTTTTAAAGCATGGCCACAAAAACTTTAGCATTTCTCTCATTGAGAAGTAAGGTCTGTGTTACCTCCCCTTGGATCTGGATGCTATGTAATTTTTGAGGTTCAGTAATAAAAGGCCCTCCAGTATCCGCTTGTTCACCGGAGCCCTGAGCCACCATATTAGAAGTCTGACTACTGTGAGGCTGTCATGCTATGAAGAAGCCCAAGCTAGGAGGAAAGTTATGTGTAGGTGCTTTTCTACAAAAAGATGACTGGTAAAGGGATATTAACCCTTGACTTGGTGTTGTCAGCACCACGCTCTCCCAAGTGAGCTAACCGGACATCCCTATATAGGGATCCAAACCCTTGGCCTTGGTGTTATCAGCACCACACTCGCCCAAGTGAGCCACAGGCCGGTCCTATGTGTAGGTGCTTTGATTGACAGCCTCAGCTGAGCCCAGCCGTCAAGTCATCCCCACCAGGCACCAGATGTATGAGTGAAGAAGCCTGCCCATGATTATAGCCTCTAGTCCTTCAAGTCATCCCCAGCTGCCTGAGTCTTCCCACCTGAGCCCCAGACATCACAGAAGAGAGACAAGTCCTCCTTGTTGGCCCTAATCTGACCCAGAGAATTAGTGAGCATTATGTTTTTTGTTTTTTTTTAAAATTTTATTTTGTCGATATACATTGTGGCTGATTATTGCTCCCCATCACTAAAACCTCCCTCCCTTCTCCCTCCCCCCTCCCCCCAACAATGTCCTTTCTGTTTGCTTGTCGTATCAACTTCAAGTAGTTGTGGTTGTTATATCTTCTTCCCCGCAGTGAGCATTTTGAAATGGTGGTTGTTTTATACCTTAGATAAATAGGCAGGCAGAATTAATCTCAGGGAAGCTGGTTCTTTTTCCTTGAAAGCTGATTAGTGGGCCTTTTGGTTATGACAGGAAGGGTCCCAGTTAGTCTGCACAGAAGAGCTACAACAAGGGAACTGGACTGCTTGGCATGGTAAATTAATTGGAGTTTTGGAGTTGTCTATGGTAGCTAAATGTTGAATGGTAGTGAGAAGGCTGGAACTGGCAGAAGAGAGAATACAGAAGAAATGTTTAGGTAGGAAGAGACAGTGAACTAGCAGAAGGCTAGAGTCTAAGAAGAAAAGTAACTGGTAAAAAAATTCCTGGGGCAGGGATGGCCAAGCATCTGGAGAGTGAAGATGTCTAACTGGTTCCTGCTCTTTGGTGCTGCTCTAGTTTCTGCATGCCTTCAGTAAAATCTGATATGTATACACTGTCACTTTCTAGGAATGATGCTTTGGGGAATGCAGAAGGTGGGTCACTGTCCCCATGTGGGACAAAGTGAAGTAGGAGGACAGCAGCCCTAGAAATTTGTTGGCCATTGAGAATTAAGTTAGGAGCGAGAATGCAAAGGCAAAAGAGACCAGGAGAGCCCCTTCCTGGACATCCTTGGGTATATTAGTGAGGGTACTAGACTTTCGCAGATATAAGGAGAGAGGCTAGAGAGGGGCTATTTGGATTTTAAAAGAAAATGTAGCCTTAATGGCTGGAGGGCTTGGGGCTATCTGTGAAGATGTATGAGCAGTGGTCCTGGAACTAAGGGCCTGGCTACCCTACAATAAGGTGGAATCCCTCAGTCTGCCAAGGCCCAAGTGTCCAGCAAGTTTCTGGGACAGCAAATAAGCAACAGAGAAACCCAAAACCAGGACCTAAGATCAAGAGTTCACCATGGCAAAATGAGGAACAGGGACCTGGGAGTCTATGTCCCTGGAGAATAAAACCTGGAAGGAAAGATCCTCTAGTGCAGCAGAAATGGGCAATTGTAAATGGAAACCACCACCTATATAAAATAAGGTACATACTCTACAGAGTAAAACTCTGGAAAAAAATACTGCTGGCTATAACCAAGTGCACTCTGCACCGTGTCCCTAAGGTTCACCTTTTCCTTTTAGTTTCCTCTTCCACTGCTACTGCCATGTTTTACCCTGAGAGGCAGTGCTCCCCCTTTAACACTCTGGTCCTGATGGACACAACCCCTGTATTCCCTTAGTGCAGCTAGGAAGAACTAAACCTTAAAGACTTCATTAATTTCAAAGGAAAGCCATCAGGAAAATAAACAAAGCCATCACATGAAATGCATAAATGCAGAGCCCAGGACCTTGCGCCATTCCTCTGGTCATCTGCAGATATCTATACTCTGATTCCAGAAGGTGGACTATTCTACAGCATTTTCTTCCCTAGATGGCCTGACACCTGCATGACCAAGGTCAGGAGGTGAAGATGCCCATTTCTGTTCAGCCATTAGTTCCCAAGGGGGAGGGGAGCTCTTACAATTCATGCTAGAGACAATAATTTTGAAAGCCACGGATTTTAAGAGCAATAGCAAGAGTGGGATGGTTTGTGCAGTGAAAAGGTTTGTTCAGAATCAGGAGTCCAGGTACTGGAATTTAGAAAAGATTTCAGGAAATACTTGTTTATGTGCTTTTGTTGTTGTTGTTCTGTTTTTATCTCTGTTTTTCTTTCTACTATAGAGAGCAGAGACAGAAACTGTCTACAAATGGCAGTTTGGCTTCAGCTTAGTTGGAAGTGCAGGTCACTAAATGACATTTCTGGCATCCCTGAAATTGTGAACAATCGACGATCACGTGATTATGTGGGTTACCACCACCTCTAACCTGTGTGTACAACAGACACATGAATAGACATGTTGTTTGGATTTATATTAATATCTGAATATTCATCTTCAAATATAGGAAACATTCTAGGTAGAATTTGGAGGAGAAATCACCTCATGAGATATATAGGTTGAAATTCTGCCATGTATACTTATAATTGTATGACTATATGCTGCAATATTGACAATAATTGTGAGAGCTCTTCATTTAATGTATCAATTATTAAAAATTTTCAAAAACTTAAATCTGAAAATAGATGAGCAGTTAATTTAACTATTGACAGAGTTCCCTAGATAACTTTAGAAAGAACATTACATTCTTTCTGAGACACAAATATTTATAATGATGTAAATCATTAAAGACAGAGTAACAGAAAGAGCTGGGACACTGATACCCTAGTGAAGTTTGTGGGAATCCTATGACTTCCTCGCTTCCAGAATGGCTTCGGAGGTGAGAGAATCAACAAGGCTAATGGTCCTGAAGGCAGGGCCCTCAGAGTTTCACTTCCTCAGCTTGGTGTCAGAAAATGCCATGGAAAGTTCTGGGCCCCCCATGAGGGAGATGAAAAGGCTAAGAGGACTGGTAGGCCCAAATGGGCTTCAATGTTTGGGTGAGGAAGATGCAAAGTACATGGGGCAGGTGACCAGAGAGGTCATGGTGGGACAGCAAACATGAGTAGAGGTGACAGAGCATGACGACAAGGACCAGAGGAGACCAGTTAGATCTTTTGGAGAAGACCATTGTGGATCAGATACTCTCCTTTCTCTAGTTGATAGGATGATACAGAAATCCTTCTGTCTCAGGAGTTGGAAAGGAAAGGGATGGGAAGTGTCAGGGATCCCCCAAACCACCTCTAGTTTGGATTATTTGCTAGGAGAACTCACAGGGCTCAGTGTACAGTTGTCCTCATGGTTGTGATTTATTACAGTGAAAGGATTCTGTGTTGGTGTCTCCAAGACCAATCTGAAGCTCCAGGCTTCACTAGAAGGACTCCCAGGACTCAGAAAAATCTGTTATACTCATAGTTATGATTTATTACAGTGAAAGGATATAGATTAAAGTCAGAAAAGGGAAGAGGCTTTGGGGTGCAGGCAGGAGAAACCACACACGTTTCCAGTGGAGTTGCACGAGGATGCGTGTCATTAATTCTCCATCGTGTGAGAAGATGCAAACATTGCCAATCAGGGAAGCTCACCCAAGCTTTGGTGTCCCAAGTTTTTAATGAGTTTTTAAGGAGTCATGTAGACATGCAATGCAGATATGACTAACCTCAGCTACCACCATAACTCCCTCCCCCCACCTGTAGCAAAAACAAGAGTTCACCATAAGTCATTTTGTTAGAATAAATTATCTGGTCAAACTGGTACAGCATGTCTCAAGGCCTCAGGTGCACAAAAACACGCTTATCAGGCAGAATTAACCAAGGGCCTAGAAAACCCAGCACCTGCACCTCTTTACCAGAGGACTGCTGGAGCCACTTTGCTCACCCATACAAAGGGCCATGGGTACCTAGAAATTTACTTCCACCTTGGATGGCCTTTGCCTAACACCTTGGTAGGCGCAGGAGCAAGGAAGTGCAGCATCCTTGCCTTGTGTGTGGACAACACTGAGGTGTAACTTGTACTCCAGGGTTTCCTTATAGGATCAGGCTGACTCTAACTTCTGTGGGACTTTGCCTGAGATAGCTCTCTTGCTTGACTTCCTCCTATTTCTTGTCCTCCTGCACCCGCTCCGTTACCTGTCGCCCTAGCAGCACTTCAGTGGGGTACTGGAGCTGGCTAGTACCAATAGCTAATTGTTAGCAACTCTTCGTTCAGAGATGTCATGTTGGTAGCTTTAATTTGGCTATGGTGGGAGTATTCACCATGCAGTATTCATGGAAATGGGCAAATGCTATAAATCAAGGTTTATTTAGACATCTTGGTGTTAATCATTTATCATCATACCATTGGGGCACTTTCTTGACTTGTCTGTGAGTATTCATTTCAGAGTCTGCTTCTGGAGACCCAGCCTAAGAAAGGAACTACCGTGGCAGTTTATTGAGGCCCAAGAGGCTCAGGGAGATAGTGTGAAATAAATTTATTATATGAGACCAGAGAACCCGCCACCTATTTAAGTTCTAAATGTGGACTAAAGCATGAAAGGCATCTTCAACAGGTTCAAGCTAAGGTGCCATCTGCCCTGACTCTTGGGTTCTGTGACCTGACAGTCCAGTAGTGCCAGAGGTATCTGTGTTAGGTAAGAACACTGTGTATAGTCTCTGGAAAGCTGTGCAGAGCTCTTAGCTTTGGAAGCTAGGCCACGCCTTCTGCAGCAGAGAACTACTCATATGTGAAAAAGCAGCTCAGGGTGTGCTACTGGGCCCCCATAGAGCTCGAGTGCCTGACAGTGGGACATCAAGACACTATATGACTAGAAGTGCCCATTGTAATCTAGGACACCAGTCATAAATTCACCCAGTCGTGAAGTGGGTGTTTATGTTTACCAGTTCATCAGTCACAAACTAGTAATTCATTGTGTGATGACAATGGGGCATTTGGATTGGATCTAGGAAGGCACAGAGAGCACAAGTAAACCACTAAATAGGTGATTCAGACTCCATGTCATACTCCTGTTGCACCAACCTGCTTCTCAGCTCACATTTATGGCCTCGTGTATGTAGGAGCATTCTCTACCACCACGGCTGTAGAAGAGAAAAATCTGAGCCTGAAGTATGGATGGTTGGCTTGATAAAGTGGTATAAACCAAAAATGAATTGTAGCCATACTACACACCCACTCAGGAGAGGTCCTCAAGGTGAGTGGTGAGGAAACACCGTCCCCAGGGAAGAGACTTGGGCAGCACACTTGGCCATCAACTTTGCGGGTAGGGAGGCATGGCCTGAGGTAAGAATACATGTGGACTTCTGGGCAGAAGACTTGATTACAATGACTTGATTAGTTGGTTGGTCAGAGGTCTGGATGAAGCAAGATTGGATATGGGAGAAAGGAGACTAGGGAAGAGGTGTGTGGATGGGCTAATGGGATTGGTACCGGATTGCCCAGGTCTCAGGTCCATCAAAAAGCTTCTGCTGTGGAGGAGTCACTCCATGACCAGGTATACAGAATGACTTGTCTGGTAGACAGCAGTCAGTTTCTATCCTCGACCCACTGAGTGCTTGGGCCTACTCTGAGTAGAGTGGGGATGTGGCAGGCGAAAGCTCTGCATAGGTCCTACGGCAGGGGCTTCCCCTGACCACGGCTGACTTACCTACTGGTGCTGCTGAGTGCTCAGCCTGCGGGAGCAGAGACTGGACCCTCATTACGGTGCCATTCCTTGGGGGGACTGCCCTAGCACTTGGTGGTAAGTTAACTCCATCACACTCCTTCTGCCCTGGAGAGGGAAGCAGTTTGTCCTTACTGGCATTGATATGTTTTCTGAATATAGGTTTATCTTCCGTGCCTGTAGTGCTTCCTCAGCGATTTATAGAGCGCCTAATTTGTCCTGTGCAATGAAGACACCGCTCAAGTGTCTATTTTATGGTAAAGGATTATTAAATTGGTCTCGTAAGACAACAGGTCTTCCCACATACTGCATTACCTGGAAGCAAAGGATAGAAAGTGAAATAGTCTATTAAAACTCATCTGGGGAGCTAGCTTTGGGATGACACCCTGTGGACTGGGTTACTGTCCTCCAGGATGTAGTATATATACTAAACTATCATCTGATATATAGTGCTGTGTGCCCAGTGGTTAGAACACACAGGGCCAAAGTTACCGAGGGGTGGAAGTAGGATTGGCCTCTGTCATCATCACCCCAGCAAAGCTCCTTGCAGAAATTGTGCTTCTTACTTCTGCAACTGGCTCTGTTAGATTAGAGGTCCTGATTCTGAGGGGGAGTCTTCCACTGGTTAACACGGGAAGTTTTCCATGGAATCTGCTGCTGGGTAACTCTAGGCTTCTCATGCCAGTGGACCATCAGATAAAAAGAGAATTACTGTATTGGTGGGAGCAATCAACCCCGATTGTCCTGAGGAGCAAAGGTTGATGTTGCAATATGGAGTCAGGGAGGATTAATCTGAAACTTGGGTGCTGGAGTGTCTCTCTCTGCTTTCAGGCCCAGTGATAACAGTGAATAGGCAATCACAGCCAACAAAGCTGATAATGGCGAGACCATCAAGGGCTCAGAGCCTCAGGATGAGTAGTCCACACCAGCCTTAGTATTGACCAACGGTGAGAGAAATCTAGAATGGGTGGTGGGGGAGGGAGATGATGAATATTTATTATGGACGAGGACCAGCCGTGGCAGGGAACTATATTACACTAACCCTCCTGTGAAAGCCTCTCCACACCCCACCCTCCACTTTTTTTTAAAAGAGCTTGCAGCTTACCACTGCCTTAGAGTCAGTGACAGAGTGGACTTATTGTGGGGCATGAGCAGGTCTGAGCACTGTTAGGGGTGTTCCTTTGCAGACACTTATGGTGCCTCTCTGTCTTCAGCACAGCGGTGCTGGACAGTTCCACATGTGTTGCTGGCATCTCACCCAGAGCCCTCCTCACTGGCTAGGGAAGGACACAGCCCACCTGCAGATGCAGCTTATAAGTGTGAGGAAGTTAACCTCCTAAGAGGATTCTTCAGTGAATAGGAGAACTGGCTAAACGCCCCAGCTTTCTGGTCCAGTGGGAGAATGCTGAAAGGGTATTTCATGTGGCTCCTCAGAGGTTCCTCCGTGGGACTGAGTTCCTGTTGCCCCAAAAATAGCTTAATACCTTAGGTTGTATTAGGTTCCCCCATCCTTGTCTCTTTTCACTTTTCTTCTTGGGTAATACTATGGGTTGATTGTATCCCCCCAAGAGACATGTTGATTTCCTAACCCCTAGTATCTGTGAGTGTGACCTTATTCGGAAGTAGGGTCTTTGCAGATGTAATCAAGTTAAAATAGGCTTAACAGGGTGGGCCTTAATCCAATATGACTAATGACATTATAAGAACAGGGAAATTTGGACACAGACACGCAAGGAGAATGTCATGTGACAACAGAGGCAGAGGCTGAACTGCTGTAGCAGCAAGCCAAGGAGTGCCCGGGGTTACCAGAAGCTGAGCAAGGCAAGAAAGCATCCTCTTCTAGAGGCTTTGGAGGGAGTATGGCTCTGTGTACACCTTGACTTCAGACTTCTAGCCTCCAGAACTGTGAAAAAATAAATTTCTGTTGTTTCAAGCCCCAAGTTTGTGGTTCTTGTTACGGCAACCCTAGGAATATAACATAGATCACCTTGCACGTAAACTAGTTCCCCCCACATACTTGTCACATGTTTGTTTCTAGGGAACCCAAAATAAGTAT
Source organism: Cynocephalus volans (assembly GCF_027409185.1). Lineage (NCBI taxonomy): Eukaryota > Metazoa > Chordata > Mammalia > Dermoptera > Cynocephalidae > Cynocephalus > Cynocephalus volans. The sequence continues at coordinate 108,661,785 of NC_084463.1, read as the reverse complement.
GCTCCTCCTTCAGGTGAATGTTTAGACCTGAATCTGGGACTTCCATTCTCAGCTGACCCTCAATCCGCCCCTTGCACCCCCAATCAATTAAGCAATTTTACTCAGTGTTGGACATGATCCTACCTTGTACCTCTCACTTCTCCAACCTCCAGAATTTGGTAAGAGCCTCTCAGTTACCCACCCAAAACTCTAGTACTATGTGGAAAGGCCATTATAAGGGCCCCAGGACCATATACCTTTCCCCTGGATGGAAAGCCCCAGAAACCTCATTTTGGTAGTCCAGGCCTGGTTCAGGGTTTCTCCTGGGTAGTAGCAGCTCCAGAATTTCTGTATAGAGGTGCTTGAAGTTTACAATCTGCTTGGGAGAGGAGTGGGCCCTAGGAGTTTTACTTAAAACTGCTTCCAAACCAAGTTTTGAAATATAATATGTGTTTATTTAGAGTGATTTTGGAGATGGGGATAGAGGAAGATGCTTTGTTGTCACCACTCTGTGGCTCAAAGGTGGCCAAGAGAAACATCTCCAGAAGCTTTAGTCACTCATTCTGCACGTCCTGGCCTCTCCACAGCTGAAGGTGCTTTTCCTGGGCAGACCCCTAAAAAATTGCTCAGGAACTAAGGGAACGTGAACTGGCAACTAGCACCTTTAAGTGGTGTAAGGGTGCCCTCTAGAGGTCATAACTCACAAAGCCTCAGGCATAGGACAATGCTCTAAGGGGACTGGTGGCCCACGATCATGGACAGAAGGACCAACATGGTGGGCCAGAGAGGCCATTATAAAATTGACGACCATCATCATGGTACAGAAACATAAATCCAAGGCTTTCAGGCCTCAGTGAGACAGAAAATATTGGCACAATACTGACAGACCAAGAGGGATCAGCCATTAGGGGACAAAAAGGTTTAATTCACAACCTAGATCATCACCATAGGTAACTGCTTTCCTTTCTGGGAAACATGACTGGGGAAAAGGGGGACAACCGGAATTTTGTTAGCCCTGTAAAGACTTGTGTTATTGAGTGTGCATAGATTTCTAGACATTGCAATGAGTAGCAATTCAGTTCCAGCAACTGGATTTCAACCTTAAACCACTTAGGCCCTTGTTTAAACACTCCTGGAATTGCTGACTAGGGATAGTAGCGGGGAGAAATGCTAATTTCTTCATCAGATATGCTCAGAACCTGATGTCATAGTCATAGGCTATAAACCTGCAGTAAGAACTGATTCCCCAGTGCTCCAAGGAGGACAAGGTGAGAATTGTTGGAGTTGAGTCTGGCTGCTGTTGGCAGTTCTGCAGGTGTTGGGTGATGAAATGGTCTCTCTACCAAGGATGAGTGGGGCAGAACCAGGCAAGATGCCAATGCCCTGCTGAAGCCCTTGCCTCATTCTGCAAGGCAAGGAAGACTCAGTTTACCTGTTCAATTCTTCCTAGCCAGAGCAGGAATCCAGTAAGATCTCCACACTTGCTTCCCTTCAAGGGTCCACAGATCTCTGTAGGCCATATTCTTCACAACCTTTATAGCTTTTAGATCCTTGCTAGAGATCCCTCTGTACTGGCCTCCTAGGACTCTCCTGGCCCATGAAGGACAGAGTGCTAAAATAATTCTCTCTCTCAGGATTCCAGCAGAGCTCAATGCCTCATTTGCACCCAAGCAGCCCACAAGTTCAGCATAGCAAATAAATAGCGTTAGGAAAAGGGAACTGCGTTCAGTTTCCCATGTCCCATAAGGGCGCTGGCTTGGGCTGATGGGGCGGGGGTGGAGATGGGCTCATGGAAGGCAAAAGTGGAATAATATTGTCTCTGGGACCCTCTCAGCTTTCCACTCCCTCACTCCAAAGTGTCTGAATCCTGCGGAAAGAGGGCAAGCAGAAGCTGAAGATGCACTTTCATGATGGTCTCCTTCACATGCAGAGGTTGTGAAGCACTGTGTGGGGTTCCCAGGTGACAAAATGTGACTCAGAGTAGGGGGGCAGAGATTATGCTAAAGAAATAGAAACTCAGACATTCATGTCTGCACACAGGTGCTCACCATGGAATGAAACATATTAGCCCCAAATCAGAAACAACCCACATGCCCAACAGTAAAAAAATTGTTTAAATAAATAGTTCATCCATATAACGCAAACTTATGAAACTATTTGAAATAAGGTTTTTAAGATTGAATGAAACAATGATCATTTTATATTTAGTTAAAAGACAAAAATAATTTTTTTTAAAAAAAACAAAGTTATTTGCAGAGAAAAGGAATTGGCTAGACATGTTAACAATAATCTGAGGAGGCAAACATAAATTACTTCTATTCTCTTATCTGTTTTCTATATTTTCTAATCCTTGAAAATAGGCATGCTACTCTTATAACAATACAAATATCATTGTTCAAAAAAGAAGAGCAAGATTTTGTGAAATAGTTTGCTCTTCCTCTCCAGCCCTAACAGAGAGCATACCCAGGTCATTGTAAGATCACACACATCCCTGGTCTCTTGCAGAGGTAGCAAGAATTCAAGCCCCTCTACCTCCCCAGAAGGTCCCCAGTGGAACCATCCTCCCTCAGAGAGTGGACAATTGTGCACTTCCCCAGCAAGCCATACTTAGCAGCAGGAAGAGGGGGTATCCCTTCCTCAAATTCTGCAGAAGGCAAAGAAGACAGGCTCACTGTGTGGTCTTCACCTGACCCAGATGGACGCATTGGCTCTGGGGAGTCCTCCTGAGCTGCTGCTGAGTGAGAGGACAGGGCCATGGGCCCTCTCTCCTCCCACCAGCTGTAGACAGAGGCACCAAACAAAACTGCCTGTTCCCCGCACTGCCACCTTTTCTTCTAGTCCTCAGTTATCACGGACTGCATATTTATTCAACCCAGTGCTAGCATAATATTTGGCAAATAACAGGAGCTCAATGAATGCTAAGTGAATAAACAGTGCTTAGAGAGCAAATGGTGTTAGTGTACATGGGGTCACTATCTATGGGGTCGGTGTGTGAATGAGATGCTTTTAGGGACTCACTGCCACCTGAGATCAATCTGCTCATTGGGTCAGGTGGCTCACAGAGTCAGAGTTCCTACAGGGCCAGTATTCCCGGGGGTGATGTATTCCTTTGGGGTTGCAATGTTCCCTTGTGACTCACTGCAATCAAGATGTCCATGAGGTTGAAATTCCATGAGATCACTGGGCTGATAGCCTTAGTGTCAAGCTGTCCATTGGATAAGGATTGGTCAGTGTAAATCAGAGCCCACTGGGAAGACACAGGCACATACCGTTTATGCCTATGAAGCTAATGTTCTCTATCAAAGTGCTGAGCAGCTTCTGCAGGGAAGAGAGATTAAGTGAGAAATGGAGGGTGGGGGGCCCATAGCTTAGTAGGGCTGAATAAATGGGATGACTGGTGGAAAAGATCAATTAATTTAGGCAGTTCTGTTGGTGGAATGATGGGATATGATTTTGAGAATAAAGTGGATTAATAGTTTGAGGAGTCTAGTTAGAGAAATGATTGGCTAGGGAGTTCTTTGGGAAGCTGTTTGAGGGGCTCGTTAGGAAGAGATTGCGTAAGATTGTTGAAGAGCCCTGAACAGGGAAGTTAGTGTGATAGGGTAGACAGGCAGGGTGAAGATGAGGTGTGCAAACCTTGGAATAACACCGTAGTTATAGCTGGTGTAGGCTTGTCCTATTTATTTCTCAGACCGTGGAAATTCCATGTCAGCCACAACTTCCTAACTGTTCCCAGTGGTCACTGCTTCCACTTCCCACTCAGCACAGAGTGGGAATGTGTGTAGTACCCACCAGGCAGAGCAAGTGACAGGAGAGCCTGGTGAGTAGGGCCACTGCTTCTCATGTGTGTTTCTGCCTCTCCATTTCCTGGGCCTTTGACTGACCAAACTCAGGACACCTGTATTGCTCACGTGGACCACTCCAATCTATCTTTCAGAAGGCTGATGGCGTGATCATCCTGAAAGGCACCCCCTTCCTCTCTTCAGAAACCTTTGGGGGTCTCCTTAAGCTGTTCTGGTGTTGACATGCCTTCACAGACCATCCTCTCGCTATCCGTCCTATGCACAGACACTCCACTGTCGGTGTTTTCACAACGTCCACATCACAGCCCATCTCTGACTCGTTCAGCACACTCTCACTTCCAGGGATGCTCCTGGCTGTCGTTTAAGCTCTGCTCCAGGGGTCTAATTCCACTTCCTCAGTGAAAATCTTCCCCAGTGACTCCTCTGGGCTCCTGTAGCAGTTTACAGTCTCAATTCCAGAAAACAAGCCCTGCTTTTGGCTGCACTTGACTTGAGGAGCAAGTTAAGCTTCCTGAGAGATAGTAAGGGTCCCATTTCTTCTGTCCTACATTCCCCAGGAGAAGAGGGTCGTTAAAGCCTCCTCTGAGCAGCCTCTAAGGAAAGGAAGAGTGGTGAATCTTGCACCCTGGCCATAAAATATTACTCAGGAAGTTGAACTGGGAGTGGATGAGGCAGGACAGAGGTAAAGAGAAGTGGAGGGGGGTAGGGCATAGGGGGTCAGCTTCGTGATGGAGCATGGACCATTCTGGAAATAGAGATGTAGGGGGTGGCTCCTAGTTCTAGTTCATTTCTGAGCCATTTCACATACAAATGGAAACCCAGGTGGTGGCCTAATTTTCTGGGCACATGATAAATTAGTATTTACATTTTTCCAAGATAAAGATCAACCTTCTAATTTTTTAATGGAATATTACATGTGGTGACAGAAAATGATAGAAAATATTAAAAAGTACCTACATACCCACTACTCAGCTTTGTAAAGACTTAGTATTGTGTAACATTTACTTCGTATCTTGTTTTTTAAAGAAAAGCCATTACAGATGCAGCTGAAACCACTTGTGTGTCCCTTGCCAATACTGTCCTTCTCTCCATCCTTCCCTCCCAAGTAGTCAGTACCCTGAATTTGACTTTATCACTCTTTTGCATGGTTCCTACATTTTTTGTATATATAAGCAAAAGTATTGTTTTGTGTTTGTTTTTTCACATTTTTATATTTTTATTTTTGAAAAGGTATTATACAAAATTCAAAAGTTATACAGAAGAGTCAGCAAAAAGTAAATCTCTCCCTTCCTTGTGCCTCATCTAGTGCCTTCAGTTGCTTGGTTATGCTTTCACAAATATTCTGGGTATTTACTATCATATACTTTCTTGCACACAATGACAGTATACTATAGACACCATTTTCTCCTATGTTTTGTTACTTACTGTCTCTTGAGGACTACCCATACTAATATGTAGGGAACTGTTTCATTCTTCTTAATAACTGCATAGTATTATGTTTTATGGACATATTATACTTTGTTTAATCTGCTTTCTGGTAATAGTCATGGGTTGACTAAAATTGTTAACGCTATTGTAACAAGAAACTGCAACAATTACCTATGTACTACATTATGTCACAATCAAGCCAGTTTATCTGTAGGATATATAACTGTAAGTAGAATTCTTGGGTTAAGGATATGTACATTTGTAATTTTGATAAATACACATTTAAAATGCCCCCATAGAGAAGGCTATGCTTACCAGCAATGTATTCCTGTGTCATGTTTCCCCTTAATCTGGTCATCAGTGTGTCAATTTTTTAAATTTGCTAGTCTGATAAAGAAAAGGCATCATTTTGTAGTTTGTATATTTTTATCAGTGAGTTTGAGCATATTTTCATGTTTCTTTGTGTGTGAATTGTCTGCTCTTATCCTTCACAAACTTATGTATCAGACTACTGGCCTTTAAAAAATGGCTGTAGGAATTCTATCATGACAAGAATATTAGACGTTTCCTTGATATAAATTGCAAATATTTTCCCAGTTTTATATTTGTATTGTCTATTTATGTGTGTGTATTTAGCCATTCATATTTTTAAAAATGAAGGGCTGGCCGGTTAGCTCAGTTGGTTAGAGTGCAGTGCTGCTAACACCAAGGTTGAGGATTCCATCCTTGTACGGCCAGCCACCTTCTAAACTCCCACCCCATAAAAGAAAGGAAAGATTTTTAAAAATATATTTATCATTCTTTAAAGAAAAAAACTCCTGGATTCTCAGTTTCTAGAAAGTTCTTCCTCACTCATAAAACATTAAAAACATTTTGCTGTGTTTTTTTCCTCACATTAATATATTGTTTTCATATTTATATTACATGAATAATTTATTTTGGTTCAAGTCATGACGTAGGGATCTAACTTTCTTTCTAAATGACCACTCACTAGCTCCTCTTTAAGTAATCCATCTTTATTATACTCATTTGAAAAACTTTATCATATTCTAAAATTTTTATATGCATTTGTTTTAAATTGACATCAACATGGCACATATTTATGGCGTACAACATGTTTTGATATATGTAGACACTTGTAAAATGATTAACTCAAGCTTAGTTACATATCTATCACCTCTTACACGTTTCATTATTTTGTGGTAAGAACATTTAAGATCTACTCTCAGCAATTTTCAAGTATGCAATGCATTATTATTAACTATGGTCACCATGGTTTACATCTACAGAACTTATTCCTTCTGTCTGATTGAAACTTTGTACCCTTTGACCAATATCTTCCAACAATATCTCCCAATTCCCCCTGCCCCCCAGCCCATGGAACTCTCTACTTTGCTTCTGAGTTCAGTTTTTTTGGATTCCACATATAAGTGAGATCATGAATATTTGTCTTGTCTGGCTTATTTCACTTAGCATAATGTCCTCCAGGTTCATCCATGTTGTCCCAAATAATAGGATTTCCTGGGGTTTTTTTTTAATGGCTGAATAGTATTCCATTGTGTGCATACACCACATTTTTTTATCCACTCATCTGTTGATGGACACTTAGGTTGATTCTGTATCTTGTCTATTGTGAATAGTGCTGCAATAAATATGGAGTGCAGGTATATCTTTGACATACTGACTTCACATCCTTCGGATATGAAGCCAGTAGTGGGATTGTTGGGTCATACGGTAGTTCTATTTTTAATTTTTTGAGGAACCTCCAAACTGTTCTCCATAATGGCTGAACTAATTTACATTCCCACCAACCATGTACAAGGGTTTCTTCTCTTTTCTCACATCTTCATCAACCCGTTATTTAAATGCACTTTGGATCCACTGAACTTACTATCTGTCTTCTTATGAACCAGTACCATATTGCTTTAATTATGTACGGTGGTTCTATATTTTAATATCTGGTAGGACTAGTTTCTCTCTCTTCTTTGCAGGGATTTTTAAAGAGACATTTTTGTTTATTTTTCCATATAAACATTTAGAAACAGCTTACCCAGTTCCAAAAACAGGCATCTTTATATTTTATTGGAATTATGACAAATATGTAGTTTAACTTAGGGAAAATTAACACTTTTAAAAATAATGGTGAATCTTCTTATCCAAGAATATGACATGCTTCCAGCGATTTCATTGTCTCATTAGCATTTTAACCTTTTCTTCAATCATATCTACTGAGTAATACTAATAAAAAAAACCCTTCCTCCTTTCCACTTTATTTTCAATATCTTAATTTTTTTCTTGTTTAAATACAATGGCTATTAAGTCTAGAACAAAGCCAAGTAATAATGACAAATACCACCACACTGTCATCACATAATACCCATGAATGCACTGTCGAAGCTCAAACTAGATCACTGCCAATAACTTAACATTTACTTATTCTACTTCTCTGCCTCCTCTCACCTCCAAGGTAAACACTACTGTGAATTTCCAGTTCATCATTCTTTTGCTTTTTGGTTTCGGTTTTGTCATATATATATATATATATCATATCCACATACACAGTTAATTCTTATTACTAGCAGATTCTGTATTTGCAAATTCACTCCTTGATAAAAAAATTTTTTTGATGGCAGGTTGCTACAGGGATTGAACTCTGCACCTTGGCGTTGCTAAAATTTATTTTTAACTTGAATATCAATACCTGCAGAGTTTTTCCAGTCATTTGAGAACATACACGATAGTGAAAAATTTGGGTTGCCTGATGTGCCTGTTCCCAGCTGAGGTGGAACAAGGCTTTGTTTCAGCTCTTGTAAACAACTATCATTTTCACAGTCTGTTTAGTGCCATGTTTTTTCCATTTTTACTGATTTTACAGCTTAAAACGGACCCTAAGCATACTGCTGTCTAGCATTCCTAAGTGCAAAAAGGCTGTAATATGCCTTACAGAGAAAATAACTTGCGTGAGATAAGCTTTGCTCAAGCATAAGTTATGAAAGGAATATAAGCCTGTATCTTCCCTAGGCGTGGTGACTTTACAGAACATTACTTCTGTGGATAACGAGAATGTCTCAAATAACATTTTAGTTTCACTTGCTTTTGAATTTTATACGAGTATTATAATAAGTATTATTTTCTAAGACTAGCTTTTTAAGTTCAACATTGTTAAGATTTCCCCATATTGTTACTTATAGCTACAAGACAACTTTCTGTGTCCTTGTTTTAGATATGTTTCCTGTAAATAGCACATGGCTGGGGTTTGTTTTGCTAATATTCAATGTTTCCCCCTCTAGTTTAATCCTCTTACATTTTTTGTGATTACTGATATATTTGGACTTGTTTTTGCTATATTATTTATTTTGTTTTACCCACCTTTTATGTGCTGAGAAATTTTATATTTTCTCAAATTAAAAAAAATTATTTCTTCCCTTTTTCTTATTCCATTATCTCTCATTAACTACTCATTCAGAGATTACATATATTTTCAGTAATTAACCTTGGAATTTTATAAAGCATACTTAAAAAAACTGAAGTTGATATTAACTGCCTATCCAAAAAATCTAAGAATACTGAAACATTTTAACTCTGATCAACCCTCTTCCAACCATGCATTTTATTTTTAACCTCACAATTTGCCATAATCATTATCATTTTGCAGATAACATCTGCTTACATTTTCCTACCTGTAAAAAAGTATCTTTACTATCCACACTTTATGACCCTCAGAACTTGTATTTCGTAAGGTTACATATCTCGAAACCAGAATCGAAATCCAAGCTGGGGTTCACATTACATTCAAACTGTATTCAGCTTTAGACATAATATCTATCTCTGGGACATCAGATGAAGGGGATGTTTGAGGTGACCTAGGCAAATACTCGATCCTACAAGATTTCTGGGAAATGTCATCTAGTCTTTGCTTAGATTCAGCCAATGGCAAACCTCAACACAACCCAGGGCAGCTCTCAAGTTACAGAAAGCACCTGAAAATTTCCTGAGGTTTTGGGGAAATCTTGTTAAACTTTAACCCACAGATCCTTATTCTGCACCAAGAACCAAAGTGACAAACAGCTCCATCCTACTATTCAAGTATTTTAAGACACTGACCACACATTCTACCTTTTGTTCAGATTAAGCTTCTAATTCTCTCAACTATTTTTTCTCCATGGATTCTCTTTCTTATTTCCTGTGGAGACCACATGACCCATCAAGAAATGGTTTGCAATGTTGTCAGCGGACACCTTTCAAGATTGAAACCAAAGGAACAATTTGGTAAAGCAATTAATCCTCACCATGGAGATGGCTGTCTTGTATCAGCATAGAAGCATGGGTCCCAGAACTGATCTGTATCTTTTTCCTCCCCTCCCACTCACTACCACACCTCTGGGACTTCAACACTGCATAAGGCAGCTCTGTGTACTGCCACCCATGTAAGATGCTATGAAGGAGAAATGATGAAAATCAATTTTTCTGGAGGTCCAGCTTGCTCTGATCATAGGCAAGACCGAGGAGAAAGTGCCGCTGTAAAACTAGTGTGCTGAGAAGGCTATCTGGTGTGGGGTCAGGTGAAGCTAAAGTGAGTTGTGGGTGCAACTACTGATGATGAGTCATGTCAAACACACAACTGACTTCTACCTGCAGTACTCACTTCCCGGCTATGTGAGCTGTAGAACAGTTTCTCCCTTCTACCCAGCAATAAACTCACATAAAATGGAATTCATTTACAAAAAGTAGGCTGTATTTATTTAGAGTCACAAGCAGTTGACTGACTCAGTGTGACTCAAAACCACAAACCATTTCTCCTTCACTTTAGTCTGAGTCCTAGGGCTGAGACCCAGACTGGCAGGAGAGCTGCTTGGGGCCCAGTCACAGATTTACAAGTTTCTCATTGAGGGCAATCTGTGACTGCGTGAGATTGGCCAGGTAAGTCACCATCAGCAGATCCTGGAAGACAGATACACAGTGAAAACACATATTATAATACTCATGTAAAGTTCAAAAACAAGTGAAACTAAACTGTCATTTTAGATTTATTTAAGGGGTTGGGTGGGAAAGAGAGCAGAGAGGCTGGTGTTAGGCTCCATGGTGAACACTGGGTGTGAGGACAGTCCTGGATAAGTGACAGCTGGGAGAGAGTGAGAAAGAGTCAAAGGTGGAAGGCAGGAAGGAAATGGTTAAGAATACTTTCTCACCTCTACTGATATATTTATAGACTATAGATCCATGAGTGGAATATAGGGAATCATGAACTCAGACAGGAAAAATAAGAAATTGTGTTTTCTCTAAATTTTAGCATTTCTTTCCATCATGATCAAGATAACAAGTCACAGTAGTATCAGCAGAACCTGAGACAATGGAATCAAAGAAGGAGAAGGAATCTCCAAACATGTGAACCACTTCTTTCTTCCTCACAACTTGGATTGCAAGGGGGCCAACAGGGAAGCCCTGTCTCCCTTCCACCCCACCCAACTCCCTTTCCATTTGTGTGGGGGAAGGAACCAGGCCCCCGGAGACCTGGGAATGGCACTCACATTGATGTTGCTGTTGAGCATGGTCTCGAAGTCCTCGGGAACTATTTTGGGTACTTGGTTAACCAGGCTCATCAAGAAGCGGCCCACAGTATTGTCAGCTGACACCTTTCCAGACTGAGCACCAAAACAAAGATTCAATGAGGCAGTCAATTCTCCCTATGGAGCACTATCATTTCCTCAGCACATCCCTCAGTGATCCCAGAGTAGAGATCTATTTCCTCCCTCTTTGTTTTTCCATGCCCCCTCTCACCAGTACATCCTCTGCATACTGCAACACTGTGCTCAGGGCATCCTGGATGCGAGCTGATGCCCCTCCTACTTGCTGCAAGTCACTTGAGAGTCCAATCACCCTGTTCGGGCTAAAACAGGTCTTCATGATCAGGTCAACTGTGGGAGTGGGTTGGCGGGATTGTGGACAGTGGTGGGTAATAAGACATAGATAATTCAGTCATCCCATCAGGAAAGAGATGGTCTTTAAATATCCTGCTAACTCCCCTTCCCACCTCCCTTTGGATTTGGTCAGTTTCATCAAACTCCCTGCTCTGCTGTTATCAGCTTTTCTTCCTCCTGATAGATGATAGAGCTCAACTCCTTCACCTAGTATGCGAATCAGACTTTGGTCTCATATGAATGGTCACGTGGCCTCTGGAGCTGTTAATTTCTCACTTATGACAAAATTTCTCAAATAATTCCTTGAATCTTATTTATACAGGAGAATGACTGACTTCTAGTCATCACAAACCTAAGATCATTGGTTCCTCTTTAGATCACAGCAGACCTCCATCCTTGTTACAGAGGAACAGCACTCCCTCCCCACCAACCCAGAAAAATGCCTAAGACCTCTAAGGAGCATATGGAAAGATTACTCACCTCCGATGCGTTCAGTGTCATAATATGCATATTTCACTGTCAGAGGTGTGAACATCACTCCCATGGTCCTCCCAGGGACACCCATTAAAGTGCTAGGGAAAGAGAACTCAAAGTAAACTGACGATCTTGGGAGAGGGTTTCCATGTCTAATCTGGGCTGGTAAAGCATTCCAGCAGGACAATGGCTTCCAAGGCTCTGAGATAAGAAGGCTGAGATCACTAGAACCTAGAGGTCTCATGGGAGCAAAAGTCAATTTCTCTCTCTAGCTCATTCCACACACCAAGCCATAGGCTTGAGAGAGGAGACTCAGTCTTTGGATCTGGCCTGGTTCCTTTAGAGGATTACTTTACACACTGCTCAGTGTCATTAATGAGAGGAAAAGACTGGATTTCCCTGTGGAGATGGCTGCCTGGACACCCACCTCCATGCAAAGAAAAGATAGAGATGGGACAATCACCATCATGGAAAGAAAAGATGGAGATTGAGTCCTTCATCAGCACTGAAAAAATAAATTGACTCCTGCTCACCAAGACTATATTGGGTGCCATAAGTAATCTCACTAAAGGTGTTGTCTTTACTATGTCAACTATACACTTTCAATTGGATCTTGAAGAGTTTGAAATATCTGTAAAAGCTAAGAAATCAAGCAGTGGCTACAGCTTAGTGATGTGCCAACTAGCACGTAAGGACTCGGCATCCGCCATCTTTGTCTTACTGCATAGTTAAATGGCTACATCAGTGTCAGACACAGAAACAGCACAAAGTGAAATAGTGTATGAGATGCACTAACTAGTGTTTCCACTCTAACCAGGAGACATAATTCTTCCAACTCCCACCAGCCTCTTCTTCAGCATGCCACTAGGGCCTTTCCCAACGTCCACCATTAACTGGTATTTTAACTGCCTGCAATATGAATGTGTCAACCCTGTAATGTTACTGACCCAAACTACACTCAATCCTGGGTTAACAGAGTGTTCAATATAAGGACAGTCATCTTTCAATCTGCATTACCCCGAGTACTGTGCTAAGTTCTAGGGATAACAACAAACTAAAGGGTAATTCGGAAAAGTAGTGAACATGGAGAAGGATCATGACAAAAATATCACATGAGGACTGGCTGCAGGAGCTATGGATACGTTCTAAAAAAGACAACACAAAAGAAACACGACAGCTTGCTTAAATATCTAAAGGGCTACCATTTGAAATTAAGAGCATTGAGTAGAAACCTGGAGAATAGCTAGGATCACTGAGTGGAAACTACATGGATAGACAGAGTTTGTTTCAGAATAAAACTTTTCTAATGATAACTGTTGAGAAAGATGAATGAGCCTCCTCAGAAGGCAGTGAGTTACACACTGAGAGAATTTAACTTGCTTGGGGTGGGGGTGGGGTGTCCTCTAGGCATGGTATGAACTGGATAGCCTTTTATGCCCCTATGGCCCAACACTCTGTGGTCACCTGACATAGGCCTTGATGCTCATGCGGCCATTCTGGAGACTTGTGTCCACAGTGAGGTGAATGGGGTTGGGGGCCTCCCGGCTGTAGTACTCATGGATCAGGACAGAGTGCTCTGTGATGTCATGGCCTGTAGCGTACCTGGAAAATGGAGCATAGTTGTGGACTCATGTCTACATGTGACATCAACACTGAACACAATGGTGGCATGGGTGTCTCTGGGGTACCTGATATTCCTATGATAGTGAGACCAAATGCCAAAAACAACATATACTGAAAACTATGTCAAATTAAATCAAAGGCTGACTTAGTGCTCTTGAAAAGTTCCAAGTTACCAGCAAGGCAAAAAAAAAAAAAAAAAAAAAAAAGACTCACAGTGGAAACTACAATTCAAGATAAATATTCTTGGCCTCATAGGATCAGAACTGCTGGCAAAACAAACTGAATTCACAGCTCCTCAAGGCAATAAATACACTTTTAATACTCTGTCTTCAAAAGGAGAAGGACAAGATTTGGTCTGGTAGTAAAAGACCTTGGCAATCACTGAGAGACTTTCCATCCACCCCTTCCCTCTCCAACTTACCAGCCCAGGATGAGCTCATTTGGAGAGACTTTTTTATGCAATTCATACATGTTCTTAGCAAATTCCATGTCAACAGCCACCTACGAGGGAAGTCAGGAAAGGAATCTAAGAAGCCAGAACCATAGAAAAATTGGATAAAAAGGACAAGAGGCCACTCCTGACAGAAGAGGTCCAGGAATTACATTCAAATGAATGAAGCTCCTTGGCTGTAGGAGCTCTAATTATGAGCACACCATATTGTGCAGGAGGGGCCTTGAGGGGAGCCTAGCAAACGAATAGCTACAAACTGCACAGGGGCAGCTCAAATTCCCACTCACTTCATCTTCTGACTCGTTGTGTGGTACTGAAAAGCAATTGGTGACCTCCACTGAGTGCTTGTCAACAGTTCCTGTGAAAGAGAGAATCATCTATTATATCATATCATCCTAGAGCTCCCATCAGCCTCCAACTACTTTTGAAAGCTTTTGGAGGCCTCCTCAAAGTCAATGAACACCAAACTGAACTTATAAGATCCCAGTTCAGCCATGTGTATCAATAGGACCAACATTCTCCAGAGAGCTGAAACTGTGGAGTGATCTCCAACCCCTCCCTCTAACCATCACCAAATAGGGTTTATTCTTCCTACACAAGGTCTCCTTTTGCCTGTTACTTTCCATTTCCAGCCTTTCCAAACCCTCATTCTATGACCTTTGTTTTTCAGCCTTTAGGCTTTTTCTCTATAATTTAATCTGCAGAGCTACCTGGAAGATTTTAATGTCTATACAGACCACCAATAATAGTAGACTAGTCTCAAACTCTTGAGCACAACTTTAGGGAGTTTCACCTGTACCTCCCTTAGTCATCTGGTCCCATGATCATAACCTTAACCCTATCATCATCCAGAAACCCTCTACCTGTGAACCTTAAATGTCAATATGTCAGTCTTTTGCCACAAACTTTTGTTCTTTTAGTTCTAATACCTTAATTCCCACTACATTTGTTTCTTGACCTCACCAAGACTATTAGTCCCATGACTCCTCTATTCTTTTCTAACCTACTGGCACCTCCCACCCCAGGATTCAAGTGCTTCTCTCTCCATCACAGACCACAATGTTGTCTATACCCACTAGTGCTTGTTTAATTCCAGTTCACTATGGTTTCTGTTCCCTTAGCTCAAACTATGTTCCTAAACCCAGTAAATATATATTCTTTAGCTTATTTGACCTCTTATCAGCATTCAACAGACTGGACCACTTCCTCCATTTAAAAACTTTCATTCCCTTGGGCTTCCATGACACCAGTCTCTTCTACTTTTCTTACTACCTTTCTAATCTTCTTTGTCAGTTACTCTGCCCGTGACTTCTTAGGTTTTCAGGATTCTTGTTCTCCTATCTTTTTACTCTATGATCCTTTTCTAGGCCAGGCTCTGACCTACAAATGTTTTTGTAAACAAAAGTTTACATGCCCAATTGTTTACATATTGTTTACGGCTGCTTTGTTGCTACAAAGACAGAGCTGAGTAGTTGCAACAGAGCCTGCGCACAAAGCCTACAATATTTACTGTCTGGCCCTTTACAGAAAGCTTGCAAAGCCCTGCTTTAGGTGATCTCATTCATTTTTATGGGTTTAATTACCTTCTTTATTCCAATGACATAATTCCTAAACTGACATACTTGCACACATCTCTTTTGCATTATATTCAATTTTTACTTGACAATTCCATCAGAATACTCAAAGAGCACCTCAAAAGGAATATACCCCAAACTGAAGTCAACCTCTACATTCCCTTTCTTCTTCTGCACCTAACGAAAGATCTAGGAGTCATCCTTGATACTTTCTTCTCTCTAATCCCTCATTTCTGATCACACCAACTCCTGTCAACTATTTCCTATCTCTACTCATCCACTCCTCTCCACCCTCACTTTTCAAGTATGTCTCTGTTACAAGAACAGTCTCTATCTGGTGTCCATGTACAGCTCATGCATGTTTCTTATCCACTTTCTACAAAGCAGCCAGAGTAATCTTTCCCATTCAGTCTTAGCTGAAATGCCTATTGCTCAAGATCTTCCCCATGTAATCACAGGTTAGACTGATATTTTGTCTTCTCACAGCTCCCTGTAATTCTCCTTCACAGCACTTGACACACTTGTACCTCTATGGTTCCTGACTTTGCTGGCTTCATTTCCTGCCATCTCTTCTCTCTCCTACATTCCTTCAATCCTGAACTCTTCAGATAGTGGACTTACCAGGCTCTTTACACTTCTTGCAGCTGCTTTAATGCCCAGCTCAAATGTCACCTTTTCTGTGAAGCTTTCCCCAACCTTTTGAAATAGTTACGTCTTCTGTATTTCCATGCCACTATGACACCCTTCTACTGAAGTATTTATCACACTGTATTCTAATTATTTACATATAAAAGTATACCTCCATCTTCAGTTTAAGGTTACAGTAGAGCTAGTTTTATTGAACTTTGAATTCTGAGTACTTAATAGTCTTATGGTACATAAAAGACACTAATGACTTCATTTAACCAAATGAAATATTTCATGAATTAATGTCTGAGAAAATTGTAAGTTTCAAGCAAACAGAATCTATGCTTCATTCTTCTGTAAGCATTACGTCTATAAAGCACTGCACCATGACCTTAGTTTGGAAGTGAATCTGAGAATCCAGATTACAGCTGGTCTGAATAGGGTCACTGTAATATTTGGCACACTAAGATAAGCCATGGGTAGAGAATTGTTTCTTTAGTTAAATTGCTCCAGTGAGTTTGAAAATTTGACAGTGCAGCTGAAAGAGTAAGTTAGTATTTGTTGAGGGCCAAGTCAGTGATACAAAGATGACTTTTTACAGAAGCTCAAAGCAGGGCACAGTTACAGAATGCCATCAGACTGTGAGAGGTTACGAAAGGAGTGAGGGTGAGGGTATGGGACGGACAACTAATACCTAACACTTGGGAACCTGCAAGATGGGTGGAACTTAAAGAAACAAACAAGAGAGATCAGGGAAGGTACCTGTGGCAGAAGACACAAAGGCTTGGTTTGAGAAAAGACACGGCAATGTTTGGAAGATAATTTAAGTTTCTATAAAATGCTACCCTGTCAGAGAGAGAGGAGAACGTGTGTTTGTGTGTGTTAGGGGTGATACAGGCCTGATGTGGTGAATGTCAAGTAACATAACAGCTGTACCTAATGTGTGCCAGCACAGTTAGATGCCTTCTGTAATAATTTAGTCTCACAAAGACTAAGTCTAAATAGCGCCTGAAGGAACTAGACTTTAGGTAACTTGCCCCAAGGCACTTGACTAATATTTTGCGGAGTCTACCAACAAATCTTGTCCTCCTTGCAATACACCAATTTTCTTCTATGGTAATAAGGACTATTACACGTTCGAGAGTAAGAAAGAGAAATGATGCACACAAGTACAGTGGATTCACAATAATCTGTGTTTAAAATGTCACTAAAATGGAGGAGAAATTAATTTGATGGGCCCAGCAGTTCCCAGAGAAAGAAATTTATCATCAACAATCCCTTTCTAGTGCTTTTCAGTTTTACAAATCACTTTAACATAAAATATTTATCCCCCAAATTTGGAACACAGGCAGGGAAGGTTATTCTTCAATGAGAAGGTTAAGCAGAATTATAAACAGAAAATACAGTTGTTTGTGTCCAAGCACTTGGGTAACAGGGTTTATAACATTAGGGACTAATATAAGGAGAGACTGAGGGACAGAGGATCAGACTCAGAAGTTTAGGAAAGCAGAATATTATAAAATACCAAATGGGTTCCAGCCTAACCGGTTTACTTGTTGGGAGGGATATCTTTTTACAGACGTTTCCACTCCTTTGCCAACTGGTTAGAAAATTCTCTGTAAACACCTTGAAAATACACTCAGTCAATGATAAGGGGAAAAACGTGGTCACTGGTTATAAGAAGTCACGAGTTCCTGACTCCATGCTCGATATTTGAGCTCATTTTTGACAGATTGGGGCAAATCATATTTGACGTGAAATGCTGTTGGGGAGATTAAAAACAAAATGTAAATCACTCGGCACACGACGTTTATTCAAAAAATGATAACTATTTGTATATTTTATGTCGCTCAATGTGACAGCAATCCGTCAGAAAAGAAGAGGTTCAAGTTCCTTGGGAAGATAAGTCGCAGCAGAAAAGTGGGATGGAAAAACAGACATGAGAGGTCAGTGGGCATGGGAGGAGAGGGAGGCGGGACGTCAGGGATGAGACAGTGAGAGGGGGAGCGAGAAAAATGGGAAGTGGGAGGGAGAAGAGAACGCCAATTTTCTCCGACCACTCACCCAGCAATGTCCCAATAACTCTGGCAGCGCCCTCGTTGCGTCGCTCGTAGCTGTCCACGATGGAGGCCAAAATGACCGGGTGCAGTCTGACCACGCGGCCGCCGGGGAAGGGCCCTGGGAGAGCGGGACCAGGCAGCGAGGACGCGGGGGTTTGCGCTGGGGCTTGCGCTGAGGCCGGGGTCTGGCCCGGAGCCGCGGTCACAGCCGCTGTCGCCGCCGGATCTGAGGATGAAGCCGGAGCCGCAGCCGGAGCCGGAGAAGGAGACGGCGCTGGAGCTGGCGTTGGTGCTGGAGCTGGGGCTGGTGTTGAAGCTGAGGCTGCTGCCGTCGCTGGGGCTGGAGTGGCGGGAGGAGTACTTGCTGGTACTACCGGCGTGGCCATCTTGTGGAGAAAGAAGGAACCCGCAGTGGAAGGGAGTGAGTTGTTGAATATTAGGAGATCGATTGGCTGAATATGTACCACGTGACCTAAATCTTTGTGCCTATTGGTTACTGATGACTTCTCGGTGCACTATCCTGCTGTTTGTAATTTTTCCGGAGTTTGTGCTCTTTGCCTTCGGTCCGGTGTGCACTTAGTGAGACCCGGACTAAGTAGTTCCGAGTAACCTTCGGGCCGACGTTAGAGGAAAGGAAACAACTCAACTCAGCTGCGCAGCTGCCGCCAGGTGGAGCCAGAGGGCAGCGGTAAAGGTAGCATTTCGTATTTTAGGCTCATGAGATTACGGATATCGAAGAACTCTTCAGAATGCAAGACAGAGAGAAAGAGAGAGAGAAAGAAAAAACCACAATAATACATTGAACTTCCCCCCCCTCCCCCCAAAAGAAGGGAACGGAACTGTGGATAGTGAAAGCTATAGGTGGAGCAGGTTTTTGGAAAAAGATGCCGATTTCATTTCTGGATGTGTCAACTTTGAGATGTTCATCAGTCATCCAAATGGAGTTGTAGTCGGTTGCATATACTAATCTCATTTTTGACAGATTGGGGCAAATCATATTTGGATTTGAATGAAGATTCAAATTGAGAGAGGATTGAATGAAGCAATGCTTTGTAAAGCTCAAAGCACATGACTGATATACAGTAGTTATTATTAGGTCGTAGTTATTATCATTACTATGTGATGGAAGGAGCTCTGATCTTAACTCACAGTTTGGAGGCAGGAGGAAGAAAGGAAGACTAGCATTAGCACACCTTCTTGTCTGTATTAGTAGAACAGCGTTTCATGGCCACACTTACCACACTCTCTTACTTGGAGCAATCTACAATTTTTTTCTAGGCCTCGAATTCCTTCTTGGTATAATGGTGATAATAACATCTGCCTGTGAGGAAACTGTCAACTCTCTTAATTAGGTCAAGCCCAGTATCCAGCTGACAAGGTGGGTGGGTGAGGTCGGTTTCTTAACCCTGACTCTTATGCTCAAGAATTGATTTCTCCTTGGAGCTACCTTCCATAATTAGAATTCACATGATCCTGCTTCTCTATAAGTGATCTGAGTAGATACACATTCTTTCTTTTAATTTCCCAAGTATAAGTGAAGCTTATCAGAAAAAATCGAAAAGTAACTCTTGGATTCGATGACCCGGAGTCTTTAGCAATCCTAGTAGAGCAATGTCAGTGGAATTAAGGATGGGATGGGCACAGAAACCAGGATTCAGGTGTGAGAGAATGGCCAGTCTGAACTGAAGGCAGTGACTGCTGGCTGCTCTTTCAGGGAGCTGTCTGGGAAGGAAAGGAGACATTTAAGGCAGCAGCCAGGGGATTAGCAAGATTGAGAAGTGGACAATTTAGGATGGAAGAGTTTCAGGTATATTTTAAACCGAGGGTGAGGATATAGAGGAGAGAGTTGAACATACAAGTAAGAGTGCAATAAAATGTCTAATGCAACAGGGCAGGAAGGAGGACCTGCACTGAGAAACCTAGATGAGAGGGATGGTCTTGTACAGGACGAAGGATATGCTGGAGAGAATGTCCTGGGCTATGGCTTCCCTGTGAGTGCTGAGTAGGGTCTGCCTGTGTCAGGGCCAGTCCCCTGAGATCATCCCATGGGAATAAGGCCAGAGGAGAAGAACCCAGATGAAGAGGTGTTGCTGCCCCAAACTGACCATGCACACCCTTGGTACCTCCTGTCTATCTGTTGGTCTGAGTTAGATGTGGACATTTCACCTTCAAGAACTGCTTTTAGATCAATGTTCTAAAGACATTTATCTCTGGGAGGAAAGGAGAAGAGGATGGATGAAAAATCAGAGGCTGGCTGGTTAGCTCAGCTGGTTAGTGGGTAGTGTTGGAACACCAAGGGCAAGGGTTTGGATCCCCGTACCGGCCAGCCACCAAAAAGGAAAAGAATCATAGACAATGTGAATGGGGGAAAGAGGGAAGTTGCAGGAGCTCCTCCTGTTATTAGGTCAGTTGAGGCAATATGATCTCAAAATGGCAATGCAAGGGCAAAGTCCAGCCTTGAGGGAACAGACAGTGTTTGGAAGAGGGGCTGAGAGTGAGCCATCAAAGGCATTGATCAGTTCTGGGATGGCCCACTGAGCTTGGAGTGCTCGAGGATCTGGCCAGCTCTTGTAAATTTTCACATAGCCCAGGGGCAGGAGGAGAGAGATGGTTGGCATGGTCTTTCCAGGGATGCTGACTGGCCAGGAGAGAAGACTGCATATATCCAGGATGCTGGCTTTTCAGTGGCTCTCTGGGGATTTCTGGGGCCCAGTGTTCATTAGGGAAAGGGCAGAACACATGGGAAAAGAAGAAACAGACTGCCCCCTTGTATCCTGGAAATGTGTTGTACAAGGTATTAGTCAGGATTGTCTAGAGAAACAGAACCAACAGGATATGCATAGAAAGAGATTTATTATAAGAAATTGGCTTTTGTGATTATGAAAGCTAAGAAGTCCCAAGATCTGCAGTCAGCAAGCTGGAGACCCAGGAGAGCCAATGGTGAGTTCCAGTCTGAAAGCTGGCAGGCTCAAGATCCAAGAAGAGCTGATGTTTCATTCGGAGGTAGAAGTCTGGAAAAGACTGATGTCCCAGCTCAAAAGAGCGAGGCAGGAGGAGTTTGCTCTTATTCACAGGAGGGTCAGCCTTTTTGTTCTATTCAGGTCCTTGACTGATTGGATGAGGCCACTCACAGGGAGGGTGTCTGGCTGTACTTAGTCTAGCTATTCAAATATTAATCTCATCCCCCAACACCCTCACGGACATGCCCAGAATAATAACGGACCAAATGTCTGGACACCCCATGGCCCAGTCAAGTTGACACATAAATTTAACCATCACACATTGGTTCTTGGCTGTACTGGGAACATGCTTGACAGTCCTGCTGAAAAGACCAGGGTAACATCTACCAGGGTCGTATTAAAGGTGGGGCCTGTAACTTGATGCACTTGTCCCACCTCAATGACCGGCTGGAGTGGAAGGAGCTCAGCTACAGTTCACACTGTTGGAGGACCCCCAAGGGGGAGCCCAGGCTATCTTAACTCTGCAGCTGGTGAGACTTGGGACTACTATGGCTCCCCTTGGGGCGGACCAGCAAGAGCCACACTTTAGTGGCCAGCCATCCCATCCTTCTGCAGACTGGGCCAGGCACAGGCAGGCTGGTGGGCTGCCTCCCACAGGTTGTCTCTGCCATCGCCAGTAGTTTTCAGAAAGCTAGGCACCTTATGCAGGCTCCACTAGTCCCACTCTTCTACACTGGAATTCAGCGCTTTTAAGGACCCATTGCCTGGAGCTCTTTCAGCCTGTGGTGGTGGGGAGCTGCCACACAGCTTAAAAGCAACAGTATCAAACACCTGCAGCCTCAGACCTGCTTCCTGCATAGTGAATGTTCTCGAGGGAACCTGGCCTCACCAACCAGTTGGCCACCCTGTCCAAAGCCCCTTTTGAGGGAGCCAGCCTGACCAGGTGACCTGTCACATGTAGCACTTTTCTGTCTCCAGGGCTCTCTAAGACCAGTCTCATGCTTGCCTCCTTGGCTTGGGACTCCCTTCTCTCAGTTCTCTGGTTTTCTGATTTCTATGTCTTAGCTTCTACACCTGTGTCTAGCCTTCCCTCCCTCCCTCTTGTTTTGGCAGTCAGTGCAGCATTTTTCTCTGACCTGCTAACTTCAGCCCACCCCTAACTCCCCTCAGTTCCCTTAGATTCTAACAGCAGTGCGTCTGGACAACCCCCTTGATATCGTGCCAAGGTGAGGCAGAAAATGGCACGGAGCTGCTGGTGTTTGCTGCACCTCTTGCCTAAGCTACCTTTAGGGGCTGGACCCAGCTTGGCCCAAGGGCCATGACCACATGGTTGGTGCTTATAGCTTCAGGGAGAGAGACTTTAAGGTGGCCCCAGGTTTTTGTGTAAATGTCACAGGAGCCATACAGTCCACTGTCCCTGGGCCTAGAGCCTGACCTTTGAGAGGCCTGCTCATTCAGAGAATCAAGGAGAATCACCAACATGGGGCTGGATGGGCCCATTCTCTCATTCCTGGAACCTGGCCTGTTGCTCTCAGAGTGTGGGTGGAACTGCCAGGTATATATGGACCACATTTATTAGTGGAAGTTCTTTTGACACTTGATATCACCTGGAAGGAGGGAACTTGGTGCTCTTTTTCTTTGTCTTTTTCCTACCATAGGTGCACACAATTGCAATAATCATATTCCTTCGTTTATGGTATGCTGACTTCTTGTTCCATTCATAAACCTCTTTGTTTCATTAATTCATTCATCCATTCCTTCATTTTAAAATAATATAATGAGCAGAAAATAATACCCAAACTAAGAAGTATAACACTAGTTCATTTAAAAAATAATGAACAGAACCTACAACCCAAACCATGAACTAGACCACTGTCAACAGCTTACACTGAGTGGTATGCTAGTAAGTGTTTAACAGTCAGCTCCTTGACTTTAATGTTTGCCGATTTCCATGGTGTAAATACTCCCACCATGGCTGATTTCAAGCTACTAATAGTTTAACAACCGGCTCTCAGAATTCCTGAAAATTTGACAATTGGCTTTTGTGATCCAGCATGAGTTGGCTCCAGCACCACTACCTCATATGCCTTGGTCCTCCTCCCCAATATTTCACTGCCCTACTGCCCCACCCTTAAAATAACTACTTATGTGAATTTTGTGTCTATCATCATTTGCTTAAAAATTATAGTTTTACTTCAAATATGTATGTATGACTAACCAATATGTTGTTGCATTTTGCAAGTTTTTGAACTCTATAAAGTGTTCACTCTGAAAGTAGTAGTCTTCTGGAACTTACTTTTTCTTCTCAACCTTAGTTCACTAAGATGTATTTGTGTTGCATGTGTCCGTAGTTCATTCACTTTCATTGCTGTGTAATATTCCACTGTGCAAATATACCAGCATTTACTTTCCATTTAATTGTTGATGGATATGTGGGTTGTTTAAATTTGTTGATATTATGAGAATTGGTACCTTAAATTTTCTTCTATATATGTGTTCTTGGGAGTTGGTGCTATGGTTTGAATTTCATCAAAATTCAAAGCCCTAACCCCCAATATTACTGTATTTGAGATAGGGTCTTTAGGAGGTAATTAAGGTTAAATGAGGTCATAAAGGTGGGAACCTAATCCGATAAGATTGTGGTCTTTTGGGAAGAGGAAGATCTCTCTGTCTCTTTGTCTCTCTGTCTCTCTGTCTCTCTGCCATGTGAGGACACAGGGAGAAGGCAACCATCTTCAAGGCAGGAAGAGGGCCCTCACCAGAACCTGACCATGCCGGCACCCTCCTCCCAGATGTCCAACCTCCGAAACTGTGAGGAGGTAAATTTCTATTGCATAAGCCACCCAGTCTATAATATTTTGTTTATTTTTTAAATGTTTATCATTTAAATGTGGCTGCCTATGCAGACTGATAGTTGGGTTGTAAAATATGCAAATATTTATCTTTACAAAATAATGCAAACTTCTTTTCCAAAGAGCTTGTTCCAATTTACACTCCTTCTAACATTATTTAAAAGTTCTCATTGATGACAAACTTTGCCACGTCTTAATTTTTCCCAGATCAATGGATATTTAATGGTATCTACTTGTGGATTTAATTTGCATTTTCCTGATTACTAATTTGGTTTAGTATCTCCTCATATGCTAGTGGCCATATGTATTGCGACTTCTGTAAAAAATCTCTTCATGTATTTTACTACATTTTCTATTAGGTTGTTTTTAATTTATTATTTCTTTTAATTTTTGAGATGGACTTCTTTACTTATTTTATACCAAACCCTTATCAGTCATACATGTTCCGAAGGTATTTTAAAGAGTTTATAGCGTTTCTTTTCACCTTTTTAAAGGTATCTTTTGAAGAACATGTCTTAATTTTAATGTAGTCAAATTTAGCAATACTTTATGGTTAGGGCTTTTTTGGGTCTTGTGTAAGAAATCCTTTCTATTTGAATATCAGAAAGATGGGCATCTATCTACATATTTTTATCGTTTTTGAAGTATTATTTTAATCCCTTAATGTACCTGAAATTTTAAAATTCTGTTTCTTGTATTGTCCTTCCTTTCTCCATTGATCTGCCATGCTACTTTTTAAAATACACGTATCAAAGTTTCATAGGTGTGTGGTACCGTTTCTGGCTCTTTTTTTTTGTTGTTGTTGTTCCATTTTGCCTATTCTGCACCAGTGCTATGCTGTATTAGTTACCTCTATCTTTAGTTTTAGAATAAGTCTTGAGATCTGGTAGAGCAGGTCCAATATTACATTGTCTTAATTTCAATAGTTTTAGAATATGTTTCAGTGTCTGGTAGATCAGATTTTCCCTCCTGTCTGCCATATTTTTCTTCAAAAGTGTCTTGGCTATTCTGGACCCTCTGCTCTTTCCTGTACATTTCAGAATAAGTTTGTAAAATCTGATGGGTTTAGATTGCACTGACTCTAAAGACCTACTGGGGCAAGCTGATATCTTTGTGATATTTGGTTTTCCTATTCATAAACATGGGCTGTAATTCATTTTTCTTTATCTTTTTTGTTAATAACTTCCAGTTTAATTTTTTTGTAAAATAATATGTCTCTGTGACACCTATTCTTTAAAATTTGTTGAGTCTTGCTTTATAGTCAAGTGTTACCAATGTTTATAAATGTTCCAGGTATGCTTTAGAAGAATGTTTATTGTTTAAATGTGAGATACAGAACTCTATAAATGTCCATATGTAAAATTCACTAATTCTACTCTTTAAACTTATACATATTGATTTTTTTTCATCAGTTTGACATAGCAATAATTAAGAGAGGAAGGCTAGTATCTTCCCAATGTAATAGTACGGTTGCCAGTTTCTCCCTGTAGCTCTGCCAATGTTTACTTCATATTGTGGAGGATATTGACATTAATGAGACATAAATAAAACACATGTATTTCACAGGGCCAAAGCCTGTAGCACAGAAGGACCAAAGTCCTGTAGTTTAGAAGGACCAAAGTCCTTAGTCTAGCCTGTAGCGTAGAAGGACCAAAGTCCTGTAGTTTAGAAGGACCAGAGTCCTTAGTCTAGCCTGTAGTGTAGAAGGACCAAAGTCCTGTAGTTTAGAAGGACCAAAGTTCTTAGTTTAAGCCAAAGCCCAACGCTTTAGGAAAACATGTAGAAATGCTAAGATTAGGAAAGACCAGAAAACTTTCACAGGACTAAAGCTTTTGATGTAGATATGAGAATTGAAGCATAGCAAAGAGTGATTGCTCTGGGGGCAGTTGCCCTTGGTGCAGCTAAACCTAAATGATGGGAAAGTATGTGAGCTAAAATCTTCAAGGATATTCTGCTGGTTAGTGGTTGGAGGACGTTCTGCATCTTGTCCTAAGCTGTTTCTTTGAGTTTCTTGGGGAGCTAAGTGCTGCTATGGTGATTATCTCATTGTTTCTTTTTGTACATCACATAGCTTACTTTTATGACTCCTTCTGATGGTAAATTGCTTGAACTATTTTAAGTTACAGCTGCTTTCATGAAGATTGTCACGTAGCCAGTTTGTTTATGTTTTCACTATGATTGATTAACCACCTGTGTTTCTTCTGTAATTTTCTTGTCTTTACAATAAAAACTGAAGCAAAACCTGACTCAGGACTGTGCCTGGGGTCTCCTCTCTTGAAGGAGTTTTCTGTGGGTGCAGCCACTTCAGACTTCTCATTGCTCTGAATACATGGGCTCTGAGTAATCTTCTGTGTCTCTGTCACTCTGCGAGAGGTGACATCATATATTTTAGATTTATTTAATTAGGTACTTATATGCTTAAAATTGTTAAAATTTTGATGAATTGGATCTTTACCACCATGTATTGACTGTCTGTAACTCTGATACTTTTTTTCTTAAAGTCTATTTTGATGATACTAATATAGCTACACTAGATTTCTCTTGATTAGTTTCTCACTTATATTTTCTCCATTCTTCTGCTTTCAACCATTCCATATCTTTATGCTTTAGGTGTATCTCTTGTAAATAGTATATAGCTAAATATTTAAACAATTTAATCTGTTTCTCTTTTACATTGGCAAGTCTAGTCCATTAGCATTTTTAGTGCTGCTTGGGCTGATTTCTTAGATTTTATTTTTTGATTTTTATTACTTCCACTTTTCTGTGTTCTCTTTCTCCCTTTTATTTGGCCCTGTAATGGGATTATTTGATTGATTGTATTTTCTTATTCTTTTTGTTCCTCTGCTATTTAGGAAGCACATATTCCAATTTTAGTGTTTTAATTATGGCTCTTGATTTTACCATGCGTTTTCTTTTATTTGTTAATTATTTATTTATCATGATAAACTGTTTCTTTGCTCACATATTCATGTTTCATAGTTCAGGAACAGAGGTTAGTGACAAACTTCCATGGAACTCAGTTCACAGAATTTCTTTACATTCCAATATCATTTTTTCCTCTGAAGGATACCAGCCTTCATATCTTCAAAATCTTTCATGGAATCATAATTTCTGTAGAAATCTGCATGTGCCTTCTTTCTTGCTTCAGCCACAGCAAGCTTACAGAGAGCTGCAACCCCCCAAGATATGATGTATGCCCCGACAATATGAAATTGCAGATACTTGGCCAGAAGGCTACATGTCTGGGGCTTCTTCAAAGCACTGGATGTCACAAAAGCCATGGTGTTGAGCCATCATCAGCACCAGCTTCCTTCCTCACTGATGAAGAAATGGATGGCACTCCAGCAGCACACAGGCGCAGAGGTTACCACACACTTTCTATGTGTTAATTCTGTTTAAAGGGCTCCGCCAATGGTACAAGGACTTTAAAATGCTTTAGTTTTGGTATTATTTCCCATTCTGATTTATACACTATTGTTTTAGTCTGTTTTGTGTTGCTATAACAGAATACCTGAGACTGGGTAATTTATAAAGGAAAGAGGTTTATTTGGCTTACGATTCTGGGACAGCTGCACCTGTCACGGGCCTCAGGCTGCTTCTACTCATGGCGGAAAGTGGCAGGCAACCAGTGGGTACAAGCAGATCACATGGCAAGAGGAAGCAAGAGAGAGAGAGAAGGTGCCAGGGTCTTTTTAAGCAACGAGCTCTCACGGGAACTAATAGAGGGAGAACTCACTCATTACTCCCCCCTCCCCCAGGGAAAGCATTAATCTATTCATGAGGGATCCTCCCCCATGACTCAATCAGTTTCCAACACTGCCACATTGGAGATCAAATTTCCACATGAGTTTTGGAGGGGACAACACATCCAAACTCCATCAACTATTGCTCATTTTCCCTGGATGGAGGAAAGAGATTTAAGCATTATTGTTATTATTTAACAATTTGCTTACATGCTTACCCTTTTCTCTGTATGATATTTCTTGCCTCTAAACTTTCTTCTGAAATCTTTCTCCCTACTTGAAGTATTTTCTTTAGTATTCCTTTCCTTGGTAGTCCACATTTTCAAAACAATTTTTTTTGGAACTACGGCTGGATTGCTTTCATTCTTAAAAAACAGTTTTCCTGGATGAGCAATTCTAAGTTGGCAGTTATAACGTCTCTGTACTTTGAAACTATTCCACCATCGTCTGGCTTCCCTTTTTGCTTTGTTGCTTTTTTATGGGTCCTTTCTTTCTGGCCACTTCAAGGTCTCCTCCTTGTCTTTCGATACTGCAGTCTCTTATGATGTATTTAAAAGTACATTTCTCATGTATTCTGCTTGCGATACATTGCCCTTCCTGAATCTGCACATTCGTGTTTATTATTAGTTCTGGAAAATTTGCAGCCATTTGCTCTTAATATTGCCTCTCCTTCCCCTGTTCTCCATGTCTCTTAAGTTCTCTTTCATATTTTCAATTGCCTATCCCTTTTTGCTATCTCAGTAAGTTTTATAGCTATATCTGCAGGTCACTAATTCTCACTTCAGCTGCATGTAATTTATTTTGTATACTAAGTTTTAGATTTCAATAATTATATTTTTCATTTCTAGAAACTCTCTTCTTTTGTTCTCTGTATAAACATATATAATTATATAAAATATATTTTTTTACAAATCTTTTTATTTTTTCTTGAAAGTTTTTTGTTGTCAGTTTGTTTGTTAATCACATCCTTTATTTCTTTAAACATTTTCACGCAAAACAGAAAATCTGTAGTTCTTGGCGGTCTGAATCTAATCTCTTTATTCTTTTTTTTGGTGGCTGGCAGGTATGGGGATACTGGACCCTTGACCTCGGTCCTTGTTGTTATAACACCACGCTCTAACCAACTGAGCTAACTGGCCAGCCCCACCTCCCCTCCCTTCAAGGCAGGCTCCCTGCTGCTTTGCCACCCCCTCACTCTCCCCCCGCCAGCTCCAGGCTCCACTTCTACAGGCTCATCTTCTGGCCACTTTGCCCTGGCAGAGATATTCCTGCCCAGGCTCCTGTGTCTTCTCTCCCTGATTTCTATCCACCAGGGGTCTGGCTCCTGACTACTGGCCTTGGACACTCCAGGACCAGCTCACAGTGATCTGTTCGGTTAGGGAAATGGGTAGTCCCTGGAGATTTAGGTTTGTGAGGTCAGCAGTGCCTGGAGTGTCATTTTCAGGGTCTAGTTGTTGATGACTGGGAGGTTCCAGTATGAGCTGTGGTACTGGAAGATACACAGTGTAGTTATCAGAGCACAGTTTTCAGAAAAACTAGTCAACATTATTGAGGTATAATTTATATACAACAAACTGCCTCTATTTGAAGAATATAGTCCAATTGGTTTTGACAAAGTCTTGACCTGGTATCCATCACCACAATCAAGACACAGAACATTTCCTCACCCCAAAGTGCCCTGTGCCCTTTTACAGTCAATGCCCTGTTTCACAGCTGGCTGCAGTCAACTACTGCTTTGCATCGTTATAGACTACTTTTCATAGTCTAGAATTCCATAGAAATGGAATAGTACAGGGTGAACTCTTTGTGTCTGGCTTTTCTTACGCAGTATAGTGCTTGTGAGATTTATCGATGTTGTGTGTATCAGCGCTTCATTCCTTCTTATTGCTGAGTTGTTGTTCATTGTACGGATATGTTGATAGATACTTGAGTTGTTTTTAGTTTTTAACTATTGCGAATAATGCTATTCTGAATATTCGTGTATAAGTCTGTGTGGACGTGTTTTTTTTCCTTCTTGGGTAAATACCTAGGAGTTAAATGGCTGCGTCATAGAGTAGGTGGGTGTTTAACTTTATAAGAAACTGTCAAATTGGTTGTAACATTTTACATTCTTACCAAAAGTGAATAAGAGTTCCATTCAGAACTCATTGAGGTTGGAGGGAATCAGAACATGCCACTCCAAAATATGCCGCTTTGGCATGCTGATTATTTTGGCTTGAAGGCAAAAACAGCAGACAGGAAGGGCTGTCTGTCTTCCCTCCCACTTTCTGCCTACAGGCAGGGCATAAATTTCTTATGAGATAGGTGCTCTTTCAGGAAGAAGAGAACATTCTTATCATTGGAAATGGGGAGTTGACCCTGAGATGAGTTTGTACAAACAAACCTTATTAAAATAACCCTTATCTTTCTTCCATTAGTTTTTCCCATATATTTCCTAGTCACTTTCCCATAATTTACCATCCCTAGAAGCCCAAACCTTCTTCCTTTGTCTTGCTACTTTACAAACATTCATAGCTCTTGGTTAAAATAATATATAAGCCCTCAAGTCTAACCACTTGTCTGGGGTTTTCACTTCTTGTTTATGAAATCCCTCATGCCACATAAAAATAGTAACATCAGATAAAATGTGTATGCTTTTCTCCTGTTAATCTGTCTTTTGTTGGTTTAATTTGTAGGCCTCAGTGAAAGAACATAAGAGGGTAGAGGATAAATTTTCCATCTTCTACAAAGTAAAAAAAGGATTAGAAAATGATGGCTTTTCTGTGATTATCACATATGAAATGCTGGGCTGGAGAGATGACCCTATATCTAGAATCACACTGCTTTGTGGTGTCCTTTGTCTCTACCCTGCTGGACTAGTCCCCATGATTGAACTGACATGGGGCTTCTTGCTCATGTGTACTGTGCCCTCAGATGTTTATTAACTGTTAATTTATAGCCTTACATCACAATGTGGCTCTGTCGGATCCTGACCAACCCTTCCTAATTTCTGCTTTCTATCCCTGGGGAAACTAACTTCTTTCCCTCTAACTTCAATTCCATTCCTTATTTATGGATGTTGCCTTTCATGCTAGAATCTGCCTCTGACCTCCAGCTTCTCTCTTTGACCGGGTGTCATATTCCTTTTATTGATGATACTATATTTGGCCTCTTTGGGTAACCCTTTCCCTGGTTTAATCTCACCACAGGTGCTTTTATCTCGGTGCAGTCTGTACCCTCAGTCCTGTGAACAAGCCCCAGAAAGGCAGTCCTGAGCAAACATAGCACCATCCTCCTGCCTGAGCACAGAGATGAATTTGAGGGCTTAGGCCTTATCCGTTATCTCAGGGACTCAGCAACATGCTGTAGAAAGCAAGCATCATGGTGGTCCACATGACCACTGCAGTTTTATCATGTGCCAGTCTGGCTGTTGTTCTGACCAGCATCTTGCTAGCAGTGCCAAGTGACTGGGGAGGTTGAAGGCCTCCTTCTTCTCTGAGGCCATGTGGCAATACTCTTGAGAAAATACAGCCTCTAGCAGCGCAGGTGAGGAGGAGATGGACTGGAGTTGGGGCCCCTGCCTGTGTTAGGTTGAAGGAGGGCTGCAGGAAGGAGGGCGAAGATGTGTACTGAACTGTGCCTGGTATCTGCCTCCACGGTTGGGGAAAAATCATAATGAAGACAGGAACTCTAGTAGCTTGACTCAGAAACTCCAGTTCCTTCACACATATTTCTGGTTACCCTTGTTTCTTGAGAGTTTGCTGTCAAGAAAAACCTTATGCACAGAGTCACTGTGTAAGAATGTGTATGTGTGTGTGTGTGTGTGTGTGCGCGCGGCTGAGAGGGAGAGAGGCCCACATACAGCAGCTAGCTTCATCTGCCTCTCTCTCTGACCTGTTTTGTCTGCTCATTTCTCTTTCTGTGTCTCTCTGGGTCTTTTCTCTGACTCTTTACTCTTCATCTCTTACTGTTTCCATCCTTGATCTCTGTTTCTTTTGTCTCCATTTCTTCCCTTTTTGGGACTCAGTTGCTCCAGTTGTCAGTTGTGCCCACAGCAGGGCCAGGGTTAAGAGGAAGGGAGTCCTCATTTCGTCATTTGTCTCTGCACTCCAGTAACAATTCGTTCTTACACATCTCATTTCCACTTCCTTCCCGAATAAATCTGAATTTCTGGCCCAGTGATCTCCAGACCTGGAGCCTTTGCTGTAAGAAGTGGCCTCTCTGCCCTCTGTCATCCTGTCTGTGTGGCTGCATCTCACTCTTTTGTTTTCCCATCTTGGTCTCTTGGTCTTGGTTCTTGGCTGTCTTGTTTCTGTCTCTGGCCTTGGGGTGGTTAAGGCTCTGGGAAAGACCAGTTCCCATTCCTGCCCGTTCCCCTGGATGCTGAGAGTGTTCGCTGCGCAATGGGCATGAGAGGCCTTGGAGGAGGAGGGAAGAGACTCGGGAGAGAGGGCCCAGCAGCCACCGCATGGCTTCCCTCTTCAGCCTCCCGTGGCTCTCTCACTCTCAGGAGATGCTCTGGCTCGTGCTTCTCAGCGAACACAGGACACGACCACAAACCCACGTACCCGCCTCTCTCTGCCAGACAGCCTCCCACTTTCCTCAGGCGTGGGTGGGGCGTCCCTCCATCCTCCTGTCAAAGGCTGATCTTTTCTCCTTGCTTTGAGTCCTAGTCTGACCTCCGTCCTCCACCCCCTGCTCTGCTACTTCCCTCTCTCGCCTGCCCCTCAGGTTAGATGCTTTTTGTTGACATTCAGATATCTTCCACCCTCTCCCATGTTAGAGCAAACAGAACTCCTCCTGACCCCACGTTTCCCACCGCACCTCAGGGCCCCTCTGATTCCTTTTGTTGCCGAGCTTCCCGAAACATTTGTCTGTACATGTTAACTCCACTTCTTCACCTCCTATTCTCTCTTTGCTAAATTACATTTTATTTTATTAAAGTAATACCTGCTCACGGTTTAAAAAACCAATTAGCATTAAAAACCTTATGCTCCCAAACAGTAGTTCTCCTTCCACTATGCCCACCCTGAGGCGACTGCTTTAGATTTTTAACTGTTTCTTCTTACGTCTTTGTGCTTCTAAATAATAACTATACACTGCTACATTTTGATTCATTAGTTTTAGGTATTATCTATTGCCTTCCTATTCTAGTACATTTCACCAGCATCCTTTCAATGTGATATTATAGATTTTAGTTACATCAATATTCAGGGGTTACATTATTCTTTCTTTCTTTTTTTTATACATATTTTTTACATGATTATTTCTATGCAAATATTATTCACACCTGAATATTGTAGTTTACTATTATGTTTCCTGTCTTATTTTCATGTTTTTCCTATACTTAGTCATTTCCTTCTCTTCCTTCCATTTCTCTGGTTTTCTTGGGACTTACTGCTAATTCTTGCCGCTCAGTAGACTCTATCAGAAGGCCCATACATCAGTTAACCCATCAATCCCTTTTTATTTTTCCTTGTAGACATTCTTTCTGGAGAAGCCCTTTCTCCTTCTGCCGGGGCTTTTGGGGATCGTCAGCCCTCTAGGCCAGGCGATCAGCTTCCTTCTAGGAATTTGTTTGGTTTCTTGTTTGTGGAGCTCCCGTCTTCTTTTTCATTTGGTGGCGCACATGCTCCAGTGGTTTCAACAACTTGAAGAAGCAGTGCAGTGGCCAAGGACATGACGGTGACAGCACTACGTCTCTCTAGTCAAACTGCCCAGTCTTTTTTTTTTTTTTTTTTTTTTGTCGTATTTTCGTGACCGGCACTCAGCCAGTGAGTGCTCCAGTCAGTCCTATATAGGATCCGAACCCGCGGGCGGGAGCGTCGCCGCGCTGCCAGCGCAGCACTCTACCAAGTGCTCCACGGGCTCGGCCCAAACTGTCCAGTCTTGACTGGGGTCAAGTTGTAGAAGAGGATGAGGGGTTTCAGGGAGGCAGCCAGAGAGTACGCTGGGCTTTTTTTTATCTTGTTGACAGAAATGTTCATGCCTTTAGCCCCTCCCGTGTTTCTCCGCTTTAACATATGGATAAACGAGGTCAAATGCTCCCCTGGTGAGCAGTCGCTCATCCCACTGTGTGGGTGTTGCTGCTTCACAGAGGCTTTAACTGTTCCAGCCCCACAAGTATTAGGGCCTGTTAGGTATTGAAGGGTAGGTGTCTGGGTGGTCGTACCTATCATTTTTAATACGAGCACCACCAAAGAGAAGTGATCTAGTGGGTTTGGGCTAAGAGGACTCAGGCCTGACCTACAGAGCTGTTAGACCAGAAAAAGAGATCTGTTACGTCTCAGTCCCCAGACCTTGCTTGCTGGGCTCCTGCATCAGGGAGCTGAGTCATCCCTGGCTTACTGCCAGACCCCCAAAGCTGAACTGGGGTGAACAGCCTAGACTGGACATTTTCTTGTTAGGTTCTATGTTATCTTCTCTTTCCTGAACTAGCTTTGCCAACATCAGAGATTCGTAAGGGAGCCCTGAGTCTTATCATGCGACCTGAAGCTTTGCTGTAAATTGTTCCTGCTTGAATAAGCCTGCTTCTCCAAGCTGGCCAAGAACTTGCAGGCAAAGTCCCTTGTAGCCTAACATGTTCCTAACACTTTCACTCTCCTGTCAGTATGTAGTCAAAACACTGATATTTGAATCTCAGCAACTCTCCATTTCCAAATACTCTTTTGAGCCCTCACGTGGTACCACTGACTTGGATTCCCCATTGGCTTTAGATCACAAGTGTAATTCTGGATTCTAAGACCTTTCTGTTAGTTGTTGCTTTTCTTCTTCCAAAGACTGTCATCTTGCCAACATTTTAGTTCTATATTTAAAACATAACTCAAAATCTTGCTATCCTTTCCCCGCTACTTTAGTATCTATGAATGTCTCCAGTTTCTGGTCACATTTAGCCTAACTTTCTGGTTTCTGAGTCTGTCTTCTATGTCTTTATCTTCTGAGTTCTCTCTGTCTCTCTCTCTATCTACCCAGGTCATAGACTACAGTTTAAATCCTGCCTCTTTGCCCAGTGGCCTAGCTCTGTAAAATTCTCGAAAACCATTTCTCTCTGACTGCAATATTTTTCATCTGGAGTAATATCCTGGGTGGGTCTGTGATGATCAAAAAAGATAATATATGTAAATCACTCTGCACAAAGTGAGCACTTGAAAGTGGCTTTGCTCTTGTTATCATTGTGTGAACTTGTCTCCTTATCTCAATTAGAAGACTTCCAGCTTTGAATTCCTGTGTGTGACTGAGTCCAGTGGCTGATATATAAAGGCCAGTGGGCTGATGAGGGTAGACTTTTTACCTTCTTGCCATGCCTCAGCAGTCTGAGCTAATGTGCACTGGTTCTGTATAGGATTACACAGTCAGGGACAGGCTCACTTTTAAAAATTAAAACTTAAAAATAGATTTTTTTCTTAACCCATCTGTCTAAGGAGGCATACAGGGCCTAATAAACAAGGTGTGAGAGAGAGAGGGAGGGGAGAGAGAGAGAAATCAACACACCCAAAGAGGCAGAGGGGAATGACTAGGAAAATTCCCCTGCCATCTTGCCCACTCGCCTCTCTCCACCCTCTGCTCCACAGCTTGCCAAGCACCCGGAGAGCAGGGCGTGCTGAGGCGCCTTCCACCACTCTTCCCTCAGCAGCAGGCCTCTCTTCTCATCTCTTCTCCAGGTCACTGGTGTGAACTCAACCTTCACCCCATCATCGTGGCCCTGGGCCGTGACCCCCAGGAGGCATTGCTCTGGGCCTTGAGTGACCTTGAAGAGGACAATTTCAAGATATTAAAGCTTCACTTAGGGAATATGGCCCTGCCTGAGGGCCAGCCCCACCTGGCCCGAGGGGAGCTGGAGGGCCTGAGTCGAGTGGACTTGGCCTCTCAACTGATTTCACGGTATGGAGCCCAGGAGGCTGTGAAAATGGTGCTCAAGGGCTTGAAGGCCATGAACCTGTTGGAACTCGTGGGCCAGCTCAGCCACATTTGTTTGAATGGTGAGTGTGGAGAGGAGGGGAGGCAGGATGGCACAGGGACCATCCCCCATGTGCATTCTCTCACCCTTTCCTCTGCCCTTGCCTGGGAGTCCCCAATGCTCCAGGGCTTTAGGTGGCTTCCAGGTGAGGGTTCCAACAATGGTAAGGTGGAGGGCCTGAACCGAGGGTGAGAATTATTTGTAGAAAGACTACATACAATATCTTATAGCCATAATGCCCGCCTCCTTTTGCAGTGCCACAGAAGCAGAGAGTATGGAGAAAGGGGCTTAGAGATCAGGAATAGTGTTAGTGAAGGGATTTCCATTAACCAGAAGAAATGGCACAAGGGTGTGGGGTCAGACCTATTGCTAGCAGCTTCCTGGCAGGCAGCTGGGCTGCTTCCTACAGAGGGCAGTCTTCTGTGTCGCTCCTCTCCCAAGAAACTGTGCTAGGCAGTGGGTGGGCTTGGAACCCAAATGGTCTCCTGTTCCTTCTCGTGGGGTGCTGGAGGAGGAGGGAGCGGTCTGTTGTGGCCTGTGCTCCCTCCCATGGTCTCCTTTCATGCCTGCAGCTCCCCTGCTATGTAAAGGTGGGAGGATTCCATGTACTCAAAGTCGTGGCTCCTGCTCAGAAACTGGTTTACCTTTAGCATCCGGTCCATCCTTTTCCAAGAAGAGGCTCCTGTTACTTCACTGTTCTCCAGCTTCCCTTCCCCTTCTCCTTTCTCTGTCCTTGCCTCTCACATGGGGACACTTCACATGAACATGCAGACATTCACATATTCTCACACACAGAGGCTTTTGCACACACAGGTATTCTTACAAACATACTCCTGCTGATGCACACTGAGACGCCTTCCCTGCAGAGCAATACCCAGGCTTCTGTAAGCATATTCCCATGAGCACGTGCAGATACAAGCATTCACTTACACCCCACAAATATCCGCACACATGAAAGACACCCTTGCACACTCACACAGATGTACACACACACCACATGTGCAGGTGCATGCACACACACACTCTCATACACACCTACAGCGGCCCCTCCCCATGAAGCCAGAACTTTAATCTTTAGGGAGATACAAGTTAGAGAGCAGAGTTTGAAGGGTCCATTTTGCCTTTTTTTAAATCCCCATTTCACCACCTAACATCCTATTTGTTTGGCTCAGATTACAGAGAAATCTACCGAGAGTATGTGTGCTGCCTAGAGGAGAGACAAGAAGGGGTACTTAACGGCAGTTACAACCGGCTGTTCCTGGTGCCCAAACCCCACTCAGGGAGCCTGGAATCACCTGCCTGCCCATTCCCGAGCAGGAGCTGGACTCTGCTGTGGTGGAAGCTCTATTTGCTTTGGGGAAAAGCCCTACCCCACCCACATCTTAATGGTGTTGCAGGGGTCCGCTGGCATGGGAAAGACAATCCTGGCCAGAAAAATGGTGCTGTACTGGGCTACTGGTACCCTGTACCCAGGCCGATTTGATTACATCTTTTATGTGAGCTGCAGAGAAGTGGTCCTGCTGCAGAAGGGCACACTGGAGCAGCTCCTCTTCTGGTGTTGCAGGGACAGCCAAGCCCCTGTCTCAGAGATTCTGAGGCCGCCAGAGTGGCTCCTGTTCATCTTGGATGGCTTTGATGAGCTGTGGAGGCCCTTTGAAGAACAGCTGAAGAGGCGGAGGTCTAGTCCCATGGAGGAGGTGCTGCGCCTTCTAATTAGGAGACAGAAGCTTTCCACGTGCTCCCTTCTCATCACCACGCAGCCACTGGCTTTGTGGCATCTGAAGCCCTTGTTGGACCAACCATGCCATGTCCATATCCTAGGCTTCTCTGAGGAGGAGAGGAGGAGGTATTTCAGCTCCTATTTCAGGGATGAGGAGCAAGCCAGAAATGCCTTTGGCTTTGTATAAGGAAATGATGTTCTTTACAAAGTGTGTCAGGTTCCAGGCATTTGCTGGGTCATCTGCTCCTGGCTTGAAGGGACAGATGGAGAGAGGCAAGGCAGTCTCCGAGACACCCAGTAACAGCACTGACATCTTCATGGCCTATGTCTCCACCTTCCTGCCGTCCGATGACACTGGGGGCTGTTCTGAGCTTTCCTGGCACAGGGTCCTGAGGAGTCTGTGCTCCTTGGCAGCAGAGAGGATCCAGTGCTAAAGCTTCCTATTTGAAGAAACTGAACTCAGGAAGCACAATTATTTATTTATTTATTTATTTATTTATTTATTACAAATATTCATGAGATACAAAGCTGATTGTCCTCCGTCCTGTCCATGATATGGGGGCCAGATTCATACTGGGGGCATATCCATTACCAGAAATTACTTTTGTAACCTCTCTCCCCTACCAATTATCCCCCAACCTCCCTCCCTTTCCCCCTCTCCCCTCAACTCCAATTTGTAGCCCTAGTAATGTTCCCTCCCTCTGTTGGATCACGGCACTCCTGTGGTCTTTCTTTCCTGCCTTCCTTTCTTTCTTAGCTCCCACATATGAGTGAGCACATGTGATATTTATCCCTCTGTGCTTTGCTGTTTCGCTCAACATAAGTTTCTCCAGGTTCATCCATGTTGTTGCAAATGGGAGGAAGCACAATTTAGATGGCCCCAGCCTTGGTGCTTTCCTATGCAGCAGCAATTACCAAGAGGGATGTGACATCAAGAAGTTCTATAGCTTCCGCCACGTTAGCTTCCAGGAATTTTTTCACGCCATGTCCTACCTGGTGAAAGAGGACCAGAGCCTGGGGAAGGAGTCCCATAGAGAAGTAAAAAGGCTGCTGGAGGTGAAGGAGCAGGAAAAGAATGAGGAGCTGACCCTCAGTATGCAGTTTTTATTGGACATATTGAAAAAAGAGAACTTTTCCAACATGGAGCTAAAGTTTTGTCTCAAAATTCCTCCCTGGATGATGCAGGATCTGCAGCATTTTAAAGAACAAATGGAATCTATAAAGCGTAACAGGACTTGGGATTCGGAATTCTCTCTGTATGACCTTACTAAAAAGAATCTGGCAAAATGTGTTCAGATAAGTGATGTGTCATTCAAGATGAAACACTCAAATCAAAGGCAATCCCGTATCGGGAAGTCATTTTCTGTCAAGACCAGCTTAAGTAGTGGACAGAAAGAGAAGCAAAAATGTCCTCTCAGGATGGTATGCTGTAGATGACATTCGGCTTTCATAGAATAAAGCCTTTAATATAATAAAATGGGATTGTGTGCATTCTATAAGATACGGATAAATGTGGTGCATATCAATGTCATTATTTAAAAGTAGTATTATACTGTGGCAAAAGGGAATGCCCCTTTGACTCTGTATTTGTGATCAATTGCTGCTTAAATCAAGAGTAGCTTCCCATTCGTCCTAGAAACTTCTAGAAATTCCATGTGTGGGGAATGCAAGCCATGGCTTGTCACAGACTTGACTTTCAGTCTTGGAAGCTTTACTGTGACTTGACTTAGCTCTAGATTAATAAAATGTCACTGTTATCCCCCAGCTGTGCCATTAACTGACTTTTTTTTTTTTTTTCAAAGATCAGCCACTTCCAAGCACTAACTCATGATCTTTTTTTCTGCTTTGGTTCCCTCTGTATAGAAAAGAAGAAGAAGAAAAAGAAAGAATCCTAGATGGAGATGCAGTCAGTTCTCAACCCTCATTTCATAGATGAGGACATTGGGGTTCAGTCAAGAGCCCCATTGTTTCTGGGATTCCTCTGAGTGATCTCTTAGTTCCCACACCTCAGCTACAGTGTAAAGCCCACAAAGACTCTGTGCAGGCACCTCAAGCCCACCATCACCCCAGTGGTTGTTGCTGGCTCCAATGCAGCTGAGAGTGGGACCCTCAGAGCCCACAGAAAGGCTGTGGCCACTCCTCTTTTTGCCTTTCACACATTTTTATTCCTGTTACGACTCCACGGGTACCAGCTCCAGCAATCTGCTGGACATGCCTAGACATTTGAATCCAAGGGAACTCAGCCTTGAGTGGTCAACCCAGTACCTCATGACACTAATTATTATTAACTACTCTTCCCACAAGAAATTTGGTAGCTCAACATTTGGTAATTATACACATGGCATGTTGAACACATGGATTGTGTGTATATACAGAACGCATGTAAGAAACAGGCTGTGGGCGCATGTACTTATTTAAAGAGCAGTTCATACTGGATTGCTGAAGAGGCTGGTTGGCATGCATTAAGTTATGCTGTGTGGCCTCTTAGAGGGCTTGGATGGTCTCAGCAGACCAACTCCAGAATGTCGTAGAGAATTGGGGAACAATGAAACAAATACCCAGCCACATCCCTGCATTTCCATGGGACCCAAGGAAACCTGTTTAAAAAATTGTGAATCTAATATCCAACTGAAGTTTAGACATGTTATTTCACTTAGGATTCACATTTAATTCTAACTAACTTGAGCAAAAAATAAATTACATGCATTAGAAACCAAACCAAACCAAAACAAAAACCCTGATTTCTAGTTTTAGGTACTGCTGGCTCTTTCTAACAGTCTCATCAGGGCTTTCATTCTCTCTCCCCTCGGCTGCTGTGTTCATAGTTACCTTCTGCTCTTACTTCAGAGAGCCACATTCATGTATCAGAGAAGATGGTCACAGAACTAACCCCAAGGACAGAGAAATCGTCTTTATTAATAGTTCTAGCAGGGAAATTGGGGGAGATTCTGGCCTGACCCTGGGTATGTGCCGAGCCTTACACAGTCACTATGGTCTAGAAGATAAAGTTCTCTGAGTGTGTAGGCCTGTATTACATTCCTAGGTTACATGCCTAGGTCACATGACTACCCCCCTAGATCACATGGCCATACCCCCAGGGCCTGGTGAGAAAAGGTCAGCACCTCCTGAAACACATGGAATGGGGGAATGCCTTCCCAAAGAAGGAATTCTGGGTAGACAAAATAATATGTCACACAGATACAAGCGAGTCTGATGGACTGGGGTATTCTGAGGGGGCTGAGTGAGAGGAAGAGGCACTGTGTGTAGAAGTGTGGAAAATGAGCTACGCCAGGCTCCAGAGCCTGGTGGCTGGAGGAAGCAGGGATTCCAGGTGCAGGGAGAGGCTGGGCTCACGTGTTTCTTACTTAGCTTCTCTCTGGGGGGTGGGGAGCATGCGCCATGGGGAAGAGTAGGCTGTGGCCAAACGTAAGGAACTCTCCCTAGGGAACAGCTGTGGGAACCCCTTTTGAAAGAATGGGGTTCAAGGGTGGCAGGTGTAGGAAAGTCATCAGACAAAATGCGAATGCCCAGTTAAATTTGAATTTCAGAGAAACAATGAATAGTTTTTAAAATTTTTTTTGCATGGGACATACTTATACTAAAAAATGATTTGTTGTTTATCCAAAATTCAACTGTAGCTGGGCTTCCTGTATTTTTATATGCTCAATCTGGTGACCCTAAGTGGAGGAGGTTGGTTGTGGAGCAGGCAGCAGCCATGAGCCTCAGGGAGTAAGACATCTGCTGCTGTGGCTCTAATTATTCCTGAAATCCTTCCCCTCTCTTCCTTACCTGGGAAGCTTAAATGGAAAGTGGTCTCTTGTAGAACTGGCAAACTTGTTGGGCTCCTGTAGGGGGCAGGTTAAAAATGTGAACACTTCTGAGTATTCTAGGAATACGTAGGGAGGGTTCCCAGAAAAAAACCCAATTTACGTTAGTAAATATGTGCCAACTTTGAGTTCGGGTCTGTGTGCTCATGTGGCGTAACTGCCTTCATGGTTCGGTGAAGTCTGGGACATGGTTGGGGAGCAAATGGCAGAGAGTACACCAAGTCAGCTATGAGTGAGGCGGGTCGGCACCTACAGAGAAAAATCACCCAACTCTGCTGTACCTGTGCCTAGAGATCCTGAAATTTTGGACGTTCTCCACGTTTCCTGCTTTTATTCTGTCTGTTTCACATCAGTATGTGGACAGATGTGGATAAAACTGGAATTAAGCTCACTAGACACAAGGTAGTGAACAGAAAACCGGGTATATGTTTTTATCCCTCCCCAGGGACACACAGGCACTATCACACCTAAACCTTCCCTTCCTAAATACAGTGTGGGGATAACCTCTTTTTCCTTTTCCATTATTCCAAGATTTCTGTCCACTTCTCTGAAATGGGGTTTGCATTGCTGCTGTCTTTCCTAAGGAGCCATTTTAGGGTTATTTTTGAATGCGATGAACCTCATTTTTAGGATTACTTCTGAATTCCTTTGCCCAAGGCTTGGACTATTCCCCACTTATCCTTGGAAATGAAGCTCTGATATATCTCTCTGTTTAAAGTAACTAGAAGTTTTCCATTATTGCTAAAATTTCTTATGCAATCACAGAAAAAGGTCTGGAGAAAACTGGGCTCCTTTTTTTTTTTATGTAAAAGGGGGTTTTGGATTCCTAGAGGGTCAGAGACTGTGACCTTGACCATTCCCTCCTTGAAACTCTTCCTGTTGGATGCTGGGACAGTATTCTTGTTTGATTCACTTTACATGTCACTGAGCAACACCTTCTGAGTCTTCTGAGACTTAAGTGTTAGTGTTCCCTGTGATTCTGTTTTTGACTCTTCTCTCTTCTTATGTCCTAACTTTAGGGGATGCTCCTTGTTGCTAGTGATGTTACTGAATCTATATGCCAATGATTCCTCCAATCTAGAGCTCAAGTTTGTCTTCTGAACTATATGTCCATGCCAGTTGGTTATTCCTTTTGGGGAGGCCTAATATTCAACAATTGGAATTGTATGCTGGAAAATCAGCTTGAGAAGTAGAGAATTAAAAAGCAACAAACTTTTTAATCTTTCTCCCTTTGTCTTCCTGTTCAGAATCCTTTATGATGGAGAATATCTTCTATCCTATATTTTTCCTCCTTATTTTAGAGAGGGATTTTGGAATCATTTCCAGGAATTGTTTTTACAGCCTAAAGCTGTAGGGATACAGACATGTAACAAAGGCAGGAACCATGCAAGTTGAGTTTGCCATGATATATCTAGAGCCTTGCAAAGTCCTGGCATAGAGAAGTGTGCAATAAAGGTTTACTGAGTGCATGAAAGTCTAGGGACATCTTTGTCATCAATCTGGAATAAATATAAGTTTATATGAGGGTACTTCAAAAGGTTTGTGAGAAAATAGAATTAAAAGATAATACAAGTCTTTCCATGAACTTCTTGAAAACCCCTTGTACAGTTAAAGATTTTGATACATGGGTGCTGGAAATTAGGAGAGGAAAAGTATAAATTTGGAGTTACTTGCCAAGGCTCCACCAGATGGAAATGATGTCTGTGTGTGGATTTCACCTACAACAAAAGCAAATGGAACAAAGGAACTTATACTGGTGTTATAAGCATGTCAAAATTATGCAGGGGATAATACAGCATTTTCAATGGGCTGGAAATGATAAGCATAAATTACTTATACTCATTATTGCTAGTTGGATAAAAATGTCATTGATGTGTGAATCAGTGTGGTTTTGGAAAGATTAGGGACACTCAGTGACAGTTGAGTAAATTTGGTTCCAAATACTGGATCTGCCACTTTCTAGCTATGTGCCTTTGCCAAGTTACTTATCCTTCCCAAGAATTAGTTCTAAAAAATGTATAAAATGAGAACAGTAATATTTATAATTTAGGGAGATTAGGGCTTAGAACTGCTACTACTGCTACTACTACTACTGCTGCTGCTGCTCCTGCTGCTGCTGCTGCTGCTGCTGCTGCTGCTGCTGCTGCTGCGAGAGTAGCAGAAACAATGACAACAATAAAAGCTAGCACATTTTAGAGCTCTTGTTGTGTTCCAGGTTTTGTGCAAGCATTTACATACATACATAGTTTAGTTGCACCCTGTTGCTATTTGCAACAGTGTGGATGAAAATTGATATTATGCTAAGTAAAACATGCCAGACATAGAAAAACAAACACTGCCTCATCTCACTCACATGTAGAATCTTAAAAAAAGTCCAACCATAGTGCCAGAGAGCTAAATGGTGGTTATCAGGGAATTGGGGGTAGAGGAAAATGGGAGATATTTGTTTCTCCTTTTAGTTTGTAATTTTCTTTTCAATTGTATATTCTCATCAGCATACACTGTGTTTTCTTTGTCATCTTAAACAAAACAAACAAACAAACAAAAACAAAATGAAAAAGTTCTCTGTTGAAACTATTTCCACCTCCAGCACTTGTTCTGTTTCTTTGCCCACCTCTATCCCTTCACAGCTAAACTCTTTCAAAGGTTTGTAGGCATGTTCTCTCTTGTTTCTCTCCAAACATTTTCTGTTAAAATTCACTCCTGTCAGAGACACTCATCTCATGACTCCATGAAACTTCTTTTGTCAAGGTCATCAATGACTCCTACAGTGCTAAATCTGACGGCCAATGTTCAGTCCTTGCTTACTTGACCAATCTGTAGCATGAGACACAGATGATCACACCCTTCTCCTTCATACATGCTATTTTCATTTCGATTCCAGGACAACACATTTCCTGTTTTTTCCCCCTTCTCACTGGTCCTTCTTGGTCTTCTTTACTGAATCATTTTCTGTGGAATATACTAAAAAGCATATGTATTTCACAGGGCCTGGTTTTCCAAAGCCTTGCAGTTTCAAATATTGACCTTGCGGAGGACTGGAAATTTCCCTCAGGCTATAAGTCTCTGTTGCAAGATAAGAATTGTGGCACAGCAGGCTTCTGGCTCAAAGACAGACTAGTTACTGATTGTTATGTAAAGATACTGAGAATTGCTATAGGAAGGAATGTTTGCTAAGATCAAGCTTTTGTTGACAGGACCACTTAATTCCCTTACTGGAATGTCATCTGGCTTGTTTCACTGAAAGGGACCAGCCTATATTGTTAAACTATAACCCCACCTTTGTTCTTTTCCTGTAACTTCCTGGTCTGGAAAATAAATGCAGGAAGAGAACCCCAATTTGGCCTTAATTTCCCAAGTAAGGAATGCCTCTCTCTTGAGGGTTCCAGAAGATTAACCACTTCGGGGCCTCTCACTGCTCAGTAGAGATGGGCTTTGAGTAATCCTTTGCAGCTCCCTCACCCAGGGGAAGTGGGGTGACAAATCCATGGGGGTGAAGCAACACAAAGCAACAATTTTCTTCTCTTTCATCCCAATACTGTAGTACTCCAGGGCTCTTCTATTCTCCATCTGTTCTCACCTTCTTAGTGATTTCATTGAATTTCTTGCCTTTATTTATCATCTTCACCCTGTGAACTCCTAAGTTTCTGTCTTCAGCCAGGACATCTGCCCTAACTCCAGACTCATTTATCCTTCTGCTTCCTCAATTACTCCCCTTGGATGTATAATGGCAATTCCAATTTAATATGTCCAAAGATGAGCTCCTTTATACCACCCCAAACCTGCTCTATCCTCAATTTTTTTAACTCTTGAGTTAATTTAACTTTATTTTTCTAGTTTCTCAGACAAAAATTTTAG
Organism: Cynocephalus volans; assembly: GCF_027409185.1. Taxonomy (NCBI): domain Eukaryota; kingdom Metazoa; phylum Chordata; class Mammalia; order Dermoptera; family Cynocephalidae; genus Cynocephalus; species Cynocephalus volans. The sequence goes on along the minus strand of NC_084463.1, from coordinate 108,616,952 downwards.
TTGTCACTGACTTTCTCTGTCTCTTAACTTCTCCTCCTATGCCACCTAACCCATTATCAAATCCTGAATCCTGGTTCAAGCCACCATCATCTCTTGCCTGGACTATTGTGAAAGTCTTCTAATTCATCTCCCTGATTTATCCCCTGTCCTCCTTCACCCCCCGAGTCTATTCTTAATGCAGAAGCCAGAGTGATGCTGAATTTAAAAACATGTTACTCTTCTGTGTAATCCCCAATGGATTCCCGTATTGCTCACAGTAAAAGCTGAGTCTACAGTGGACCTTATTACGTCTCTGACTTTATTCTTCCCCTTCCATTGACATTCCTCAAAAATAGAGTGTAGAGGGCCTCTGCCTCGGGGCTTCTGCACCAGCTCTTCCCTCTGCCTGAAGTACTCTTAATTCAGGCATCTGCATGGTTAAGTCCTCCACCCTTTTCCAATCTTTGCTTACACGTCACCTTGTCAGTGAGGTCTTCCCTGACCATTGTATTTATAACTACAATCGATTCTCACCCAAACCAAGTATGCTCTATCTTCCTTCACCCTTTTTCCTCCAAATTACTTTTAATTTCCTAATGTACTAAATAATTTACTTATTTTGTCCACAGTCTGTTTCCCCCACTGGATTATAAGCCTTATGGGGTTCCGTTGGTCTGTTTTGTTTAATTTTATCTGTCCAGAACTGAGAACCAGCCTGGACTGAAGTAGGTGAATCTTTGTCAAATTAGCAAAGAACTACCATTTGTGCCCCTACTGATAGTTTGTGAGGAAGTGGGGACTCCAATTGCCAAGCCTGGAAATTTATCATCTTATCACTCACAGAACTGCTTTACGAGGAGGCAGGGACCTGGTGACAGTTGCTTCCCAAGGCTCCCTCGGCTTTGCAGGCATCATCACTGTTCTTGATGTATCTTTTACCCCAAGTACTTGAAGGCAAACGCCCAAGGTCTCCACTAGCCTTGGTTGTTGGAGACAATTCTAAGGTATCCAAATGTCAGGCAGACAGCTGCTAGATTTTGTCAGCTCGGGTCAGGTCTTAAAAGTGTAATCATCTCTATTAGAGGTGATGAGACTAATGGCAGAATATTAAACACAAGTGTGTATTGCTCTGAATTCTTTGCTGGGCCTTTTCCTGCTTATCTATTAGTCGTTGGACACTGGGACTAGCAGACTTAACCTCGTGGAAGCATTTGATACTGTCCAGCACTTTTTTCCTTAAATGCTTTCTTCCCTTAGCTGGTATTCTTTGTTTTCCTTCCATCACATTGATCTTTCCTGAGTGTCCATGTTGAGCTTCTCTCCCTCTCCTTGTCTAGTACATGTTCCTATATCTTCAGTTTTCTGTTCTAGGCTTCCTTCCTTTCTCACTCAACACAGTGCCTCTGGATGATCCAGCACACTTACAAGGTCTTGATAATTACCTGCATTTCCCAAACCTTTATTTCCAGGACATATGTCCTCTGAGCTTGAGAGCAGTATATCCTATCACCTACTGTACTTTTCTACTTGGCTGAACTCAAACTTAACATGTTCCAGATTGAACTCATCATCCATTCCCCCTAATTTGTCTTCCAGCCTTCCCTCAGATGCTTATGCCAAGACTTAGGCATCAGCTATGACTCTTGCCTTGTTCTTATCTCCCAGATTTCAATCAATTACCAGTCCAATTGACTGGACCACTTAATTTCCTGGAAGCTCATCCACTGCTTACCTTACATCCTCCTCCAATTGATTCTTCACAATGCTTCCATAGTTAATTTTCTAAAAGGCAAATATGAGGAATGTATAGAGGAACCTCTGCTCTAAGCAGGAGGTTTTGCAAGACCGGGCTGGCACTTAGTTAGGGCTTAGTGTGGATTGGCCCTCCAGGGAGAGGCCTCTGAGGGTCTACTAGGCTTTAGGGATGCTTCTTCAGGGACACTCAATTGTGGATGTCCTTGGAGGATTTTATAACAGAAATTTACATTCTTCTTGGGAGTGGTAGATATAGTTACATCTTCATACAAAAGAAAGGGAAAGAGGAATTATTTCAGAGAATATAAAGTATAAGCTTCTTCCTTTACCCTGGGGGATAGGAAATATTTGAGAACATATGATACTATTGAGACATTTCATGTCTGAAATATTTAGCTGTTTGTGCATTGTACCACTCCTGTCCTGACCCCAACCATCCTGCTCCCCAAGTATAAATCAGATTGCAGTTTTTAAAGATAATCCTGAGAGGCAAGAGCATTGGATACTCCTTTCCCTGGCAGAGTACTTCTTCCTCAGTTGCTGGTTTTTGGTTTTTGTTTTTAACTGTATAAATTTAAGGTGTACAACATGTTTTGATATACATATATACGTAGTGAATTGATTACCACAGTCAGGCAAATTAACATATCCATGTCCTCACCTAGTTACCCTTTTTTTGTGTGTGCGTGTGGTAAGAGCACATGAAATCTATCCTCTTGGAAAATTTTCAGTAAACAACACAATGTCATTAACCATAGTCATCATGCTATATATTAGATTTCCAGACTTATCCATCCAGCATAACTGCAACTTTGTACCTTTTGCCCATCGTCTCCTAATTTTTCTCCCTTCCCCACCCCTGGTAATTATTAGGCTTCATGACTAGCTTAACATCAGCACAGCCATATTAAGCAACTTTCCACTCTCTTCTGCCCCCACTTTCCCTCTTTCTGCTCTGGGAAATGAAATCTCTCTCCTAGGAACGGGTAAACATATCATCAAAGAAACATCCTGCTCAAGCAGGTGGGCTGCAGATAGCAGGCATTCAGGCTGGGCCGGGAGGAATGCTTTGTACTGATAAATGTATACTATGGCGATACATTTGGCCTATACCCTAACTGACCAGATGTTATTGGAATACAAAGGCTGCGACTCCTTGCATACCATTGATTTCAAACCTGCCCATAACTCTGCCAGAACCCTCCCTCAAATTCTTATAACCCCTTGCTTTCCTTTGTTTGGAAGAGCTGATCTGACTCTGTCTCCCCTCCGTGCTGGTGGAATAAAGCCTACTGGCTGAAACAGCACCTGGCTTGGGTCACTCTCTCTCTCTTTCCTCCATCTCACCAAACCTAACAGTAATCACTATTCTACTGTTTCTGTGTATTCAACTGTTTTAGATTCCACATATAAGTGAGATCATGTGGTATTTTTTTTTCTGTGTCTGGCTTATTTTACTTAACATAATCTCCTCCAGGTTCATTCATGTTGTTGCAAATGACAGGATTTCTTTCTTTTTTTAAGGCTGAATAATATTCCATCATATATATATATACCACAATTTCCTTATTCATTTGTCTGTTGATGGAAACTTAGGTGGTTTCCATATCTTGCTTATAGTGAATAATGCTGCAATGAACATGGGAGCGCAGATATCTCTACACAGTACCGATTTCATTTCTTTTGGAGATATGCCCAACAGAGGGATTACTGGATTATATGGTAGTCCTATTTTTAATTTTTTTGAGCAACCTGTGTACTGTTTTCCATAATAGCTGCATGAATCTATATTTCCACCAACAGTGTGCAGGAATTCTGCTTTCTCCACACCCCTACCAACACTTGTTACCTCACTTTTTAATAATAGTCATCCTAGTGGGTATGAGGTGATATCTCATTGTGATTTTGAGTTGCATTTCCCTGATGATTAGTGATGTTGAGCACCTTTTCGTATACCTGTTGGCCATTTTTATGTCTTTGGAAAAATATCTGTTCAGTTCCTCTGCCCATTTTTTAATCTGGTTATTTATTTTATTTATTTATTGTTTTTGAGTTGTGTGAGTTCTTTGTATATTTTGGACATTAGCACTTTATCAGGTGTGAGGGGAGCTTCAAAAAGTTCATGAAAAGATTCATATTATCTTTTAATTTCATTTTCCATGAACTTTTTGAAGTACCCTCATATCTAGTTTGCAAATATTTTCTCCTAATCCATAGGTTGCCTTTCCATTTTGTTGATTATTTCCTTTGCTGTGTAGAAACTTTTCAGTTTGATGTAGTCCTATTTGTCAATTTTTGCTTTTGTTGCCTGAGCTTTTGGTGTCATATATGAAAATTGTTGCCACGGCTAACGTCAAGGAGTTTTTTCCCTATATTTTCTTCAAGGAATTTTATGGTTTCAGGTCCTACATATACGTCTTTAATCCATTTTGAGTTTATTTTTGTGTATGGTATAAAAAAAAGTGTCCAATTTCATGGGGTTTTTTGCACATAGATATGCAGTTCTTGCAGACATCATTTACTGAAGAGACTACTTTTTCTCCATTGTGTGTCTTGGTGTGCCCTCAGTTGCTGCTTTTGAAATCCAACTAGAATCAGATCATTTAGTCTTCATGACAAGGGAAATCGTATTGTGTAATACAGGAGAGGAAGGTGCCTCAGATTGTTTTAATTACATGTTCTAGTCATTTTTCTGTTGTTTCCTTTCTTCTCCTGTCTAGAACTTTTCATATTATCTACTGATACTTTGGCTATTTAAATGCCTGTTGGAGCTTGTTAAAGTAAAGGCCTTAGAGCTAGACTTAGCAATCCTGTTCTCCCCACTTCTTGACCCTTGGCAGGAGCATTTTGATGAACACCAATCAGACTCTAGTACTATCATGGCTGGTGCACCTCTAGACCCCTCTGGCATTTCACCAGGAATTTTCTGTATCCACTTTTGTCATGGTCATTACTGATAATACTCTGTCTTAGACAAGTTAGAATTTCCTCTTTCCTTTTTAGACCACTGACAAAAATGCAACCCCCCTCCTCTCCTCATACACACTCACACACACACAAATCGCTGCCGATCCCACTGCCTACTGATGGGATGTACTCTGTTTGCTTTCCTTCTTATTTCATAAGACACTCATAAGCAAGATGATAATCTGTGTGTGTTACATTTCCCATTACCCACTTCAAGGGTCCTGGACTTTCTTACCATGACAGAAGGGGACTGGGGTACCTGTATAGGGCTCACAACAATGCCTTCTACAGTCAGACTCTCAGCCTGTTCAGTGAGGGAATGGTCAATTCCAAGAAGACCCCTTCATTAGTAACCCCACTAATTTACCTCCTGATTTCTTTCAAGAGGAGAGGGATATCCATTTTCTCCTCATGCCTAGACGTGGGAACCAGTCCCAAAGTTGTGCAAAGTGATCTGTTTATGGACTCCCCTGTCCCTGTTTATATTTATTCTCCATCTTTTCTTTCACCAATATTTGAAATCTTCTCTTCTTCACTTACCACATTCATCTTCTGTGATATTTATTGTTTTGCCTTATTCATTCCACCCTGTTTCTACTTCTGTCTAGTCTGGCTTGCAAAAACAACTAATGTAATTTTATTGGTTCTCCATTTTTATTGTTCCTCTTTGTATTCATACAGTAATTTAAGGTATACGATGCACTTTGTCATACGTACAGGGCATTTGTGTGTTGAATTGCCATCATTTATTGGCTTCCTTCCCTTACAAACAGTACCTTCATTTTTCTTGGGGAATTTTCTCATTAAACATTTTCAGGTATTCATAGTTGGGAATGATGCTATACCCGATTATGGGGTAGACGCTATGAAAATTACATATTGGCGGCATTTCCCATCCCATTTAGAGTCTCAGTGTCTGGTTCGTAGATGGGTATGTAATGGACGATATTGGGAGGGATCCTTGGACTAGTTTTTGTGAATTAAAACTTCTTTCTCAGGATAACTAGTACATTTTTTTCCACTGGACACAGATTAGAGAGGATGTATCCCTAAGTGCTGCTGGCAGCCTTATTGCCTATCTTAGTCTGTTTCTGTTGCTTATAACAAAATACTTGAATCTGGGTGATTTTTAAAGAAAACAAAATTTATCGTTTCCAGTTTCTGAGGCTGGGAAGTCCAAAGTCCATCTGGCAGTGGTGACAGTGACTCAGGGGTCTCACATTGCAAGATGGTGGGAGCAGAGAGAGAGAACTTCTCATTAACTCTCTTTTTAAAGCCCTCAGAACCATGCCCCTGACCACCATTTTTAATCCATTCCATTCACTATTGCACGCCCTACAATCTATCACCTCTTCAAGGCCCCACCTTTCAATTATCATAATAGGATTTCCCACCCTCAGCAGTTACAGTGAGGGCCAAGTTTCTAATACATAAAACTTGGGGGACACAATTCAAGCTTCAGTGAGTTTTGGGGGGACACAATTCAATCTACTACATTACCACTAAAAGGGGGAGATCCTCCTTGAGAATGGAACTTACTCTAGGAAAGCAGAGATGAGAAGCAGGAAAATGTAACTCAAATCCAGGCCACATCATCTGAGTTCTGGACACAGCCAAGCCTGCAGATTCGTTCATCTCCATACTCTGCTAAGACTGAGCCAGTGGCCTCACTGACTGTTTAATTCAGCTTAGACTGAACTCTGAGTCCCTTGATTCTTACATATATCCCATGAGGTTAATAACATTATCATTACTTTACCAAAAAGGGGATAGAGCCAGAGAAGTTACATGATTTGCTCAAAGCCATGCAGGTAGCCCAGATGTTTTGACTTCAAGTTAAAAATCTCCAACTATAAAATTATTTAAAAGATTTTTGCCTCCAAAAATTTCCTCCAAATTTTAGTATATTCCAACTAGAAAATATAAAAAGTTTTGGTAATGACAGTCAGGCTTTCCATAAAATGACTTCAATTTTCTTGCCTGAAGTCATTTTCTACCATTGCACGAGCTGCCACCCCATTCAATCAGGCCCTCCATCCAGATCCCCTGCCTTTGCTGACACCCACATCCCTTCCTCCCTTTCCCCCTTCCCCACTGTACCTATTTGCTAACATGCACTCAGTCTCTGATTTCATTTCTTAAGGGGGAGGTCTTGGTGGAATTGAGTCTCTTGTGCGAAGAGGAGTTTATTCCCTGTAGAAATCTGGAGGTGTGGTGTTCCAGTTTTGTGCAGTTGAGCTTTCTTATCTCCATACAGAAAAGTCTGTATAAATTGAGTTAAGTTCTCCAGAGAAGGTTTCTCCTAGGGCATACAATTCAGTGCCGTGTACATATAATGTTATAAAATCAATATCGAATCACTGAGTTGTATTTATGGGTGTATTTTTTAACTAAGAAGTGAAATGTCTGATTAAATGGGATGAAAATAACGGATAGTCAATAGGTAAGGAACTGATGATTCTGTTTGGATACCTGTTAGTGGGTTTACCATTTATAGTTCTTCTCACTGATAATTAGAGGTACTTATCAAAGCGGTAAATCAGTGCTCAGGTAAGTCGATTCATATTTACATAAAAGTTTGGACAATAATTAGAGCTATAAGTAGATTGCTTGCACAAATCATCAGTTCATACAGGTATATAGCTGAGGAGCAAGGGTTGAGGGTGGTCAGAAATAATTCCAATAATGTAGCAAGATGAAACCCTAAGAGGGAGTTATTTGCCCAAAGTCATACAGAAAGTTAACACTAGAGCTGCTAGGACATGTCACAGAATTAGCCAAATCAGCATTTGTCTATTTCATCACGGAAAAGATGGAGAATTGAGGTTTAATTTTTAAAAAATCACTCATGAAGGCATTTATTTATTTATTTATTTATTTATTTATTTTGGTGGCTGGCCGGTACTGGCATCTGAACACTTGACCTCTGTGTTTTAACGCCACACTCTAACCAACCGAGCAACCAGACAGCCCAATGGCAGTAATTTAGATTTGTTCCATAATTTTGTTTTATCAGCTCCCTAAAGTTTGTTTATTTTTAATAGGGTACTCTAAATTTCCTTATTTTAAAAACTTACTTGGTTTTATACATTTGGAGTTGCATATATACTTTTGTTTATTAGAAATGGTACTTAAACGCTTTTTTTCCTACAGAGTCTCTTTACTAATTTTAGGAGACTTTTTTGACATCCAAAATATTTTCTTATAGTTAATACACATGTTTGGTTTTAAAATATCACTATGGTCATATTTGGTAAATCAATTTGCCTCTTACTTTCTGCTAATATCCTAATGATCTGAATTCGAGATATTACATGTCTTCAGCTTGCTGTGTCCTTCTGTCCTCCTGACTTCTTCACGTCCCATGGTGAAATTCTTCTGGTTTTCAAAGCCTCACACAAAGGCCAGTGGGCCTCCATTCTCGTACTAAAGTGTCGTGGAATACCTTGGACTTGAGCAAGTCAGCCTTCCTCCGTATGCTTTTCTCTTTCCACCTAATGGCTTTCTATCCATTACATTCCATGCTGATGGAATTTCACCCTCGCTCTCTATTCAGAAGTAATCTTTCCCTCATTTAAATTTCTAAAGCAGTTATTCCCATTCTGGTTTCCCTTAAATGCCAGCCTGAGAAATGGCGATTTTATTCTACTGATGAGGGAAGACCCTGAAGGCTCTGGGAGGGAGGATGAGATTATTTCGATAGGGGTATGAGGCACAGAGTGGAGGAGATGGTACAGAAAATGGAGAAGCTGGTTGGGTTTCCAAGTAATGACAGGGGAAGTAGAGGTGGAGGAGAGTAGGCAGTGAGCTGGGGTAGTGTCCGTGGGGATGCACTTGCCGAGGATGGAGGGATTCCAGACTTTTAAGACCTGTGGGCCCTGACAGTGAGTAGAAGGCTGGGGACCAGGAGACTTTATCTGGGTGAGAGCAGGGAGAATGGAGGTGCTTTGTCCAGACCAGGGCTCTGGAAGAGCAGTTGGATTGGGAAGGAAATGGTCATTTCAGCATGAAACTGGCTGGCCCAAAGTGACTCAGGCAGCATGTGTGCCCCGATTGCCCATCCCCCACCATTCCACCCTCCCTTCAGCCTGGCCTCCATCTGAACGGAGTAGGGGCCCTGCAGCCTGCAGTTTTCTATCAACAATCAGAGAAACACCCATGTCTGAGCCAGAAGGGATGTCCAGGGTAATTTTGCTGCTCCCGACCATGCAGATGGGGAACCTGAATGCAGGGAGAGACAGAGACCCATCTTGGAGATAATGGCAGGGTCAGGACAGCAGCCCAGTTCTGGACTGGCTCCCAATCCAGTGGTATCTCCTACCCCACAAGCAGCAGCAAACTTCTACAAAAGCCATGGATTAAATCTGGGTCCTCTCCATCCTGTCGTCTTTGATTTATTTTTCTTTCAGACACTGTATTTCTTAAGAGTTGCATCTGGGTTTTTCTAATTTTAACATTTATGTCTCCATCCATTCAATAAATATTGGTTTAGCATCTATTATGTCGTCCATGTTGCAGGCACTGGGAATATAGCAAAAAACAAAACAAAGTTCTTGTCCTCTGGAGTTTACATTCTAGAAGGGAGAGTTAGGTAATAAACACAAAAACACAAATAAATATGTGTTACTTCAGTTGGTGATGAGTGCTGTGGCAAAAAATAAATCAGGGAGATGGGAGTTAGAAAGTGCTAGGGTAGTGTATACGGGCTACTATTGCATACTGTGTGGTCAGAAATGACCTCTCTGTTGAGTTTATGGCTCAAATTTATCTTAAGGGTGGAGAGGCTCCCATGTGGTGGTGCTCAATCAGTGTTTGTTGAATGGATAATAATTTAATGAACTTCCTAAGGTGAGTGCTTGTGTGTATGTGTAGACAGAGTGAGAGACAGTTTATACTACAGGAGCAGAATGATCCCAAATGGTATTTTCTATAGCTCTAAAAGCCACATATGGCCATAAGGATGGACCATGGAGAACTGACCTCTAAAGTTTCCCATCAAAGCAAATTTCAACATAATCAGCCTGGTCCAGCCTGACCAGAAATCAGTATGCTTGAAGCCAATTTACTTAAATTCATCTAAGTTAAGTGTATCTAAAGTTCAACTCTTTCTGAATGTTTCTGTATCTGTTCAGGAGTATTTTTATTTTTCATCTTTAACAAAGTAATATAAATGCATTTTGAATTTTGGTATTTGGTAATCATCAAAAATATGTTTTAATTTCAAATTATTATTAGTTTTTAATTTTTCTGCATTTTTTGCTATTTGTCTAATTTGATATTCTTTTTATTAAAATTTATATATAAATATACAATTAAAAAAACGCAGAGATGCATATATCTATGTAATGGACAATGGATTCTACATAATATAATGTTAGTGTGTGTTTTAATAATAGGTATAATTTTCAACTTAGCAACAAAGTTGCCAGAAGATACCTGCTGTTATTTTGTGCTTTTTAAACAAGACTTCTGAGACATAATTCTTCACTTCTTTATTTGTATTTCAAAGGTTCATTATTACAAGTAATTGACAATTCTCCAAAATTGCCAACCTGAAGTTCTGTTAAAATAAGCCTGTCATTACATCTTCTGTCAACAATTCCAGACTCAAACTCTCAGCTATTAGACTGTGACTTCACACTTTGTATACTATGTCCATAAAAACAAGATAGGGCTCAACTACTGAAATGAAAAGGCAAAATCAAAGCTCTGTGGTTGAATTCATCCTCTTGGGATTCTCTAACTTCCCTCAACTCCAACAGCAGCTCTTTGCAGTTTTCTTGGTGATTTATCTGGTAACCCTGGTGGGAAATGCCATCATTATAGTCATCATCTCCCTGGACCAGAGCCTCCACGTTCCCATGTACCTGTTCCTCCAGAACTTATCGGTGGTGGACCTGAGTTTCAGTGCAGTCGTTATGCCTGAAATGCTGGTGGTTCTCTCCATGGAGAAAACCACAATATCTTTTGCAGGCTGTTTTGCACAGATGTATTTCATTCTTCTTTTTGGTGGGACTGAATGTTTTCTCCTGGGGGCAATGGCTTATGACCGATTTTCTGCAATCTGCCATCCTCTGAACTACCCAATGATTATGAACAAAAAGATTTTTATGAAATTAGTTATATTTTCCTGGGTCTCAGGAATCATGGTGGCTACTGTGCAGACCCTATGGGTATTTAGTTTTCCCTTTTGTGGCCCCAATGAAATTAATCATCTCTTCTGTGAGACTCCCCCAGTGCTAGAACTTGCATGTGCAGACACCTTCTTGTTTGAAATCTATGCCTTCACAGGCACCATTTTGATTATTATGGTTCCTTTCTTGTTGATACTCTTGTCTTACCTTCAAATTCTTTTTGCCATCCTGAAGATGCTGTCAACCACTGGGAGACAAAAGGCCTTTTCCACGTGTGCGTCCCATCTCACATCTGTCACCCTCTTCTATGGCACAGCCAGTCTGACTTATTTACAGCCTAAATCTGGCTACTCACCAGAAACCAAGAAAGTGATGTCATTAGCTTACACATTGCTTACACCTCTGCTGAATCCACTTATCTACAGCTTGCGAAACAATGAGATAAAAAGGGCCTTGATGAAATTATGGCAAAGAAAAGTGGTTTTACACACAGTCTAACTATGTTGAAAAGCCATGAGATGTTTGGTCACTGCCCAACTGAACTTTATTTAAATTTCATGAGTGGTGAAAACTTTGAATTTTTTGGTATAAATATGCTTGGTTTGTTGAGTTCTCCAAGTTTGAAAATTTATCAGGGGTTCCCTCTCTTTCAATACTGTACTGATGTCATTTTTTAAAAAATAAATACAGTTTTCTAAAACTATGATACAACAGTCTATTCATCTCTTTCTCTATTATGAACATTCAGGGCGTTACTGTATTATTGATTGAGACAATGTTTCAATAACACCTTGCTCCATATGTTTGTATGTACTGATGCCTTTACATCTGTGTGATAGGTTGTTAAAGTGAGACTGGTGGGATGAAGAGTATGTGTGCTTATATATTTTAACAGCTATTGCAGAATTACTTTTCACAATGATTGTAACTGTTTCAGACTTACCTGAAGGCCCACTGTGCTTCACTAACAGGGTAGAGTTTCAAGAGACCAACAAACAGAGGCATGAGTTTTGTAAGTCTGGAGTGAAAATCCATTCCATGAATGAATAAAAAAAAGTGCATCTATTTTGGGAGGTCCAAAGTGGTTTTACTTCATGGACTCACAAATTTTAATAAGAACCAAGGCTTCTCTTGTTTTCTGTTTGTTTGTTTTATTTTGTTTATTTTAACAAATATTCATCTAATGTTGGTAACCAGAAGAGTACATGAGAATTTTCCTGAAATCTCACTTGATAATATCTTTTTCTCTTATAGATCACTGTTTAAGAGACTTTTGTTACATTTCCATCTGTAGGCCAAAATGCCCCCAGACACTTGTTTATGAATAATGAATGATTTACTGTTTTTTGTTTATTGTGGGAAACAAATACAATTAAATAGTTCTGCCTGTTTTCTATCATTCTTGAGTCACATCAGTAACTGTGTGACCTTTTCAGAATAAATAATTTCACATCTTGCAAAATTTGGAACACTTCATGTTTACTTCCTATTTTAATGTTGCTGTTAGAGAATTGGGAGTGACCTCTTTATTGAATCTACATCACGTGAGCTCCTACTGGCTTTAAATTTTGCTCCACGGATGGCAATAAGGGGGTAAAATACTATTCCCATTTGAAGCTGTCATTCAGTTGCTAAAAAAGTCATTTTTTGTAAATTACCTCTGCCAAAAATGAGAAGCGGAGGTGAAAAATGAATGGGATTTTCACAAAAAGAAACTTTATCAGAGGGTTGACACCAGTTTGAGTAATATTTGAATGTTGTGTAATATTCTCTTTGTTAGAGCATTAGCAAATCCTTTCATCAGATTCTGTCTCTTGGTGTCCTAAACTTTCCTTCTCACTGCAGTTAGAGGGACCAATTAAATAAGTCCTTTCAGGGGAAAAAAAAAAAAAAATCTTTGAAGCCGAAAAAGCAAACAGAATTCACGGCTTTATTTTAATTTTTATTCTTTGTTTCATTTGTTCATTCATACAGAGTCAATAAGTTTTTGTTAAGAGTGACTTAACCTGACTGTCCATGGAGAAATACAGTCCTCGCCCTTGAGGAATTCAGTTTATTGGAAGATCACTATGCTTCAGAGGATCATTGAAGTAAATTCTTACCTATTTCTCTGTCCCTGGTGAAAAATAGAAGTTGAACTGGCAGGGTTTGGTTACGTAGCAATAATTTCAGAGACACACTGAATCTCCATTTGGTAATAACTTTGAAAAAAACCAGCCAGTTCGGAAGGACCCAGTTTGTTTTGCCTCTGAATAGCAGCAATTCTGGTAACACCAACTTCAATCTCATGCCAGCTAATAGGACCGATACTTGAAATTGTGTATTCCTGGATTTGAAGTTGATGCCAAGATTTCCAGCCACAATCAACACAGACAGGAAAATTTTAAAAATGTGAATCTTTTGATGACTCTCTCTGCTTAAAATATTTTAATGAGTTTCTACTGTATTTAGGATAGAAAAAGCCTTCTGTATCACACACGAAGCCCTGCTAGATCTGTCCCCTGCCTGCACTTCTGCTATCCCCTGCTGCGCTTCCTGCCGGCTCGCTTGACCATGCACTCACCTTTTCTGGTGCAAGTCTGCTTTCAGTTCATGAAGTCATTACCTCATTCTGGCCTGGAGCTGTCAAAACACGCCTTTCTCTCCATCTGAGATGCTTCTCACCATGCTGTTCAGCTAGCTAATTCTTTCTTTCTCCAGATCTCCTTAAAATGTCATTTCTTTAAGATGGCCTTCCCTGCCTTCCCAGCCCCCAACTTCCCTTCTCAAATTGTTCTTTCTTTGAACATCTGGTTCTTCCTTCATAGCTCTTTATCTTAATTTTATTTTATGTAGCAGAATGGACTTTCCTTCTTCTTGATGGTACCTTGCACTGGTTGCTAAGATAAAAAACAGAAGTGTTTGTGATATAAGGGGAGGCATGCTCAGCTTAGCAGGATAGAGTCCGGGAGAAATGCCTTAAAGCAGTTAATCTTCACTGCATAAAATCTGATTTTTTTTTTTTTTTTTTAAATACTTCATCCTGAGGCCAGGCCATGTTCCCTAGGAAGAGTTTTACTTGCCCCACCACTTTCTCAACAGTAGGAAGCATAGGACCGTGGAAAAATGTTAAGAACATCACGTAAATTGGGGCGGGACCTTGTGGGAGAGAATCCTAGAGTTTTCTCTGTCAACCACAGAGTTGGTAACGAGGTGCCCCCTGAGACTGCAAGCCCAAGAACCATGCTGAGTCTTTCCTCATGGTTAGCTCAGTTACTTAGAGTATGGTGTTGGTAACACTAAGGCCAAGGGTTCAGATTCCTGTACTGGCCAGCCACCAAAAAAAAAAAAAAAGTACATTTTGTAGATCCCACCTGTGTGTTTTCTGTTATAGGGGGCTTATCAGCTTGAGCTTTCTTCATATATTTAAATGTGTGATCTGTTTACTGTTTGTCACACTTGATAGCAAGCCCTATGAGGGCAGTGACTGTATGAATTTGTTCACCACTGTGTGCTGCCTGCCGAACACAGTGCCTGGGACAGAGTACGTGCTTTAGACACACTTTCTGGAGTAATAAAAAGAGGGCAGTCTGAGTCAAGATAGTAGTTTCAAGACTGGGAGCAGACTCAGGGGAGGGGACAGGCACACGTGTTAAACAAAGAGAACTGGTAATGGAACAGTCCTCAGGACGCAAGCTTTGTTGTGATCCCAGCTGAGCAGGAGTGGGTGGAGGGGGTTGTTTCATCAACCGTTTTTGTCCCTATGGCCAAGCAACCTTGAATTTACCTTTGTTGTATTCATCCCTCAGATGACATGGCCAGTCTCAATAATGTGGATTGACCAGTTGGTTCAAAGATATTGGGAATTTCTTAGCCTGTTACAGGGGATGTTTCCTTTTTTGTGACATCAAACAGGTTGTGTTTGTCATGGAGTTTCAATATCTCAGAATTAGGACCTTAGAGACCATGTGATGTTTGTTTCTCCTGTAATATGCCCAATAAGTAGTTGTTTCAAATCTTGAATTCCTCTCCTGATGGGAAAACTTTGACTCCAGTGGTAGCCCATGCACCTTCTCAGGGTGGAGGGGCGGCATCCACCTTCTTTTTGAGTTTGGAGCTGGGCAATTATTCATGGTTCCTAGATGGTCTCTGGAATGACAGTTGGCCAGATGTATGAAATCAGGACATCAGTAACTTTTGCGTAAGAAACTTCTTGTCTCTCTTTCTCTTTCTTTCTTCATTTGTTATTACAACTTTTATGTCTTGGAAGTGTATATTTATGATACAACAGTACATCTAAAATCTGGGTTGAATGATAGTTGTGGGCTTGTAGCTGTTTGGATTTTTGGTGGTGGTCCTGTGTTTATTGGTTTCTTTGTGTCACTTACTTTTGGAAGGCAGACCAAATGGGATTAATTTTTTTGGAGAATTGCATTGCTCATTAAGCGGTTTAGTGTTAAAATGGGGATGGTGTGTTTTTTAGTTCTTTATGTTTTTTCTATAATTTATTGTGCATAATAGCTGTCAAGGAAAAGATAACATCACTGAATCCTTCAAGACTATAACAATCATATGAAACCAACCTAACTGTCCATCAATGGATGACTGGATAAGGAAAATATGGTAATATATACAAAATGGAATACTACTCAGCCATAAAAAGGAATGAAATTCTGCCATTCACAGCAACATGGATAAGCTTGGAAAAAACTTTCTGAAGTGGAATAAACCAGGACAGAAAGAGAAATACCACATTTCCTAACTCAGAAGTGGGAGCTAAAAAATAAATAAAGAAAGAAAGAACATAATAAAACATTGAACTTTCTGTAGGAGAGACCAGATCTATAGTTACTAGAGGTGGGAAAGGGGGAGCGGGAGGGGGGATAAGGAGTAATGGGGTAAGGGACACAAAAAGTAATTACTATTTGTAATGATGAACATGCTAATAATGTTGATTTGATCATCACGTACTGTACACAAACACTGATAGTCAACTCTGTACCCCATAAATATGTATTAAAAAAGACTATAACAATCATATCAAGTGGGAAAAATAGTGAGAATAAATTCTATTTAAGTTTTAATATACAGACTTCATGATTTCCAATTTGCATTTTAATAAGATCCCCAGGTGACTGATGTATAGCTTAAATCTTTATAATAAAGATGTTACTTTTTTTCTTTTCTGCTCTCGTGCCATCAGATAACTGGAGCTCACATTGCTTCATATGTCTAAATAACAGATAGTTTCCTGAAACTGTGGCATATTTGTGTGCTCTTTTGTTCATCCAGGCCTACGTGCCTCTTTATTTTGTCAAAGCAGGTCCAGGGAAGCCTTCGTTACTAGCCTACACATCTAGTACTCCTTGTTGCAAACAAGAGGATCATGTTCTCTTTTTTTTTTTCTCTCCAGGGTCTGAAGTTTTAGTTCACATCAGAATGTAAGGGTGGAAACGTTCCACCTCCATCCTCTTAGAGTCCCACCTGAGTTCGAGAATAAAATTGATGTAAGACAGATCGACAGGAGAAAAGTATAATACAAGTGTTATGTAGTGCAGGAGCCTTCATAAAGAAATGAAGATCCAAGGAAGCAGTCTGGGTCAGTTACTTACATATTGAATTGGACAGAGAATGCTAAGTTGTTAAGAAGTGTGATATTGTGAAAATACACATTTGGTTTTCAACCCTGTCTCCTGACATACAATTCCTAAAATCCTTAGAATCTCCAAAGTGGTACGAAACTTTTTGTGTGCTTATGGTGGCTGGCAGCACCTAGGTAGCTTCAGGATCAGGGTTGGTCATAGGAAAGACCAATCTGGGACTTTTAGTCCCATCCCCCAACCTCCAGGGAGGGGAGAGGGGCTGAAGGTTAAGTTGATCACCAGTGGCCAATGATTTAATCAATATCATTCCTATGTAATGAAGTCTCCATAAAAGCCCAATGAATTCAGAGAGCTTCTGGATAGATGAACACATGGAACTTCCCGGAAGGTGGTGCCCAGGGAGCGCATGGAAGCTCCATGCCCCTCCCCCATACCTTGCCTTATGCATCTCTTCGTATGTTTCCTTTGTACTATCCTTTGTAACAAACCAGTAAACATAAGTACATGTTTCCCTGAGTTCTGTGAGCCACTCAAGGAAACTAATCAAACTCAAGGAAGGGGTTGTGGGAACTTGATTTATAGCTGGTTGGTCAGAAGTTCCAGAGGCCTGGACTGGCAACTGGCATCTGAAGTGGGGGGCAGTCTTGGGGACCGAGCCCTCAAGCTGTGGGGTCTGACACTATCTCTAGGTAGTGTCAGAACTGAATTGACTTAGAGGACACTCAGCTGGTGTCTGCTGGAGAAGCTTGTTTGCCAGTGGGAAGAAATGCCCACGTGTTTGGTCACAGGAGTCAGAAGTCTGTCTTCTGTGTTGATTGTCACCGAGTAAGAGTGTAGGGGAAAGACAACGTGTTTTTCCCACTCACTTGCACAAGAAGCAACTAAATTATGTGGGGAGGCTTAGAAGTTGAGTTATTTTAACAAGGTCTGTTTGGAATCTTCTTGGTCTCCTCTTGTCCTCGAGGGTAAGGATGTTGCATCTTTCACATGAGCATTTCATCTCCTGCTTTTAAGAAACAGCACAAAGGCAGGGTGATCTTACACCTGCTGTCTTTCAAATGCTTATAATTAGTCAATATGTCAGAGTAGCATATTTTAACCTGTTCAGGAATCGCCTGGACTGATATTAAAACGCAGATCGATGGGCCCCCCCACAGGTGTCTGTTTCAGTAGATCTCTGATGGAGTTTGATAATTTGTATTTCTTTCTTTTTTAAAAAAATTTTTTAAAAAA
This sequence comes from Cynocephalus volans, assembly GCF_027409185.1. NCBI lineage: Eukaryota > Metazoa > Chordata > Mammalia > Dermoptera > Cynocephalidae > Cynocephalus > Cynocephalus volans. The sequence goes on along the minus strand of NC_084463.1, from coordinate 108,599,302 downwards.
ACATGTTTTTTATTTTATTGGCAGCTAGCTGGTATAGGGATTGAATCCAGGACCTAGGTATTATCAGCACCACCCTCTAACCAACTGAGGAAACTGGCCAGCCATGAAAATTTGCATTTCTAACAAGTTCCCTGGTGGTTCTCATGGTCCAGATCCCGGAACCACACTTTGGGAACCACAGCTCTAGAGAACTTTTCTTTTAGCCTTGCCTGGACTGCCCTGTAACATCCCCTCTGAATCTACACATGCATTCTTTTGATTTGACTGTATTTGGCAGTCCATGTCCCGTATTGTAATTTAGGTTAAGATACGTCCTATCTTTTCTGAATATGAAGTTTAGGTTTATATTTCTCATTAATTTTGTTGTTTATAGGTAATCCCTAGGAAGACAGTACCATCATTGCCTTGCCATTTAAAAACCTTAATTTAATTTTCTATTTTGAAAAGCTATGCTTTCATTTATTACAAAGTAATTAATTTATTTTAAATTCAAGAAGTAGATGTAGAAAATAAAAATGCAGAAGTCTCTCTCAAAATTACCTTCACTCTCATCCCCAATCCCATTCCTAGAAGTTATTATTCTAAATTGTTTGATGTCCATTCTTTCTGATTTTTCCTACTTTTTTGTGAAAACATTAATGTGTGTACATATATTTTATTTTTATAAAATTAGGATAAGTTTTTTCTGTCTCATATTTACTTTCATTACCATCTGTTAAATCAAAATTTTATTATTCAAATCTTCCCATTTGTGTTTCTTTGCTGTCTACTTGATTTCTCAAACCTTGAGGAAGGTCACTTAAAATCTCCACATTTTGATTTTTGTTTTAGAAATTAGGACTACTGGCTTTTCATTATAGTTTGATATTGATATTATTCCCTTTTTATCCTCTCTGTCATGTGTTTGAAGTGTTCTTCATGCACATTTCATTGAAATCTAATATACATATAGAAAAGGCGTACAAATCATGACTACATCTTGATGACTTCTCATGAACTGTACATCACCTGTGATACAGTCACTGACATCAAGACATAGGACTTACCAGTACAACAGAAACCCCATGGGATTTTATGGGGTAAGAATCACGAAAAGCACATATTAGGCAGTATATGAAAAGTAAATATTAGTACATATTTCCCATCCCAGTGTTCATACATTGGCATGTAGTCTGACCGCTGTGAATAATATGGCAAGAGTCCTTGGATTCAGTTCTGTAAATGAAAACCCCACTTCCTCAGGTTAACTGGTACATTTCCCTGGTTAGGGAGAATGTATTCTTAAGTGTTGTTGACAGCCTTATTGCTGCCAGGAGGGGAGAGATCTTCATGGAGAACGAAACCTCCTCCACAAAATGAGAGATGAGAACAGAGGAACCTCTGAGCACATCGTCTGCATTCTGGGTAAAGTCAAGCCTGCAGATTCATCCATCTGCTCTCTCTGCTGGGCCTGAGCCTATGGTCACCTTCATTGCTCAAGCCAGTTTAGATAAGCTCTGAGTCAGCCCATTCTCATATATACGCTGTGAGATTAATAACATTATATTTATTGTATGGAGAAAGTAATAGAACTAGAGAAGTTCACTGATGTGCTCAGTCATACAAGCCAGTCCAAATGTTTTGAATCCAAGTTAAAAAGTTCTATGTGTGAAATCAACTGTAGTGACATATTTTTCTTAAAATTTTCAGTGACTCTATATTTCTTCTCATAAAGATAAAAGTTCTGGGGTGAGGGAGCATCCAGGCTTTCTACAAATGGACTTCAATCTACTCGCCTTGTTTCACAACATTGCACAATATGTGCATTTTGTCCAATCAAGTCCTCCACCTCTAAGTCACCTGCCTTTGCTCACACCCTCTCCTGCCCTACCTTCCCAGCATTTATTCAGCCTCTGCTTTCACCTGCTATTGGGGGAAGTCATGGTGAAATTGAGTCTCTTGTGTGAAGAGCTATCTATTCCCCACAGACCTCTGAAGGAGTATTGCTCCAAGTTTGTGCTCTTGAGCTTTGTCACCTGAGGGGCCAAGTGCAAAGCTCTTTAGTTATTATTCAAAAATATGGAAAGTTCTGTACAAAGTGTTCCAAGTTCTCCAGGGAGGGTTTCTCCAGGGCACATAATTCTATGTCATATAATTTTATAGAATCAGTGCCCTGGATCAACTTGTATTTATGAACAAGTGGCTTTTGACTAGAGCTGAAACTTCTGATAAAGGAACATACAAATTAAAGAGACAGAGTCAGTAGGTAAGAAAGTACACAGATTTTGCTTTTGTGTGTGTGTTGGTGAATCTTACATTTTCACTGATAGTTGGACATGCTGTTGAAGTGATGTCTCAGTGTTCAGAAGTCACTAAGCACAGCTGAACCATTTGAATCAGTGAACTTTTTGGTTTGTTGACAGTCAATTTCTTTTTCTTTTCAGAGAAAAGTTCTGGGAATAATTAGAAGTGCAAGTATTTTGCATGTACTAATCATCAAATCTTGGGAGTTCACAACTGGAAGGGAACTTGGTCAATACTTTCAATCTCTACATCTTTCCATTGGAAAACTGGAACCTAGAACAGTATGATCTGCCTAAGTATTATATACCAGTGAATTATCCATGATAGCATTAGGGTCTTCTAAGCTATAGAGAAAAGATGGAGCATTTATGGTTAGTTTTTCTTTACCACTCATGAGAGTTTTGCTTCATTACATTCCTTTTTCCCCAGTGAGCATGAGCCATTTTTATTTCTAAATTTTTATTTCTTCTTATTAGCATATTCATTATTACGAATTGTGATTTTTCTTTATGCCCTTTACCTGACCAATCACTCCCCAAACCCCCTCCCTTCCTCTCCCCCATCTCTGGAATCCTTAGGTTTTGTTAAACAGTCCTATAAGGGTTTTCTGGTTTTCATCTGATACTCTAAGTTTTCTAGTTTTCAAAACCTCTACACTTTTACATTTTTGGAACCAAATGCAGTTTATTCTAAGCTGCACCTCCCAGTTAAAAATGAATTGCAAGCATATTTTACTAATTTTAGGAGATTTTTTCAACAACCAAAATATAATTATTCTGGTTAATTCAGGCATTTCATTTTAATACATGACTGCGGTTAACCTCAGTAGTAAATCAACTTGTCTTCTATTGTTTGCTAATGTCGTACAGATTTGCACTCAAGACAACATTACGTGTCTTCGGACCTCATTGCCGTGTCTTTCTGTCCTCCTGGCTTCCTCATCCCCTACAGTAGATTTCCTCTGGTTTTCAAAATACCACACAAGGCCAGCAGGTCTCCATTCTAGTTCCATGGTGTCATCAAGTACCTGTAGCCCTGAGCAAGTCAACCTTCCTCCTATGACTCTTCCCACCCAATGGCTCTCCCACCCATGACATCTGTGACTGTGGTTGTTTCCCCTCCCTCCCCTTCAGAAGTGAACCTTTCCTCATTTTAATTGCTAAAGCATTTGTTATTCCTCCTACTTCCCAAAGTGTTGCCTACTGGCTTTACTTTTCTTTTAGATATTCTACCTTTAAAGGTAAAAATTTGATTTTTCTAATATTTTTATTCATGTATTCAAATATTGAATTTGTTCATCTAGCATGTATTATGGGCCAGAGTCTGTTGCAGGAATTGTGTATATAGCAAACAACGTAACAAAATCTTTGTCCTCCTGAGATTTACATTCTAGTGAGGGATTTAGAATCGTATATATACATACATATATATATTTATTTATTTATTTATTTTCACTTGGTGATAATGGAAACAATGGAGCAAGGTATAAGAAGCAGGACTTAGAGAGTACCAGGTAAGGGGTCAGATGCTATTTTATGCTGTGTTGTTAGTCCTCTGTTGAGATCTGAGCTCCAGTGTTCGCCTGAGTGTACAGAGCCTAGAAAATAGTAGATGTTCAATTACTGCTTGTTGAATAATTAATGATTACATGAACTTGATGAGAAGGAGAGTGGTGACAGAGAAGAGAGAGGGTCAGAAGGAAAGGGAGAGTGGAAACTTTTAAATTATGTTGTTCACATTGACATTCTGTCATCATGATCACAAGAATAAACCATGGAGAATTCGTCCTAAAAATTTCCCATCCAGGCCAACTTCAATATAATCGGCCATATCCAGGGTGGGCAGAAATCAATATGCCCGAAGCCATTTCACAAAGCGCACAGATCATGTAAGATAGGTACATCTAAACCTCAACCCCCATCGTGTATTTCTACAGTGTTGTCACACTTAACCAAATCACATGCAGGCATTTGAACCTCATAAATTTTTATAGTAAATCAATATCAAATTTGCTATATCTTTGAATTTTTAGTTCATCATGAAATCTTTGGGGGCATCTTGTTCAATCTCTCTGATTTTTAACACTTTCTTTTTTGTGGTCTTCAATTCCGTATTTATTTGAATTTGGGTAAAATGGATGATACTTATAACTACATTATAGGAGTGGAACCTAAGTTTTAAAATATTTATATTTGCTTTAAGGTTATGTTTAATTTACAAAATGCATAGTATTCAAGTTATAGTAGAACTTAGATGTTATTTTGTACTCTTCAGATATTATTTCTGAGCAAGAATTCTTCATTTCTTCATTTGCTTTTGAAAGATCTGCTATTTCAAGTAATTGGCCATTCACCAAAATTGCAAAAGTTAATTTCCATAAGGATGGGCTTCTCTTTTCATCTTCTACCAAGCATTTCTGCGATGAATGCAGACTCAACCTTCACTTGTTGGACTGTGATGTCATGCTTTACACATGATGTCCGTAAAAACAAGACAGGGCTCCACTGAGGAAATGAAAAGGCAAAATCAAAGCTCTGCGGTTGAATTCATCCTCTTGGGATTCTCTAACTTCCCTCAACTCCAACAGCAGCTCTTTGCAGTTTTCTTGGTGATTTATCTGGTGACCCTGGTGGGAAATGCCATCATTATAGTCATCATCTTCCTGGACCAGAGGCTCCACGTTCCCATGTACCTGTTCCTCCAGAACTTATCTGTGGTGGACCTGAGTTTCAGTGCAGTCATTATGCCTGAAATGCTGGTGGTCCTCTCCACGGAGAAAACCACAATATCTTTTGCGGGCTGTTTTGCACAGATGTATTTCATTCTTCTTTTTGGTGGGACTGAATGTTTTCTCCTGGGGGCAATGGCTTATGACCGATTTTCTGCAATCTGCCATCCTCTGAACTACCCAATGATTATGAACAAAAAGATTTTTATAAAATTAGTTATATTTTCCTGGGTCTCAGGAATCATGGTGGCTACTGTGCAGACCCCATGGGTATTTAGTTTTCCCTTTTGTGGCCTCAATGAGATTAATCATCTCTTCTGTGAGACTCCCCCAGTGCTAGAACTTGCATGTGCAGATACCTTCTTGTTTGAAATCTATGCCTTCACAGGCACCATTTTGATTATTTTCGTTCTTTTCTTGTTGATACTCTTGTCTTACCTTCAAATTCTTTTTGCCATCCTGAAGATGCCGTCAACCACTGGGAGACAAAAGGCCTTTTCCACGTGTGCATCTCATCTCACATCTGTCACCCTCTTCTATGGCACAGCCATTATGACTTATGTACAGCCCAAATCTGATTACTCACCAGAAACTAAGAAACTAATGTCTCTGTCTTACTCACTGCTTACGCCTCTGCTGAATCCACTTATCTACAGCTTGCGAAACAGTGAGATGAAAAGGGCTTTGATGAAATTATGGCGAAGAAAAGTGGTTTTACCCACAGTGTGATCTGTTGAGAAGCCATGCGATGTTTGGTCAGTGCCTGACTGAACTGTATTTACATTTAATAAATGGTGAAAACCTTGAATTTCTCGGTATAGTTATATTTAGTTTGTTGAATTCTCCAAGTTGAAAATATATCAGGGGTTTCCTCTCTTTCAGTACTGCACCGTTGTCATTTGTTTTTAATAAATACGTAGTTTTTATAATGTATAATGCAACAGACTCTTCATATATTTCTCTGTTTTGAACCTTGAGGGCATTACTGGGTATTGTCATTAAGATGATGCTTCAATTACACCTTGTTCCATATGTTCATACACACTGATGCCTTCACATCTATGTAGTAAGTTCATCCAAGTGGGAACTGGTGAGATGCAGAGTACGTGTGCTTATAAATTTTAACAGCAATTGCAGAATTGCTTTTCACAATGACTGTAACTGCTTCAGACTTACCCGAAGGCCCACTGTGCTTCACTGATAGGGCAGCATTTCAAGAGACCAACAAATATAGTGATGAGATCTTTATTTATGGAGTGAAAATCTGTTCCAGGAATGAGTAAAAAAAAGTGCATCTATTCATTCTGGGGGTCCCACAGTGGTTCTACTCCATGGACTCATACAGTTTATAATCCAAAACTAAATTTTTTTTGGTATGTTTACAAATAGTTATCCAATGTTGGTGACCAGAAGACTACGTGGGAATTTTCTGGAAATCTCATTTGATAGCATCTTTTTCACTTAAAAACCACTGTTTTCAGACTTTTATTATATATCTTTTTTTTATGCCAAAATGCCCTTAGAAAATTTGTTTATTAATAATGAATAATTATTTTTTTTATTGTAGGAAGCAAATGTAATTAATTAATTGTGCCAATTTTCTGTGGTCTTTGAGTCAAATCACTAAGAGTGTGGCCTTATGCAAAATGAATAATTCTACATTTGCAACATTTGGAACATGTCATGCTTGCAGAACAGAGCAGAGGTAGAGTGAAGAAAAACACCTAAATTGGGCAGAACCTTGTGGGAGAGAATCCTAGGGTTCCCTCTGCCAACCACAGAGGTGAAAAGCACAAGACCCATGCGCAGGATTCAGGGACATTAGAAGAGCATCTGCTGAGTCTTTCCTCACTGTGGACCTTGAATCAGGGGGAAAATATTTAACTTGAACCTGAAATAAAAGACTGCTTTAATATTCTTTGTGATTCAGCATTTATTTTTACCTGATTCATATTAAGCACATTTTGTAGATCCTACTTGTGTCTTTTCCATTATAGGGGGCTTATCGGCTTGAGCTTTCTCCATGTATTTAAATGTGTGATCTGTTTAACATTTGACTTCCTCATTTGATAACAAGCTCTGTGAGGACAGTGACTGTATCAGTTTGTTCACCACTGTGTACCACCTGCCTAACACCATGCCTGGGACAGAGTAGGTGCTTTAGAAATACTTTCTGAATTAGTAAGAAGAGGGCAGTTTGAGACAAGATATTAGCTTCAAGACTGGGAGCAGACTCAGGGGATGGGACAGGCACAAGACTTAACAAAGGGAACTGGTAATAGAACAGTCCCCAGGATGCAGCCTTTGTTGTGATCCCAGCTGAGGGGAGTGGGTGGAAGGGGTTGTTTCATCAACCGCTTTTTGTCTCTATGCCCAAGTTACCTTAGTGCTCCCTTTATGCATTCAGTCCTCAGATGAATAGAGTGGTTTGGCCAGTTGGCTTTCAAGATATTGGGCATCTCTTTACATGTTGGTGCAACCACTTACAATGGAGGCTCCCTTTTTTGGTGACACCAGATTTGGTATATTTGTCATGGATTTCCAATATCTCAGAGTTAGGAGTAATTTCAGTATCTTATGGAACATCTAATGTCTTATTTCCTCTACAATATGCACAATATGCCATAGTTTCCAATCTCCTTGAATTCCTCTCTTGATGGAGAGTGCTTTGACTCTTGAGGCAGTGCTAAGCACCTTTTCAACATGAGGGGAGCCATCCAAATTCTCTTTGATTTTGAAGCTGTGTAGTGTTTCATGGTCCTTAGATGGTCTGCAGGCTGATAGTTAACTGAAAATATGAGATCAGTGACTTTAGGAGAGAACCTTGGTATCTTCCAGACATATATAGATATCTATATCTTTATCGATAGATATATGTATATGTATGTCTATCTCTATCTATCCATATCTATCTATAGGTAGATATATATATGTAAAATCTCATCCAATTTAAATATAATGTAGATACTTTTTGTTGGTCAAATTTCCAAGTCTTAAAAGTGTATCTTTATGATGCAACACTACATGTAAAAACTGGGTTGAAGGATGATGGCGGGCTTATTGTGGTTTGAGTTTTTGGTGGTGGTTTTGTGTTTATAGACTTGTTTGTGTTACTTGCTTTTTTGAATGTGTGCAGGCAGACTGATTAGAGTTAATTTTTGAGGGAAATGGCCTTGTTCAGAAAGTGGCTTATTGGCACAATTGAGGATTATATGTTTTTTAGTCCTTTAAGTTTTTGCTGTAATTAATTGTGCATATTAGCTGGAAAAAAAATTAGTGAATCATTTTAAGACTATTTAACAATTACATTGAGTGGGGAAAATGGTGGGGATAAATTTTAATTCAGTTTCAGTATTATTGGTTGGATTAATTATTTTTGAATGGGGGATGATTCAAATTTTTCATGACAGCTTTTTTAGAAAATGATTTGTGTAAGACTGATAGTGTGATATTAAGATTAGGCATACGTAAATGTCCGAAGGACGACTGGATAAGGAAAATGTGGTATATATATACAATGAAATACTACTCATCCATAAAAAAGAAACAAATTCTGCCATTTCCAGCAATATGGATGAGCTTAGAGTAAATTATTTTAAGTGAAGTAAGCCAGGCACAGAAAGAAAAATACAGCATATCCTCACTTATAAGTGGGAGCTAAGAAAGAAAGAGAGAAAGTTTACAGTAATAAATTGAACTTTCAGAAGGAGAGAACAGACCTAAGGTTAGCAGAAGTAGGAAATGGAGAGTGGGAAGGGGGTTAGGGAGAAATTGGGTAAGGAACATGAAGAATCATTACAATTTGCAATAATGAACATGCTAATAATATTGATTTGATCATTGCATATTATACACAAATACTGATAGTAAACTCTGCACCCCATAAATATGTATAATCAATAAAAAAAAAGATTAGGCATACATATTTTGCTAAATGGTAGGGTGTCTTATCATAACATTTGTATATTATTGGGGGATAGGCCATGCACATGTAATCTTGTGATGTCTAGGATTTTTTTGATTTTGTAATAGTTCGACAAATACCAACTTTTTTCTTCACTGGATCTTTATTACATATTTAAAGTTGGCATAAAAATCTGAATTGTTCATTGGTATTGTTTCAATTTATATAGAATTGATAAAATTTATATTGAATAAATTGCAATAAGAAATAAAGTTACATTAATTCTAAATTTGCATGGGTCTACCTTTATTGTGGTTATTTGTTGATTTGTGATTTTTTCTTAGGAGATAAAAATGTGATGTATTAGTTTGCCAGGACTGCAATAGCAGATACTACAGACTGGGTGGCTTAGAAAACAAATTTATTTTCTCACTTTTCTGGAGGCTGGAAGTGTAAGTTAAATGTGCCTGTGGGACTGGATTCCCCTAGGCCTTACTCCCTGGCCTGCAGACAGCCTCTTTCTCACTTTGTCCTCACATGGCCTTTTCTCTGTGTGTAACTGCCACTGGTGTCTCTTTCTATTCTAATAATAATACCTGTCATATTGGAATAGGGCCCCGCCCTTATGTTTTCACTGAACATTACCTATTTTCAGACACTATATCCATGTATAGTTATCTTCCAATGTCCTAGGGATTAGAGGCTTAACACATGTATTTGGGGGGACACAATTCAGTGCAATCTACACAACCAGTAGATTTGGTTGGTCTTGGTAAATGGGAGTCCATGTGGTTTGGGTCCTTGCATATACTTTATCTCCACTTTTATGGCCACTTTGTTCCTGTGCCCATCATGCCAGCAGCACTGGGGTGGCTGCTGACAAAACCTGGCTACTATCAAGTGGCTGAGTCATTTTGTCTACTCAATTAGGTGTTAATGTAGGACACAAAGACCTTTGCACTCTATAGCCACTCTGCACGTCCATCAAAATGCTTCTATCCTAGACCTCATGGCTGCCAGACTTCCTATTTTTTCTTTCCAGACCAAGTCCGTACCCTCTCTCTTATCCAGTATATACCAGCCTCCTGATCCAGCACCCTCAGAATCCAGTACTGCAAGTTTCCCCTGGTTCTGTTCTTCCCTTGTTTGGGCCATTGTGTCCCTGGCTGGGTTGTGCAGTGACTTAATCCCATCGACAGGCCTGCTGTAGAGTAGAGGTGGTGAAGGCTGTTCCTGATGGGGCACCTGTTCTATAGTTTTCCTGCATTTAAATTGACAAATAATAATTGTCTGCATCTATGGAGTAAAACGTGATGTTTTGATCTGTGTATACATAGTAGAAAGATTAAATCAAGCTAATTAACATGTCCATTACTTCACCAACTTATCCATGTTTTTATGGTGAGAATGGTAAAAATCTATTCTTTTATCAGTTTTGAGATATACAATACATTAAACTGTAGTCACCATGCAGTGCAATAGATCACAAACACTTATTCTTCCCAGCTAATGAAACTTTGTACCCTTCAACATCTCCCTTTTCCTCATATCTTGCCTCCCTGTTCATTGCTGCCCACACCAGTGTCTGGTAGCCACCTTTCTACTTTGTTTCTATGAGATAACTTTAAAATTTTTAACATTTTGTTTCTTTTTATTGAAAAGTATTGATTATGTACATATGTGGGGTGCAGGGTTATATTTCAATACATGTATACCATGTGTGATGGTCAAATCAGTGTAATATAGTCAACATTGCAAAACTTAATCATTTCTTTGTGATGTGAACATCTGATCTCCTCTTTTCTAGGCACTTGAAAACATTCAGTAGATTATTATTAGTTATAGATGTCTACCTCAAATGTACACCAAATACTGATAGAAATTATTTTTCCTATGACCTCTAATTTTGTGTCCATTAACCAGATTCTCAGTATACCCTCTATCTTCTCCCATTTTCTGCCTCTAGTAAACTTACTTCTACTCTCTCCTTCTGTAAGTTCGACTTATTTATTTATTTATTTATTATTTTAGCTCCCACTTATGAGAAAGGACATGTGTTATTTTTCTTTCTGTGCCTGGCTCATTTCACTTAACATAATGTTGTCCAAGCTTATCCATGCTGCACAAATGGCAGAATTTCATTTTTTTTATGGCTTAGTAATATTCCATTGTGTATATATACCACATTTACCTTATCCAGTCATCTGACGATGGACATTTAGGTTGGTTCTGTATAGTGGCTATTGTGAATAGAGCTGTGATAGACATGGAAGTGCAGGTATCCCTTCAACATGATGATTTCCATTCCTTTGGGTATATACCCAGCTGTGAGATTGCTGGATTGTATGGCAGTTCTATCCGTAGTTGTTTTAGGAATTTCCATACTGTTTTCCATAATGGCTGTACTAAATTTAGTCCCACCAACAGTGTAAAAACGTTCCCCATTTTTTGAATCCTTGTCAGTATTTGTTATTGTCTGTCTTTTTGATAATAACTGGTGTAACTGGGGTGAGATGGTGTCTCCATGTGGTTTTGATTTGCATTTCTTTGATGATTGATGATGTTGAGCATTTTTTCATGTACCTGTTGGCCATTTGTATGTCTTCTTTTGAGAAATGTCTATTCAGCTCCTTTGCCCATTTTTTAATCAGATTTATTGTCTTTTTGCTATTGAGCTGTCTGAGTTCTTTATATATTGTGGATATTAATCCCTTGTTGAATGCATAGTTTGCAAATATTTTCTCCCATTCTGAAGGTTGTCTCTTAGCTCTGTTGATTGTTTCTGCTGCTGTGCTGAAGCTTTTTAGTTTGATATAATCCCATTTATTTATTTTTATTTTGTTGCCTGTGCTTTTGGGGTCATATTCATCAACTCTTCTCCCAGTCCTACATGCTGTAGTGTTCCTGCATGTTTTTTTCTAGAGGTTGCATTGTTCTAGGTCTTACATTTCATTCTTTAATCCATTTCAAATTGATTTTGGTATATGGTTAGAGTTGGGGTCTAGTTTCATTCTTCTACACATGGAAGTCCTGTTTTCCCAGCACCATTTATTGAAAAGGCTGTCCTTTCCTCAATGTATATTATAGTGGATTGAATTATGTCCCTCCAAAACTCCCTGAAGCTTGAATTGTGTCCCCCAAGTTTTATGTATTAGAAACTTAGCCACCACTGTGACTGTTAAGAGGATGGAAAATCCTATTATGGTAATTGAAAGATGGAGCCTTGAAGAGGTGATTGGATTGTAGGACCATGCAGTAGTGAATGGAATAAAGATGGTGGTCAGGGGCATGGTTCTGAGAGCTTTAAAAGAAGAGAGTCTGTCTCTCTCTGTCTCTGCTCTCTGCAATGTGAACCCCCTGGTTAACTGTTGTCACCACCAGATGAACTTCAGACTTCCCAGCCTCAGAAACTGTGAGCAATACATTTCATTTTTCTTTATAAATCACCCAGTTCCATGTATTCTGTTATATGCAACACAAACAGACTAATACATATATTCTTGGTACTCTTGTCAAAGATCAGTTGGCTTTAAAGACGTGGATTTGTTTCTGGGTTCTCTATTCTGTTCGCTTGGCCCATGTGTCTGTTTTTATGCCAGTACTATGTTATTTTGGTTAGTTTGCAGCATATTTTGAAGTCAGGTAGTATAATGCCTCCAGCTTTATTCTTTTTGCTCAGAATTGCTTTGGCCATTTGGGTCTTTTGTTGTTCCCTATCAATGTTAAGATTGTTTTGTCTTTTTCTGTGAAGAATGTAATCAGTATTTTGATAGAGACTGCATTGAATTTGTAGATTGCTTTGGATAGTATGGTCATTTTGATGATATTGATTCTTGCAATCCATGAGCATGGGATGTCTTTCTAATTTTTGTGTCTTCTTCAATGTATTTCATCAGTGCTTTTACTTTTTATTGTAAATATCTTTCATTTCCTTGGTTAAATTTATTCCTAGATATTTTATTTTATTTTTTGGTAGCTATTTTAAATGGGTTTGCTTTCTTGATTTCTCTTTCTGTTAATGTGTTGTTGATGTATAAAACACTACTGATTTTTGTATATAAACTTTGTATCCTGTAAGTTACTGAATTCATTTATCAGTTCTAAGAATTTTTTTTTGTGGAGTCTTTAGGTTTTTCTATTATAAGATCATGTCATCTGCAAGCAGGGACAATTGGATTTCCTTTTTTTCTAATTTGGATGCCCTTTGTTTCTTTCTCCTGCTTAATTGCTTTGGCTAGAACTTCCAGGAGTCTGTGCCCTCAAGAGAGGCATGTGGGCCTTCCACAACTTCCCTGCTGGAGTGCATGGGTCTGGTTGGGTCTGATGGAGGCAGGATGAGACTCAGCTCTACTGTGAGAGCTGCATGTATGCTTCACAGAAGAGAGAGAGCCGTCGGCAGTGGCAGAAGGCCTTGATCAATCAGCTCTCAGGCTCTGGAAAGTGTGCCCTTCTGTGCCCTCAGGAGACAGTCTCGGTTTCCTTGCAGACCCCCTGCTGGTTTGGGTGGGCTTGGGTGAGCTCATTCATGCTGCAGGCAATGCTCTGTGACCTGAGAATAATGTGCCAGGCCTTCATGGCCTTCCCACTGGAGTAAATCATCTGTGATACAATCACTGAAATCAAGGCATAGGACATTTCAGTTTACCAGAAGCCCCAGGGGATTTTGTGGGGTAGGAATCATGAAAAGTATATACTGGACAGCATTTCTGTTACAGGGCACACTCTGCTCCTGGCTGAGGCTCCCCAAAATTGATATCTAACTGACATGTCTGGCTGCTTGCCCCCAGACAAAAGCAAACCACTAAAAAGTCAAATGTTGGTGAAAATGGAAGTCACCTTCTGTTCAGGAATATCAGAGACCTGAGGAGAGATGTTGGGCTAACCCATCTTTCTGGTAAACCTGAAGAAGAATGGCCAGACTAAAGTCATCTCAAAGACTCAGGTTTACTGAGGGCTTTTTAGAAAAGGGAGATAAGGGAAAGGAATGTGGGAAAATGAAAAGCATAAGGGAGGGGCACCTGAGCTATGAGGGATCCATTTCCATGAGTCAGGTGCAAGGTCTAGCCAAGGCCTCCTTGGGTTTCTATTCCCATCTTTGCTGTTTTCTCAGGGTCTGGGTGGTACGTGCAAGTCTGCAGCTTTAGGCTGGCTGGAAAACAACTTTACATTCATGTAAATAATGTCATTTTGTCCTGTAACCAAAGCTCAAAATATCAAATAATCAAGTGAAAAGAGGGAATGCAGAGAAATATGTGCTAAAAAAACCAAAAAACAAAAAACCAAAACTGTGTCTTTTAAAAATCTTTTAGAGCCCATGTGGTTTTAGGTCCCAACATGGCTTCAGTCCTGCTCAGTCCAACAATTCCATCCCTGGGCACATGACTGGTTTGTGCAACAGCATGTAATCCCACCAGGGTGAACGGTATGGCAGGGGTCTTTGGATTGGTTTCCATGAACGAAAGCCTCTTTTCCTCAGCTTAACTGGTACATCTCCCAATGGATACTGATTAGGGAGAATGTATCCTTAAGTGTTGTTGGCAGCATTATGGCCACCAGGAGGAAAGGTATTCCTTGAGAATGAAACCTGCTCCACAAAATCAGAGATGAGAAGAAAAGGGAAACCTCGGTCTGAGCACATCGTCTGCATTCTGGATAAAGCCCAGACTGCAGATTCATTCATCTGCTCTCTCTGCTGAGACTGAGTGTATGGTCATCTTCATTATTTAAGCCAGTTCAGACTAAGCCCCAAGTCCTCCAATTCTCATATAGACCCTGCGAGGTTAATAACATTATCTTTATTGTACATAGAAAGTAATAGAACCAGGGAAGTTCAATGATGTACTCAAAGTCATGCAAGCCAGACCAGATGTTTCGATTCCAAGTTAAAAAGCTCTCTGTATGAAATCAACTGTAATGACATAGTTTTTCTTAAAGATTTCAGTGACTCTATATTTCTTCTTATAAGATAAAAGTTCTGGGGGGCAGAAGCATCCCCCCAGGCTTTCTACAAAGAAGGTACAATCTACTTGCCTTAACTTGTTTTGCACCATTGCACAAACTGTGCATTTTGTCCAATCAAGTCCTCCACCTCTAGGTCACCTGCCTCTGCTCACACCCTCACCTGCCCTCCCTTCCTTCACTATGGACAGCATTTATTCAGCCTCTGCTTTCATCTTCGGTTGGGAGAAGTCACGGTGAAATTGATTTTCTTATATGACGTGCTATTTATTCCCCATAGACCTCTGCAAGAATGGTGCTCCAAGTTTGTGCTCTTGAGCTTTCTCGCCTAAGGGGCCAAGTGCAAGCCTCTTTAGTTATCATTCAAAACTTTGGGAAATTCTGTACAAAGTGTTCCAAGTACTCCAGGGAGGGGTTCTCCTGGGCACATGCTTTTATGTCATATAATGTTAAAGAATCAGTGCACTGGATCACTAAGTCGTATTTATGAATAGGTGGCTTTTGACTAGAGCTGAAACTTCTGATAAAGTAGCATGCAAATTAAAGAGACAGAGTCAAAAGGTAAGAAAGTGCAGATTCTGCTTGTGTGTGTGTATGTAGGTGAATTTTGCATTTTCACTGATAGTTGGAGATGCTATTGATATGATATTTCAATGATTAGGAGTCACCAGGCACAGCTGAACCATTTGAATCAGTGGACTTTTTGGTTTGCTGCTAGTCGATTTCACTTTTATTTCATTTCGAAGAAAATTTTGGGCAAAACTTAGAGTTATAAGTACTTTTCATGCATTAATCATCAAATCTTGGATGTTTGTAACTGGGAAGGAACTTGGTCAATTTTTCAATTGGCAGCCTGAAGTCTAGGGAAGGGAGTGATCTGCTTAAGTGTTCATTACGTGTCAGTGAGTTATCCACGATACCATTAGGGTCTCCTATGTTACAGAGAAAATACAGAGCATTCCTTGTCACTTGTTCTTTACACTCATGACAGTTTTGTTTCATTACACGTTGTTCACCAGTCCTATAAAGGTTTTCATTTTTTTGATATGATAGTATATATTTGCTAATATTCAAAACTAATTAAATTTTATATATTTGAAACTGAGTTACATTGCTGTTTTTTTTTTTTGGTTTTTTGGGGGGGCATTGGAAAAGGGTTTTAAATATTTGGTTCTGCAGAGTTTGTTTTAATAATTTTAGGAGATATTTTGACATCCAAAATATAATTATTGTGGTTAATATAGGCATTTGATTTTAATGCATGACTGTGGCCAAATTCAGGACTAAATTAACTTGTCTTCTGTCTGCTAATGTCTTACAGATCTGCACTCAAGACAATATTACGAGTCTTCAGCTTGTTGTGTCTTTCTGTTCTCCTGGCTTCTTCAACTCCTGCAGTGGATTTCCTCTGGTTTTCAAAATATCACACAAGTTCAGCAGGTCTCCATTGTAGTAACATGGTTTCATCAAGTACTTTTAGCCCTGAGCAAGTCAGCCTTTCTTCTGATGCCTCCTGCTCTCACTTAATGGCCCTTCCACCCATGACATCTGTGACTCCCTCCCCTTTCAGAAGTAAACCTTCCCTCATTTAAATTGCTAAAGCACTCGTTTTTTACTCCTACTTCCCAATTGTGTTGCCTACTGGCTTTACTTTTCTTTTAGACACTCTTCCTTAAAGATAGAGCTTAAATTTTCCTAATTTTAGAAATTGATTTTTTCAAGAAATATTGGTTAAACATCTATTATGAGCCCGGGGCTGTTGTAGGCATTATGTAGTATATAGCAAAGAAGCCAACAAAATCTTTGTCCTTTGGGTTATGCTGTGAGGGAGTTCAATTTATATATATATATATATATATATATATATATATATATATATATATATATATATATATATATATATAAAATGTCAGTGTATATGTAATGTCAATTGGTAATAATGAAAAAAATAGAGCAACGTGTAAGATCTAGTTTTTAGAGAGTCCTGGGGTATTAGGTATGGGCAATATTTTATGTACCCTACTGGTTAAAGTGTTGGAAGCTATTTTATTTAGTGTAGCTCTCTGTTGAGCTCTGGACTCAAATGTGTTCCCGAGCATACAGAGCTTAGAAGATGCCAGGTGGTCAATCAGTGCTTGTTGAGTAATTAATAATTAAATAAACATCTTGATGAAGAAGAGAGTTAGGAGAGAGAAGAGACACAGGGTTGGACAGAGTGGAAACTTTTACAGTTTCACAACAACCCCCCAAATGGACCTTTTCTTAAGTCATCACGGTCCCAAGGATGGGCCTTGTATATTTGGCTCCAAAAATTTCACACCCAGATAAATGCCAGGTCCACTCTGGGCAGAAATCAATGAGCCTGAACCCTAAACACTTTATCTATAGGTCAC
This sequence comes from Cynocephalus volans, assembly GCF_027409185.1. NCBI lineage: Eukaryota > Metazoa > Chordata > Mammalia > Dermoptera > Cynocephalidae > Cynocephalus > Cynocephalus volans. The sequence goes on along the minus strand of NC_084463.1, from coordinate 108,582,036 downwards.
CTGAGATAAGGTGCATGTAAACTACAACACACTGTGTGTGTTTCTACAGAATGTTGTCATCTTTAAGTAAGTCACATATAGGCAAGTTGAATCTAATAAACTTAAAAAATAAATTTGCATGAAATTTTCTGTAACTTTGAAGTTTTCATTTGTTTTCAAAATTTGGGGAGTATTTTTTTCAATCTATTTACTTTTTAACACTATTTTTTCTGGTCTTAAATTTCATATTTACTTAAATTTGAGAAAACGGATAATAACTGTAACTATGTTATAGGAATGGAACCTAAGTTGTTACATATTTATATTTGCTTTAAGGCTATGTTCAATTTTTAAACTTCATAGTGTTGAAGATGCTGTAGAACTTTGATGTTAATTTTGTACTTTCCTGATGAGATTCCTGAGCAAGAATTTTTCACTGCTTCGTTTATAATTGAAAGATTCATTGATGCAAGTATTTGGCCATTCTCCAAAATTGCAAAAGTAAATTTCTTTGAGGATGGACTCCTCTTTTTATCTTCTGACAAGCATTTCTGGCTGTTACAGACTGGAACTGTCAGCTACTGGACTGTGACATAACACTTTATATACTATGTCCATCAAAACGAAATAGGGCTCCACTGAGGAAATGAAAAGGCAAAATCAAAGCTCTGTGGTTGAATTCATCCTCTTGGGATTCTCTAACTTCCCTCAACTCAAACAGCAACTCTTTGCAGTTTTCTTGGTGATTTATCTGGTGACCCTGGTGGGAAATGCCATCATTATAGTCATCATCTCCCTGGACCAGAGGCTCCACGTTCCCATGTACCTGTTCCTCCAGAACTTATCTGTGGTGGACCTGAGTTTCAGTGCAGTCATTATGCCTGAAATGCTGGTGGTTTTCTCTACTGAGAAAACCACAATATCTTTTGCAGGCTGTTTTGCACAGATGTATTTCATTCTTCTTTTTGGTGGGACTGAATGTTTTCTCCTGGGGGCAATGGCTTATGACCGATTTTCTGCAATCTGCTATCCTCTGAACTACCCAATGACTATGAACAAAAGGGTTTTTTTGAAATTAGTAATGTTCTCATGGATCTCAGGGATGATAGTGGCTACTGTACCAACATCATGGGTATTTAGTTTTCCGTTTTGTCGCCCCAATGAAATTGATCATATATCTTGTGAAACCCCAGCAGTGCTAGAGCTTGTATGTGCAGACACCTTCTTGTTTGAAATCTATGCCTTCACAGGCACCATTTTGATTATTTTGGTTCCTTTCTTGTTGATACTCTTGTCTTACCTTCGAATTATCTTTGCCATCCTGAAGATGTCATCAACCACTGGGAGACAAAAAGCCTTTTCCACATGTGTGTCCCATCTCACATCTGTCACCCTCTTCTATGGCACAGCCATTATGACCTATTTACAACCAAAATCTGGCTACTCACCAGAAACTAAGAAACTGACATCTCTGTCTTACTCGCTGCTTACACCTCTACTGAATCCACTTATCTACAGCTTGAGAAACAGTGAGATGAAAAGGGCTTTGATGAAATTATGGCGAAGAAAAGTGATTTTATACAAAGTATGATCTGTCGTGAAGCCATGTGATATTTGGTAACTGCCTGACAACTGTATTTACATGTAATAAATGGTGAAAACAGTTTGCATTTCTTGCTTTGAGCATGCTTAATTTGTTGAGTTCTGCACGTTTGATCATATATTAGGACGTTTTTATATGTTAATGTTTTCATTCTTTTTTCATAGCTGTATAATATTTCTTAGTATTGGATATAACGCAATTTCTCCAACAATTTGTTAGTAGTGGCACTACTTTTTTTTTTCTCAAAATGATAATACTAATAAAGTACCTATTTTATATATTCATAAATTCCACTACTTTAATTTGTACTCAACAATTTTCTTGAAGTGGGTTTAATAGGTCAAAACAAATGTTTGCTTGTACGTTTTCTGAGATATTACCAAATTACTTTTCTAAATGATTTCAAGTAGTACAGGCTGACCAGAAGACCTATTCTGCCTCACCAACTGCGTTGAACTCTAAGAAGTAAAGCCTACAAGTAAAGGGATGAGATTTTTAGTTTTGTAGTGAAAATCTGTTGTATTAACAAGTGGAAACAAGCAGCTATTTATTGAGAGGAGCCCCAATGGCTATATTCAGGGACCCAGAGGGATCATTATCCAAAACTGGATTTCATCTGGTTGTCTTAGAATATATTAATGCAGTGTTTTGTGTGGAGAATGTGTGATCACTTTTGAAAGTCATTTATGGTGATGCTGCCCTTTTTATTTATAAATAAATATTGGCTTTGGAAACAAGGTCAAATTTCTTTTATAGGGCAAAAAAATCCCTCATACTGGTCAAACAATGTATGATTGCTTTTTTTTTCTTATGGGACACAAATATGATTAATTGTGCCTATTTTCTATTATCCTTGAATCATAGCAATATCTGTGTGCATCTTTCCCAGAATGAATAACTTTACGCTTAACAACATTGAAATGTAACATTTTATTTTTGCTTTCTATTTTAATATTGCTACAAAACTAGGTAGGTTCCCACTCATTGAATCTATGTCAAAAGAGTTAACACCAACCTTCATTTCTGCTTCAAGGGAGGTAATAAAGTGGTCAGAACTTTCTTGTATGAAGCAATTATTCCTCTGATAAAAAAAGGTTTTTCTTGTTCATATCTACCCCTGCCAAAATTAGGGGTGGAGGTGCAAATCTGATTGGAGTTTCAAAAAAAAAAAAAAAGGTATTTCATTAGCAGAAGGCTGAAACCTTGTAGGTAATATCTGAATGTTGTACAATATTGTTTTCAGTTGGGCATCAAACAAAATTTGATTGGATCCCATATCTTCACATCCTGAAATTTTCTTGTGATGGCTCTTAGTACAACCGATTAAGGAAGGCTAATCTAAAACAAACAAATAAGCAAACAAATAAAGGATGTCAAATACAGACTTCCTTTTAAACATTGTATAGTTCATCTGTTCATTCATTGGTTAGATAAACCAATTTTTCTTAAGAAAAAAATTATTTTAAAAAATGTCTTAAGAGATCCAATTATGAATGAAACAGTCCCTGCCTTTGAAGGACTTACAGTGTATTGGATAGTGATTAGCCTTTGGAAGGTCACTAAATTTATACTTTTTCCTATTTCATTGTCTTTGTGATAAACAAAAGCCTGCACCGTCAATATGTTTATGGAATTACAGTAAGAAATCAGGTCACATTAATTCCAAATGGGTTTGTGTATATCAAAGACATGCTGGGAATTCATACAGTTGTTATGCTATTTGAGGAGATAGAAATGATTAATATTAAACTTGGCTGTGGTTTTACAATTTTGTCATTCAGATGAACAGAAGTTGCTACTATGCTTCACACATAACCTAATCATACCATTTTCTTCTGCTATTCTTTTTGGTGGTTTTTAGCTACAGTCTCTGTGGCAGGTACTACAGTTGCCTAGTTTATGCCCATTCTCCGTTTCTTTAGTAACAAAACCCCAATTTTCTTAAGGGCAGCAATTGCATCACTTGGATGGGACTTCTGTGAAAACTCTTTAAAAGAGGATGACTAAGGTAACAGGGACAATTTGCTCTTTGTCCTTCCCCTTCCCTTCATCTGAAAGCAGCCATGGTGCTAGATGTGGATCAGCCAACTTTCGTAAAAGTTACCAGCATGACCAGGATGTTGCTTATAGCAATACCCAATCCATACTGATATTGTTATCAAAAAATGTTAATTTGTGAAAACTTACATGGAGTGAATAATTTGGCATTTTTATCCACAATGTGCTTAAGTTTAAGGTTAGAAAATTTTAAATTATGTTTTTCTGTCTGAAATAGAAACTATGGAACTCTAATAGTGGCGGTCAGGAATGAAGTTTGACAAACAAAGAACATTCTAGAAATGAAATAGAGTTATGGTTTTCTTCATGAAAATCCAGGCCAGTAGCAACCAGTACTGTAGACAGATATAAAGGTATTAGAATCCCCCTCAGCAAAGATGCTTGGGGTAGAGGTGGCTGATATTCTAAGGAAACTTGAAATGAAGAGCAAATCACATATACAGCTTCATTTCCAATGTAAAAGTGAGTACTTTTTTCCATAAGAAAGTAATATGTACTTCTCAAAGAAAATATGCAGAGAAAAGCTGTTCTCTAAAATTCTACCATGAAACACTACCCGATTTACATTTTGTTCAATTCCTTTCCAAGCATTTTTTTCCATGGAGATATCTGTTGCTGTTATCATAGGATTATTCAAATGTGTATTTTATTTGTTTCTTTTAAGTTAATAAGTTACACATTATGTTATAACAAAATTTTCACAAATATAAGTTTGCATCAGAACATGAAAAATTATTTCTTTACCCATTCCCTGTTTTTGGATGCTTAAGGTGTTTTGAATTTTGTCAATACATAAAGAGTATTTGCTACTACATGCAAGATATTTTCCGAGACTCATACCTGGGCAGAAAGACTGCTTGAGACCAATAATTACATTCTGAAACTCTGGTTACTCCAGGTCCTAACTAGGCTCTCAGAAAACTGAGAAGATCAATATCTCCTGGTAAACTTTTAATGCATTTCAAACATACCAGTTCATCTTGTAACTGGCATCCAAAGACGGCTGCTCTCCATCCAGAAATAAAAGACTTGCCAGTCCCAAATGTTGGTGTGAGGTAGGAAGCTTTATTATCAGACATCTGAGGAGACAAAGTAAAACTGTCTCAAAGCCTCAGGAGCCTCAGCAAGGGTTTTAAAGGGAAAAGTGTGAGAAACAAAAAGGGGAGGTCATTCATCTTCAGGAGGCTGTTGTACAATCTTGCAGACTCTGGGCTTTTGTTATGTTATGGTCAGTTCTGTAATTCTTCAGCTCATTCTTGGGATGTGGGCATTATCTGGCTCTCACAAACTGGATGTGGTTGTCTTGTTCCTGGGCAGCTGTGACTCTAAAGGAAGAGTGGTTAGTTCACCTTGTTCCTGATTAGCTCTTATTATCTCGCTCTTCATGAGCACTACGTCCTACAGCATTCTCCCAAGAGGTATGTTGTGAGCCAAGGTTACAAAAAGAAATTTTTATGGCTAGCATTCTGCTTAAAGCTGTATTCTACAAAATAGCTCCTCTAAGGCTAATTGTCTGTGACTATTTGCTGTGGTGGGCTCTTACAATCTTAGCACATTAACTGGGAAGATATGTGCTTCTCAAACTTTAGGACGCAGAAGCATCACCTGGACAGCTTGTTAAAATGCAGACCCATGGGCCCCACCCCAGAGATTCTGTTTCAGTGGGTCTGGGGCTGGGCCAAAGAATTTGCATTTCTAACAGTTGCCTGGCCTAGGATCACACTCAGAGTATCCCTGCCGTATTGTATATTTTAAATATTTATGACACAAAGTAAAGGAATTAATAAATGCAAAGTGCTTGGAGCTGTGGCTGGAGTATGACAATTGCTTTCACAAATGTTGAGTTTCAACATTTGCTATTGTTGTAGCTCTTCATCCATGTCAGAAGAAAGAATCTCTATGAAATTCCTCTAATAGGTAAGGCTTTAAGCAAAGGTTTACTTGTTTTCCCTGATTATCATTCCCAGGTTTGTGAAAATAATCAAAAATTTCAGGGTGGGACTGTTACTAATTTTTCTTATCATACTTTTATTTTAATAGCCTTTCACTTACTATTGCATCATATGTTGTTATTCATGACTAAAATTATTTTTAAACCTAACTACAAGGTTTTCTGATTTAGTGGGTCACCATTCTTAGATCCTATATGTTCCCTTCTCTTGAGATCTGTTTTTTTCAGATAAAGTTTTATTTAGCTTCAGTCTTTCCAAGAGTAATTCTTTTCAAAGAATTACATTAAGTAGTTGGTATATATTCTGCATCCTTGCAGGTCTAAAGAAGTTTTTCCTTTGCCTTTGTTAAATAAAGTTATAGAAGGGCATTGATTTGGACTGAACTCCTGCACTAGGTCCCAACAGAACAAACTAAAACGGAGTCACTCATGCAAGCTCCACTACACCAGGCTGACACTAAGTGGTTTATCTGTCCTTCCAAGAAATCAGGAGTGAGAGCTATAATAGCCAAATACCCAAACAGGCCAGTTTTAGTCAGCATGAAAAGGAAGTCCTCTCTGCTTTAACCTTTACAAGGAAAATAACTTTGGAATGACCAATGTGCTTTTTGTTCCTTGTTTTTCTTTCTTCGACATCTTGTCTGTGAATACTCACTGCCCACACTGCAAAGTGGAGCTCTCTGAACCTGCTCAGGTTCTGAAGCTTGTCTGATTCACAAATTTTCTTTGCTCAGATAAACTCTGCTGAATTTATTTATCTAATGTTTTTCTTTTATCACCTCTCTGTATGCCCTGGTTTGGTTTGTATATAATTCTAGGGTTTCAGTGCTTTAAGAAACCTAATCATCATTTCGCTATTTTCTAGCTTCCAGTATAGCAGAAAAGATATTTAGTTCCATTTTTGTTCTCTTTCCTTTTTGGATATCCCGCCCACCCCCCTTCTGCTTTCTTGATCTTGATCTGATACTTCTGTACAAGTTTCACTTGGATTCTGCCCCCTGCCCCTTTCTGTCTTTTCTTCCTCTCCCTTCTTTCTTTCACTCTTACTCCCCACTCCCTTCATCTGTTTATGAAAACTTTTGTAGTGAGTCAATTCACCCTGAAGATCTCAACTGAGAGGAATTTATTTTTTCCTGTTCTGTCTGTTCTGTCATTCCTGCTTGAACTCCTGTGAGTATAAGACCTATCTGATTGATCCTCTCTGTCTCTTATCTTTTTCATTATAACTTTTATTTCTTAACAATTTTATTTGAATTCCAAATTAATTCTTTCTGTAAATCTGCAACTCCTTATTTAGTATTCTGTTTTATCTCTTTTGTTACTCCATTTCTCCAGTTATTTTTAAAAATCATTTTGATATCCCCTTTATTGTTTTAGGATTGATCCCCCTTTTTTATGAATATATGGATTTTTAAAATCAATTCTCTCTATTCACAGTGATAATATATATTTTCAAGATTTCTTCTGCTTCCTGCATCTAATCTGTTTCAGCCAAGAAGCATTTGCTTCGGTCCCTTATGTTGATATTATTTTTGGAGTTGCTGATTCTCTTCATATATCTAATGTTTTAATGTCTTTTCCTTCACAGCAATATTTTTGACCTAGATCCTTCATATTATTTCTTTAAAAAGGCAATATAAAAATGATTGCTTCAATGGGAAAGGGACATTTTTATAGGCATAAATTTATAATTTCTAAAGCTAAATATCACAATACAAATCTAGCATTTGATTACCCCTAGAATTTCTTTTTCCTTCACCACCAGCACCATCATTTCTAATTTCTTTTTTACACATTCTTATAGTTATGGCTTTTAATATGCAGCAAGCACATATCCAGTGTAGGAAAGAAGATGTGTTAACCAGTAGCCTTTCCCACGATCTCTCTACAAAACCAATCATGGCCCCTGTAATGCAGACCATGTTCACTAATTGATTTTCTTATATCCGGGGTATGTTATTAAAAATTCACACTATAGGAGAAATGCCCATATTATAGATTAAATTCCAGGGCAATAATTATCCATCTTTTATGGGTCACAGATTTCTTTGAGAATCTGAAAACTGCTATTGATGCACGCTTGAGGAAAAGGCACATATGAGCTCTATATTTTGGCATATCAGTTCGGTGGTTCCCTGATCCCCTGAAGTTTATCTTTTAAGAACTACTAATTAAGAACTACTAATCCAGTTGACTGATATCTGTCAGTTGGGTGAGTTCTCTCAGCAATTATACTTCTTGTTGGTAAAGTTCCCCTTTTCTTTTATTGCCATAAACCAAGGGTGTGTATGTATTTTGGGAGGGAGCATGGGGAACTTGCTGACAGAATGATTAGGGAACAGGGTTCCCTCCCAGGTCCCCCCACCCTCTGTAGTGATGGGTGAAGTCTAACCATGGGGTGTTTCTGTCGAGTACATCCTGGCCAATGGATGCTAGTGCAGCAAGAGCCCCGCTGCCCCTACCCTTAGCAGGGCTGCATGGGCTTGCGGGTGACAGTCAAGGCTCTCTTTTAGTTGTGGTCTGCATTATGGGCTGAACTGTGTCCCCTGAAATTTATGTGTTGAAATCCTAACCCTCAGAATGTGAGTGTATCTAGACATGGGGCCTTTTGAAGCAGTAATTAAGTTAAACGAGGTCTGGCCTTCCCCCCAAAACTCTGGCATCCATATAAGAAGAGATTAGGTCGCAGACTGAGAGACGACCATGTGAAGATGCAGTGAGAGGAAGGCCATTTGCAGGCCAACGAGAATGGCCTCAGAAGAAACCAGGCCAACTGACACCTTGATCTTGGTCTTTCAGCCTCCAGAACTATGAGAAACAAACTTCTGTTTAAGCCACCCAGTCTGTGGCATTGCGTTATGACAGCCCAAGCAAACTAACACTGTGTGTGATGTGTGAAGCCTGGGGTCAGACGCTGCAGCCAGCTTCTTCATGAAAGGAGCCTTTTGGTTTTCTGAAGCCCGTCAATTTGCTCCTTTCCAACAGGTCATAGGCCTGTTGTTTTCCTTGCACAGGTACCTAGGATCTTGGAGATGCCTGTGACTGAGCAGACCCGGTGGGATATGAGATGTACTCACTATAGAGGCTGAGGATCTAAGGAGGCATTGCTGCTATCCTAGTTTCTTTTTCTCTATGTTTTTTGTGGCGGCCCAATTTTTGTCTTGTCCTATTATGTGTGTTAGCCACCTGCTGCTGAGACACGGCTCTTTTTACTTAGTCCGCCAGTCAGGTGGAGGCTGTGCCAAGCTTGCTGACTTTCAAGGGCACTGCTGGGGAAATCTCATCTCTGACTTATAAGGATGGCCCTTCCTTTTCCTTAGAGATCTGAACAGGACCAGTTTTTCAGTGTGTGAGATGTTGAGATTACTTGGCACTGTTTCGTAAGGTAGTGTAAGGCTCCACCCAAAGCTTTTTCATGAGTATGTGTCTAGTTTCAGAGGAAGGAAAGAAAACCAACCACCCCAAGCTGCCATTTGGGAGATTACAGGAGCCAGCAGAAAAGAGTAGGTTGTGTGAGGCTCCTGTCTTTATGGTCTCCATATGCAAATGAGAGTCTCAAGGAATGCCCCACTGCTGTGCTCTGTCAGTGAATGAATGGTGTTCTGGAAGATGTTCAGTGCCTTTGCTGCATATACACTAAAACAACTAAGAACAGGATCAAATGGAGTTCTTATGACAGGCAGCATGACATGTCTGATCAACAAATGTCAGCCAAGCCTAACTGAGTTCCCCTGCAGCAGTGAATCAGAACAGCTGTGAGGTACCAGAGATGGCAACAGTCTGGTTCCCTGAAGCCCTGAATGAGCTACAATACCAGAGGCAGTCCTGCGGTGTCAGAGTCCTGTTTCTTAATTCCCTGTCATGAATTAGGACTGTTCAGTTTCTTAGCAAAATCTGAAGTACACTAATATCTCGTGGTATCTACAGTTATTATTAAATGGGGTTGTTAGGGGTTGGATTGTGTTCCTCCAAAATTCCTGTGTTAAAGTCCTAGCCACCAGTACCTAAGAATGTGACCTTCGTTGGAGACAGGGTCTTTACAGAGGCAATCATGCTGAAGTGATGTCATGAGCGTGAGCCCTCATTCCGTATGACTGGTGTACTTATTAAAAGGTCAAGTTTGGACACAGAAATATGCATAGATTAAAGGTGTTGTGAAGAGAGTTTTGAGATGTTCATCTACAAGCCAAGCAGGGAGGCCTGGAAGAGATCTTTTCCTCAGAGCCCTCATAAGGAACCAACACTGCTGACACATTGATTTTGGCCTTCCAGTCTCCAGAACTGTGGGACAAAAAATTTCTGTTGTTTGGCACACTTATTAGCTCAGTTGGTTAGAACCTGGTGTTATCACAACAAGGACAAGGGTTTGGAACTCTTTCCTAGCCAACCGCCTGCTGTTTAAGCCACGCAGTGTGCGGGACCTTGTTAGAGCAGCCCTAGGAAACCAATACATGAGTAGTTTGGAGGGATATTTGTTAAATCTATTTTCCATTGATATATAATATTCATTCATTGGAGAAAATTTGCAGAAGTCTTTTGACTTGAAGTCAACCAAACAATTAATATTTTGGTATCTAAAAATATATATTTAAAAAGTACAATATGAATTGGACTGTGGTAATTGATTGTGCCTGCAGGAACGGTTCTAAAAAAGAAATTTTTTCTACACAACTATAGGATTATTATGATAGTGAGGGATAAAAACTAGCAATTTATTAATTTGCCTTTAGGCATCGTATCGATTCCAACATGAACATCAAAACATCACACTTAAATTTTCGAGAGGTCACTGCTTAGGATTTTTTTTTTTTTTTTGTCTTTTTCGTGACTGGCACTCAGCCAGTGAGTGCACTGCCCAGTCCTATATAGGATCCGAACCCGTGGCGGGAGCGTCGCCACGCTCCCAGCGCCACACTCTCCCGAGTGCGCCACGGGCTCGGCCCCACTGCTTAGGATTTTAAGCATGTGTGGTTTGTAGAAGCACCATTTCCCCTGAGGAGTCTTGCTATGGGCTGGAAGCTGGCTCAGTTCAATCTCTTATAGTCCTGTTGGAGAGCCTTTACTCTTTTTTTCTTAACTTAACATCATTATTTTTTAGTTCATTATTTAAGTGGCTGACAAGAGTGGTTATTCTCAAGAGAAATAAATGAATGGAATATTTTTAGAAGTAATTGCACAACTGAGAATGTGGTTTGGTTGCCTTCACCTATATGTGACAAAATGTCTTGGTGCCATTGATTTCAATCACAGTTTCCCTTAAAAGCCTGAGAATTTTGTGTCATTTTACTCTGATATTCAGTGTTAAAATGACCAAGAAAGGCTTATTATTGCTCATTTAATTGTGCAGTACATATTTCTTGGATATGACCCTAACATTCAAACAAAATTAGACACAGTTTATTTCTGGGGATTTATCCTCTCCAACTCTTAGCTGAAAGCCTTGGGTGCTCATGATTTACACTTGCTGGCCACTGTGGTTGGCTCAAGGGTGGAGCACGCTACAGCCAGAAGCAATGAAATGCAATATCCCTTTCCTGGAAATTCTAGAAAAGAGAGTCTTGTTCTTCCCTGATAGACATAATTGTGAGAATATCTAAGGCCTAATGTTGCAGGAGCCATTTTGCAATCACAAGGGCAAAATATATAGGAAGGAACAGCACACTGTGAGTCAGCGCTGATAATTGTAAGTAAGCTGAGAGACAATATACAATGTTCAGAGCGTATATGGCAATAGAACTCTGGCCCACAGCCTCTGCACCAATCAGCCCAGGATGGTCAGGACTTGGTCCACGACTGCCAATTTTCCTAGTTTTTATTCCCCCATATTAGTTCCCTTCCAGCTCAAGACCCACAGAAATAGCCAGATATGCTCCCCTAACCAGTCACATAAGATGTCCACTTCCAGTCAGCCACCTACAGCTTTCCCATGCCATCGACCTCCAAAGAGAACATACTTGAACCTTTCCTTTTGTTCGTTATAAAGTTTTCCCACTTCCTGTCTGCCTTTGAGCTAAATGCAAGTGAAGGTTCCTGACTCCTTTGTATAGCAAACTGAAGAAATAGCCTATGTTTGATTTTATTTGGATAGTATTGTTTATTTTCACAAAACACCAAGCTCTGGTTCAAACCTTCACATCATGCTGCACTTGGAACCATTACCAACCTTGAACCTTTCATTTACATAATTTTTATAATGTTTGTATAAGTCAATGAGGATGAGTTTTCTGCCCCTTGCAATGGAAAAAATCCTAACAGATACGGTAGATGATATGGTTTTATTTGTTGTGAATTAAAAATAAAGTGCTTGCACAATTGTAGGGTACTTTTTCTTTACTTTTGTTATTCACTGCACCCCCCACCCCGAGGATATGTATAGATTATGATTTCACTGATTTTGTCTGGAATGTGAGCTCTTTCAATGTGAAAATTCAGATTTTTTTTTTTCTATTACATGAAAAGTTTCTTTAGATATACCTGCCATTATTGTTTCTGGGTCTGGCTGGTTAGTTCGGTTGCTAGAGCATGGTATTGATAATTCCAAGGTCAAGAGTTTTGATCCAATTACTCGCCACCCCCCCATATATATATATATATATATATGTGTGCATCTATTGTTTCTTTTCCTATTATTCTGATTTACAATGCCTACAATTCTGAAAATGTATCTTCATTTGTGCTCTACAATGATGACATAGCTCCTTGTCTCACCAATGTCCCTTCTTTGGGAGGAGTTTCAATACAAACATGAGTGTGTTTTGCTATCTATTCACTCCCTACGTTGCCTTTAGTGCCCCTTATAGTTGATTGATCCAGAAGTAGACATTTTCAATAATCACATTCATGGCAGTATCTTGGGTAGAAAATTCACAAAGTTTTACCACTAAAGTTTCTTCTCTATATTTCCCTATTTATTATTAGTTCATCGGGCTTACCAGATAAGCTTATGATCAAGCAGGACATGCTTGTCCTGTGAAGGGAAGATATCAAAAGAGAATAAGGGTAACCCTGCCCTCACTGTGCAGAAGTCATGCTCCTGGTATCTTTTGTTGCACTCTTACATTTTCTCTGGGCCTAAAGCTTCTGGAATAGGTCAGAATTAATTAAGTTAAAACACTATTCCACTGAGCTAAATATTTACATCTATTTCCCGACTCAAATTACATACAACCATGCTATCCAAGCTAGTTCTCAGAAAGCTTGTGCAATAAGGACAACAGCACAACATAGCCCAAATGATACAGTGCAGAAACAGAAAAATGTCTTCAAGTTAAATAACATGAATGCTTTGACTAAGAGGGCCTTCAACATCCCGCTCAAGTCAAGTAAGCTTTAGACAGGTTTCTTCCTGGCTGTAGGTTTCTGGTCTCCCTTTTCTTAAAGCACTGACTTCAGAAATCTTGTACTTGTAAATTCTTTCTCTGCCTCTTTGGAAATGTGCATAAATCTCCTTAGAAGCCTCTCACCAATTTTGCAACTTCAGAAATATCTTTCCTAATGACCTTGGAAACATCCTTTTGAAATGTGAATATCAAAGGAGATAGCTCCCTATTTTCCAGTGTCCATGGGAGTGATGTTGGAGGAGCGAGGTCTGGGAGGCCCGATAGCAGGCCTCAACCCACCCTGACCTCTTGCCAGGTTCTTGACTCTCCCACAGGAAAGAGTTCATGAACAGAGTCGCAGGAGAAGATGAAAACAGGTTTAATGTAACAGATAAGAAATACAGACTTCACAGAGAAGGTGCTCCCTAGCTCCAGAGACTGAGCATGGCCCACACCAAGCTTAATACAAAGTTTAGTACAGAGTGCAGGCTGGCTCGAGAGAGTGAGCAGCCACCTGCTAAAAGTAAGTTTAACACAAAAGTTAAGCATTCACACCTCAGCTGGGGAAGTGCAGGTTGACCCCAGGAAAGAGAGCATTAACCCCACCTTCTGCTGGGATTCAGCTTTTGTACTTTTGGTATTGAATGCATATTTATGTTACCTAATGAATATTCAATTAGGGGGTGGTGGTTCCCTGTTATGTAACATAACCTTGCACTTGCTCAGTTGGTTTCTCTCTCTTTTTAAACTTGATTATGCATATTAATGGATGCAAAGCTGACTGTCACCACTGTGCCCAAGATGTGATGATCAGATTAATGCTATCGGCATGCCCCTTACCACAAATTGCAATTATTCTGTGTGCCCTCCACCCAATTACTCCCCCACTTTCCTCTCCCTTCCCCCCTCCAATCCCAGCAAACCTAGGTTATGGGCCCTCCTCTGCAAGTCCAACGCACTACTGTGGTCTTTCTTTCCTTCCTTCTTTCTCTCTAAGTTTTCACTTAGGAGTGAGGATATGTAGTATTTTTTCCCTCTGTGCCTGGCTTATTTCACTTTACATAATTTTCTCCAAGCTCATCCATGTTGCTGTGAATGGTAGAAATCCATTCTTTTTTATGGCTGAGTAGTATTTCATGGTGTATATATACTACATTTTCCTTATCCAGTCATCCATCGATGGACATTTAGATTGATTCCATATATTCGCTATTGTAAATAGAGCTACAATGAACATGGGAGTGCAGGTATCCCTTCCTCATGATGATTTCCATTCCTTTGGGTATATACCCAGAAGTGGGATTGCTGGATCATATGGTAGATCTATCTGTACTTATTTAAGAAACCTCCATTGTGTTTTCCATAGTGGTTGTACTAGTTTGTGGTCCCACCAACAGTGTAGGAGTGTTCCCCTCTTTCAGCATCCTCATCAGTATTTGTTATTCTCAGTCTTTTTTATCATAACCAGTCTAACTGGGGTGAGATGATATCTCAGTGTGGTTTTAATTTGCATTTCTCTGATGATTAGTGATGTTGAGCATTTTTTTAAGTGCTAGTTAGATATTTGAATGTCTTCCTTCAAAAAACGTCTATTTGGTTTTGGTTTTTTACTATGTAGGTGCTGGAGTTCCCTGTATATTCTGGATATTAACCCCTTTTGGATGTATAGTTTGCAAATATTTTCTCCCATTCTGTAGGTTGTCAGTTCACTCTGCTGATTTTTACCTTTCCTGGGCAGAAGCTTGTTTAGTTTGATAAAATCCCATTTATTTTATTCTTTTGTTGCTTGTGCTTTGGGGCTCTTATTTATAAAGTCTTGGCCCATTCCTACTTTCTGAAGTGTTTCACCTATATTTTCCATTAGTAGTCTTATAGTTTTGGTCTTATGCTCAGTATTTAACACATTTTCAGTTGATTTTGGTATACGGCAAGAGGTGCAGGTCTAGTTTTATTATTCTGCCTATAAATATCCAACTTTCCCAGCACCATTTATTGAAGAGGTATTCTTTTCTCCAATGAATGTTCCTGGTGTGTTTGTTGAAGATTAGTTGGCTGTAAATATGTGGGTTAATTTCTGGGTCCTCTATTCTGTTCCATTGGTTGAAGTGTCTGTTATTACGCCAGTACCATGCTGTTTGGGTTACTATAGCTTTGTAGTATAATTTGAACTTAGGTATTGTTATGCCTCTGGCTTTATTTATTTATTTATTTATTTATTTGCTTGCTCAGGATTGCTTTGGCTATGTGGGATCTTTTGTTATTCCATGTGAATGTTAAGATTGTTTTTTCTGTTTCTGTGAAGAATGCCATTGGTATTTTGATGGGGATTACATTGAATCTGTAGATCACTTTGGGTAGTATGGACATTTTCACAATGCTGATTCTTCCAATCCAAGAGCATAGAATGTCTTTCCATCTTTTTGTGTCTTCTTTAATTTCTTTCAGTAGTGATTTGTAGATCTCATTGTAGAGATCTTTCACCTTGGTTAAACTGAATCTGAGGTACTTTATTTTTCTGGTGACTATTGTAAATGTGCTTACTTTCTTGATTTTAATTTCTGCTAGTTTATTATTGGAGAATACAAACACAGCTGATTTGGGGGCATTGATTTTGTGTCCTGCAACATTACCAAAATTATTAATCAGCTTTAAGAGTTCTTTTATTTAAAATTTTAAATTTATTATTAGCATATTCATTCTTACAAATCATGATATTTCTTTATGCCCTTTGCCTAACCTATCACTTCCCAAACCCCCTCCCTCCCTCCCCACCATCTCTAGTATCCTTAAGTTTGTTGTCTCCTTCTGAAAGTTCAATGTATTGTTGCAGTCTTTTCTTTCTTTCTTTCTTTCTTTCTTTCATTCCTTTCTTCTTCCCTCCTCTTTTCTCTCCCTCCCTTCCTTCCTAGCAGCCAGTTATGAGTGAGAACATGCAGGATATCTGTTTCTTTGCCTGGCTTATTTCACTTGTAATTTTTCTCCAGACTCATCCATGTTGCTGCAAATGGCAGAATTTTATTCCTTTTTATGGCTGAGTAGTATTCCATTGTGCATATATGCCACATTTTCCCTATCCAGTTGTCTGTCAATGGACACTTAGGTTGGTTCCATATTTTGGCTATTGCAAATAGAGCTGCAATGAGCATGGGAAATGCAGGTATCCCTTCAACATGATGATTTCCATTCCTTTGGCTATATACCCAGTAGTGGGATTGCTGGATCATATGGTAGCTCTATCTGTAGTTGTTTAAGAAGCCTCCATACTGTTTTCCATAATGGCTGTGCTTGTTTACAGTTATACCAACATTGTAGAAGAGTTCCCCCTTCCCCTCATCATCACCAGTATTTGCTATTCTTGGTCTTTTTAATAATGGCCAGTCTAACTGGGGTGAGATGATATCTCAATGTGTTTTTGATTTGCATTTCTCTGATGACTAGTGATACTGAGCATTTTTTCATGTACCTGTTAGCCATTTGCATGTCTTCCATTGAAAAATGTCTATTCATCCCCTTTGCCCATTTTTTGATTGGATTATTTATTTTTTACTGTATAGCTGTTTTTTTTGATAGAGTCTTTAGCTTTTTCTCTATATAGGGTGTAGTCCTCTGGAAATAGGGACGGTTTGACTTTGTCTTTTCCAATCTGGATGCCCTTTATTCCTTTCTCTTGCCTGATTGCTCAGGCTAGTACTTCCAGTACTATGATAAATAGGAGTGGTGAGAGAGGGCATCCTTGTCTTGTTCCTGATGATACTGGTGGTGGCATTGTTGTAGATGGCTTTTACTGTGTTGAGATTATTTCCATTTATCATGAAGGGATGTTGAATTTTGTCAGATGCTTTTTCTGTATCTGTTGAGATAATTATGTGGTTTTTCTCCTTGAATTTTTGATGTGATGTATCACATTTATTGACTTACATATGTTGAACCTTCCTTGCATCCCTCGGATGAATCTCACCTGATTGTGGTTTATAATTTTTTTGATGTGTTGCTGTATTCTATCTTTGTCTGGTTTTGTTATCAAGATGATGCTAGCCTCTTATACTGAGTTTGGTAGTGTGACCTCCTTTTCAATTTCTTCGAAAAGTCTGAAGAGAATTGGTATTATTTCCTCTTTAAAGGTTGGTAGAACTCAGCAGGAAAGCCATCCAGTCCTGGATGTTTCTTTGTTGGGAGACTGCTGACTACTGCTTCAGTCTCATTGTTTGTTATTGGTCTTTTCAGGTTTTCTGTGTCTTCTTGGTTCAGTCTTGGTAATTTAGATGTGTTCAGAAACATTCATTTCATCCAGGTTTTCAAATTTGTTGGTGTATAGTTGTTTGTAATAGTCTCTAACGATTGTTTGTATTTCTGTGGTATCAGTTGTAATGTCTCTTTTTTTTATTTCTGATTTTCCTTAATTTGGGTATTTTCTTTCATTTTGTTAATCTAGCCAATGTTTTGTCTATTTTGTTTACCTTCCCCCAAAACCAACTTTTTCTATCATTGATCTTTTGTATCATTTTTTGGGTCTCTATATCATTTAGTTTTGCTCTGATCTTAATTATTTCTTTCCATCTACTAACTTTGGGATTGGATTTTTTTGAGCATGTTCATTGCTCAAATCCTATCACATGCACTGAACATATTCAAGAACATTCTGTGCTCTTTAGCACCTCTAGTGGAAGGTCATTTAAGGGATAAACTCCACTTACTGAGCATGCTCAGCTACCAGGTTATAGAACCCTTCTTTACTGAGCATGCCCAGCCACTGAATTTGCATAAGCCATCTCCATGTGGTCTCAATTTCTCTGTGTTGGTGCTGAAAACAGGCCAAACTCACAACAGTAACTCTCTTCTAGGGGAAGGCCTAGAGGAGGGGCCTAAGACCTTGGAGAGTGGCTTGAAGCCTAAAGGTGTGTCCTGTAACCTGAGCCCATGGAAACCAAGCACCTCCTATCTCAGGAGTGTAGGAGCTTGTTGGAAAAATACAGGAAAATGGTCAGGGCCCCTCAAATGTTCAGAATCTTGCTGAACATTTGTTGTAAATATGCACGTGCACCCAGGTGTTCCTTCGTTATTGTCTGATGTAATTGTGCATGTGCACACAGGTGTCCTGGGTTATGGACTTAAGTATGAAGAATGAGTGGCTTTGATCCATGGGGCCTTCCACCCCCAGGATTCCCCTGGGTGGTCATGGGGAGGCCTCTACTGTTGCTGCAAGCTGTTTCTGCCAGGGCCTCCAGGACCCTCTGAGAGGCCTCCACCACCACCAGACCTAGAAGCTGCTGGACCTGTAAGCTGCCGCTGCCGCTGTTGCTGAGGACTAAGCTCGTATCATCTTCCAAAAGTTCCTGGTATCTTTCTCAATTACCTAGCATGTACCTGCATGTGAAGGGTCTGGGAACCCAGCCTGGCATGTGAGGTTTCTGGGGACCCAGCCTGGTGTGTGAGAGGTCCGGTGACCCAGTCTGTACAATGGGTTTGTAGGAGCTGAGCCCTAGCTCTGACAATATAAATGGAAACTTAGTATAACTAAAATAATGAAACATTTTGGCTTTAGTTATGATTTACCTTACTTTACAATTGGCGTGGTCGCCTAGTGTGACAATTGGCTATGTCAGCAGGATTCCAACATTAGCCTTAGCTTTGCAGAGCCTAACTTCAGTGGGCATCTTGCTCCAAGTTATAAAACTACCTCCTGTCATGAAGATACCAGAAAGTTTACTTTAGGAAGGGCAATTAGCTAACACAACTGCTAATGATACTCTCCACTTCAGCTTTTAAGATCTTACTAGCCGCTTGTTTCAGCTCAGTTTAGTTCAATCTCTCTCTCCTATTTGCAGCAATCTTGAATAAAGTTTCTTTCACCTGTTTAACTTTGTCCAGTGCAACTTTTACTCTGGCAGCTCTTTTAATATTAATTTAATGTAGAGTGAGAACAGAAGGAACCAAAACTACCACACCCCGATGCAGCTTACTGTCTACATGAATATGACTTTGCCATTCCATTGTTTTCATATGCATAACTTTACTATTCTGGGGAATCTCCTGCCCAGGCTCCAGGCAAATAACTCCAGGCAAATTATGAAGTCCTTAATAGGGAGCATCAACAGACAATTTATACCCAAAAACTCTTCCAACACCGTCTTTCACAACTGAGACATATCAGAGAGAGTGTTTGAGTAGTCTGGAAGCTGCCAGTCACTCAAGGTCTGGTCCAATCAACTAGTGCAGTGTCAGTTCCACAGCTTTATGTTGATCAAGCAGGGACAGAGTTCCTTTTCAGTTAAAGCTCTTTCTGAGGCTTTAACAAAAAGTCTTACAACTACTCCCTGGATTTGATCTTTGCCCCAAAACTGTTTCTTTATTTTTTAATCATTTGCTGGGAGAGACTGGGAATGAGAAACACTTATTTTTGAATTTAGGAAGTCCTGGAAACTATATTTTCTCTAAATTCTCCTGAAAAACTTAATAGTTCGGTCTTTAGTTCATTTTTCTCTCCTAGTATTTTATTATATGCATCTAAAAGAAACCAGTTAGCACTTCTGGTATTCTGCCTGGAAATATTATTAGTCATATTTGCCACTTTACTGGTATGTTTTCTATTTTCTACCTTGCTGTAAGTGATAGTTTTGCTAACTATTCTTCCAGCACATCATTAGGGTACCCTTTTATCCAGCATCCAATAAGTCTTTTCCCTCACTGTCTGCAAGCCCTACATCAATAGTGCTCTTCACACTTCTGTTAACAGTAACCTCATGAGGCTTCCTGATGCTGCCCTTTGCCTGCATCCCCAGCCAGTGTCAATTTTCAGTTTTTTGTTATAGTCACATTGATGGTGTGATATTTGAAACAAGAACGGAAGGGTGAATGTTATCTTATTTGTATAGAGGTAGTATTGGTGTGTGTATGTATGTTAGGTTGTGAATTCCTAGTAGTTTATGCAAAGACAATGGTGGGAGGGAGAATGGCCTGTTTGAGAAAAAGAAAGACATTTAATCTTTATTCAACAATGTTTGTTGAATGACTTCTATATATCAGGCACTGTTCCAGGTGCTGGGAACACAAAGATAAGCAAGCTAGTCTAATGAGAGAGACAACTATTAAACAAATAAATACATTGTAGAAACATAATTACAATTGTAATAACTATTATAAAGGAAAAGTGCAGATACTTTGGAATTATAACAGAAAGATCTTATCTAACCTGAAGGTGATGGTGGGAAAGGAGTGGCAATGAAAAAGACAGGGAAGGCCTCCCGGAGAAAGTGCATTTAAATGGATTTAGCCATGAAACCATCGGATCCTGGGCTTTTCTTTGATATGAAACTTGTTATTACTGATTCAATCTCCTTACTTGCTGATGTGTTCAGATTTTCTGTTTCTTACTGATTTCGTCCTAGTAGGTTGTGTGTTTCCAGGAATCCATCTATTTCTTCTAGGTTATGCAAATTGTTGGTGTATAATTGCTCATAGTAGTCACTTACAATCATTTATCTTCTGTGGTGTCAGCTGTGATGTTCCTCTTTCATTTCTGATTTTGTTTGTCTTCTTATTTTTTGATCAGTCTAGCTAAAGGTTTGTTGATTTTGTTGATCTTTTCAATAAACTAACTTTAGTTCTGTTGATCTTTTGCTAATCCTAATAAGTTAACTGCAGGTTATTTTATGTTTTCTATGCACACAATCATATCATATGTGAAAATTAGCAGTTTCGTCCATTTATTTCATATCCTTACACTTTTAATATCTTTTTCTTGACTTATAGACTAGGACCTCTAGTGCAATGTTGAGTAAAAATGGTGATAGTGAGCATCTTTCTTCTGTTCACTATCACAAAGGGGAAAGAAAAGCTTTCAATATTTTCCTATTAAATACATTTTTTGCTGTAGATATTTTGTTGACGCCCATTATTAGTTTGGGGGAGTTTTTTTCTATTCCTAGTTTATTAACAATTTTCATCATGAATGGATGTTCAGTTTTTGTCAACTACTTTTTCTGTATCAATTGCAATGATTATGATGTTTTTTCAACTCATCAATGTAGTAAATTATACTGATCGATTTTCTTACATTTAACTAACTTTATATTCTTGTGATTAACTTCACTCTATTATGGTGTATTTTAAAAATTATATTACTGGATTCAATTTACTGTCATGTTATTTACATGTTATTTAGGATTTCTGTATCCATGTTCATAAAGATTAACCTGAAATTTTCCTTTCTTGAACTATCATTGTTTAATTTTCTGTTAAGGCTATGCTGGCCTCATAAAATAGTTGAGGACTGTACTCTTTTCTTAGTTTTCTGAATTATTTATGCAAGATAAAATTTATTTATTCTTTAAATGATTGGGGCACTTACTAATGAATTTATTTTTTTTCTGAAAAGGTTTTAATTACAAATGAGATATTCTGAACAGTTGGAATATTTAGATTTTGTTTCTTTTTTCAATTTTAGCAAGGTATATTTTTCTGAGAATTTACTCATAGGGTACTAATTTCAAATTCATGGTATAATAATTTTCATGATTTCTGCAGGATTAGTGGTGATACCCTGTTTTAAAATTCTTGATGCTTATTTCTTCCTCTTCTGTATTTTCTTTGTCAGTCTAACCAGGGATTTCTCATTTGTTTGACTTTTCAAAGAACCAACATTTGGCTTTTTTGATCCTCCGTATATGTTTACTTACTTTCTATTTCATGAAATGACACTTCCTTATTACTAATTTCTATCACTATTTTTGTTACAGGGCACACTCCTCTCCTGGCTAAGGCTCCCCAGAATTGATACCAAGTTGTTGTCTGAGGGCAGGCAGCTGGACCTGTGGATTTGGTATCAATTTTGAGGAGCCTCAGCCAGGAGCTGAGTGTGCCCTGTAACATTTTCTTTGAATTAATTTGTTTTATTTATCTTCTAGAGGTGCACACTTAGTTCAATACTTTTAAAGCTTACTTTTTTGTAATATATGCATAACATGATCTATTATTATTCAGCAAAAAATACTTTCTAATTTTTTTATTTCTTCATGTCTTACATATTATTTGGAAATGTAAATCTGAAATTATAAACATGGATATATCTTGTTTATATATTATAGATTCTTACCTAACATCACTGTGAAAAATATTCTGTACGTAATTGAACAGAACATGCTTTATTCCAGTTGTTGATACAGTTTTCCCTGTGTTCGTACAAGGCTAAGTATATTAATAGTGTAGTTTATATTTTCCCTATCCTTACTGATTTTTATTTATGTCTTCTATCAATTACCTAATGAGACATGGTGGAGTCTATCACTAGGACTGACATTCTTAAGTGTTCTTGCCATTCTGTCAATTTTTACTTAATATATTTTATGGCCATTTTACTGGATACAGGCAAATTTAGAATTGTTATGTCTTTTTAGAGAGTCAAACCTTTTCTCATTATAAAGTGTTTGTCTTTATCTATAGTAATGTTTCTAAAGTCTACCTTTGTGTTAGTAATATAAAGATATAAATTATCTCTGATTAATATTTACCTGGAAAATCATTTTTCACATTTTTATTTTCAACTTTTCCATATCCTTATGATTAGACATATCTCTGGTGAGGATTGCTGTGAAGAAAAATAAAGCAGGAGAGTGGCCATGGTGGTGGGCTTCAATCTTAAATAGGTTGATCAGGGAAGAGCTCACTGAGAAAATGACACTTTTGTGCAAAGGGGGGTAAGGGAGAGAGCACCCTGGGGAGTAATAGTCCAGGGTCAGAGAACAGTGAAAGCAGTGGCTGTGAGGGAGGCCAGACCTGATGGATTTGAGACATAGCAAGGAGACTAGCCTGGCTGGACACAAGTGAACACGGGGATGTGGAGATGATCTGAGAGCATTATGTGGGAATAGTGCTTTAAATTTATGAGTTTGTTGTCTACGCTAAATGATATCGGGGCTAGTGGAGGGTTTGAGCAGAGAGCCTACGCAGAGAAAGGGAGGAGTTTGGAGGCTATGGCAATTATCCAACTGAGAGGTGGTAGTAGCATGGACCAGGTTGTTAGCTTTTGAAAAGGTGAGAATGTTCAGCTTCTTGATCCACTGTATTTTTGAATAATGAGTCACAGGATAGGTTAATGGATTTGATATGGGTTGGGAGGAAAAATATAAAATGGACTCTCCCAGCAAACAATTTAAAAATAAAGAAATGGTTTTAGGGGCCGGCCCTCGTGGCGCACTCAGGAGAGTGCAGCGCTTGGGAGCGCACCTGCGCTCCCGCTGTGGGTTCGGATCCTATATAGGAATGGCCGGTGCGCTCACTGGCTGAGCGCGGTGCGGACGACACCACACCAAGGGTTGCGATCCCCTTACCGGTCACAAAACAACCAAAAAATAAATAAATAAATAAATAAATAAATAAATAAATAAATAAAAAATGGTTTTAGGGCAAAGATCAAATCCAGGGAGTGGTTGTAAGACTTTTTGTTAAAGCCTCAGAAAGAGCTTTAACAGAAAAGGAACTCTGTCCCTGCTTGATCAACACAAAGCTGTGGAACTGACACTGCGCTAGTTGATTGGACCAGACCTTGAGTGACTGGCAGCTTCCAGACTACTCAAACACTCTCTCTGAGGTGTCTCAGTTGTGAAAGAAGGTGTTGGAAGAGTCTTTGGGTATAAATTGTCGGTTGACGCTCCCCGTTAAGGACTTGATAGGTCTTTAATAACAATCACGTTATTTGCCTGGGGCCTAGGCAGGAGTTTCTTGGATTAGTAAAGTTGACGCTTATGAAAATAATGGAATGGCAAAGCTATGTTTATGTAAACAGTAAGCTGCATCAGGATGTGGTAGTTTTTGTTCTTTCTGTTCTCACTCTATATGAAATTCATATTAAAAGAGGTGCCAGAGTAAAAGTTGCACTGGACAAAGTTAAGCAGGTGAAAGAGACTTTATACAAGACTGTTGCAAGTAGGAGAGAGAGACTGAACTCAGCTCACCTGGAACAAAAGTCTGGCTAGATTTTAAGAGCTGGAATGGGAGAATCATAAAAATGCATGTGTTAGCTAATTGTTCATAACCAAAGTAAACTTTCTGGTGTCTTCATGACAGGAGGTAATTTTCTAACTTGAAGCAAGGTGTCTACTGAAGTTAGGCTCCTACTCTCCCATGGAGATTGGAATATAGGGAGCTATCTCTTTTGGTGTTTATATTTCAAAAGGATGCTTCCAAGGTTCTTAGGAAAGACATTCTTTGGGTTGCAAAACTGGCAAGAGGCTTATAAGGAGATTTATACACATTTCAAAGGAGTCAGAGAAAGAATTTGCAATTACAAGGTTTCTAAAGTCAGTTCTCCTTGTATATTATGGATGTTAATCCGTTCTCGGATACATAGTTAGCAAAACTTTTCTCCCACTCTGTAGGTTGTTGTTTCACTCTGTTGATTGTTTCCTTTGCTGTGCAGAAGCTTTTTAGTTTGATATAGTCCTATTTGTTTATTTTTTCTGTTACTGCTTGTGCTTTTGGGCTCATGTTTATAAAGTCTGTGCCCAGACCTAGTTGCTAAAGTGTTTCACCGATATTTTCCCTTAGTAATGTTACAGTTTCAGGTCTTATATTTAAGTCGTTAATCCATTTTGAGTTGATTTTAGTTTATGGTGACTGACGCATATCTAGTTTCATTCTTCTGCATATGGATATCCAGTTTCCCCAGCACCACTTGTTGAAGAGGCAGTCTTTTCCCCAATATAGATTTTTGTTGCCTTTGTCCAGTATCAGATGGTTGTAAGCCTGAGGGGTGATTTCTGAGTCCTCAGTTCTATGCCACTGTCTGCATGTCTACTTTTATACAAGTACCATGCTGTTTTAGTTACAATAGCTTTGTAGTATAATTTGAAGTCTGGTAGTGTCATGCCTTCAGCTTTATTTTTTTTTTGCTCAACATTGCTTTGGCTATTCGGGGTCTTTTGTTGTTCTATATGAAGGGTAAGATTGTTTTTTCCATTTCTGTGAAGAATGTCATTGGTATTTTGATGGGGATTGCATTGAATCTGTAGATCACTTTGGGTAGTATAGACATTTTCACAATGTTAATTCTTCCAATCCAAGAGCATGGTATGTCTTTGCATCTTTCTGTGTCTTCTCTAATTTCTTTCAGAAGTGGTTTGTAGTTCTCATTGTAGAGGTGTTTCACCTCCTTGGTTAAATTGATCCCTGCGTATTTTATTTTTTTCATGACAACTGTAAATGAGCTTACTTTCTTTATTTCTCTTTCTGTTAGTTCATTATTTGAGTATATAAATGCAACTGATTTTTGCAATTATATGGTAAAAAACCAAATAACCCAAATAAACATGGCCAAAAAAACTGAATAGATATTTTTCAAAGGAAGGCATACAAATAGCCAACAGGTACATGAAAAAATGCTCAGCATCACTAGTCATCAGGGAAATGTGAATTAAAACTACATTGAGATACCACCTCAGCCCAGTTAGACTGGCTATAATCAAAAAGACAGTGAATAACAAATGCTGGTGAGGATATGGAGAGAAGTGAACACTCCAACACTGTTGATGGGATTGTAAATTAGTACAACCACTATGGAAATAGTATGGAGGTTTCTCAAACAACTACAGATAGATCTTCCATATGATCCAGCAATCCCACTTCTGGGTATGTACCCCCAGGAATGGAATTCATCATGTTGAAGGGATATCTGTACTCCCATGTTCATTGAAGCGCTGTTCACAATAGCCAAGAGGTGGAACCAACTGAAATGTCCATTGATGGATAATTGGATAAGGAAAATGTGGTATACATACACCATGGAATTCTACTCTGCCATAAAAAAGAATGAAATACTACCACTTGCAACAACATGGATGAGCCTGGAGAAGCTTATGTTGAGTGAAATAGGCAAAGCACAGAAGGATAAATACCACATGTACTCACTCATATGTGGGAACTAAGAGAGAAAGAAGGAAGGAAAGAAAGACCACAGTAGTGAGTTGGACTTGCGGAGGGAGAGAACATTCCTTGGGCTACAAAGTGGAGTGGGTAGGGGAGGGGAGGGAGAGGAAGGTTGGGGATAATTGATTGAGGGACATGGGGTACAAATGCAATTTGTGGTAATGGGTATGCTGCCAGTATGAATCTGGCCCTTACATCATGGGCACAATGGGTGACAATCAGCTTTGTATCTCATGAATATTCATAACCAATAAATAAGTAAATAAATAAAAAATAAAATAAACTCAATGCTTTAAAAAAGGGAGGTTGGAAACCTACAGTCGGGAAGAAACCTGTCTAAAGTTTACTTGACCTGAGGCAGATGTTGAAGGCCCTCTTAAGTCAAAGCATTCATGTCATTTAACTTGAAGACGTTTTTCTATTTCTGCACTGTATCATTTGGGCTATGTTGTGCTGTTGTCCTTATTGCACAAGCTTTCTGAGAACTAGTTTGGATAGTGTGGTTATATGTAATTAGAGTTGGGAAATAGGTGTAAATTTTCAGCACAGTGAAATAGTGTCTTAATTATGACCTTTTCCAGAGGCCCCCCAAAGATGTAAAAGTGCAACAGTAGATACTGGGAGCATGACCTCTGTACAGTGAGGGCTGGGTTACCCTGATTCTCTTTTGATATCTTCCCTTTACAGGACAAGCACGTCCTGCTTGATCATAAGCTTATCTGGTAAGCTCGATGAGCTAATAATAAATAGGGAAATCTACAGAAGAAAGTATGGTGGTTTGAAAGAAAGTTTGTGAATTTTCTATCCAAGATACTGCCAAGAATGTGATTGCTGAAAATGTGTACTCCTGGATGTGTTAGCTGTAAGGGGCAGTAAAGATGAGGTAGGGAGTGAATAGGTAGCAAAACACACTTGTGTTTCTATTGAGACTCCTCCCAAATAAGGGACATTGGTGAGACAAGGAGCTATGTCATCATTCTTGAGAAGCAATGAAGATACATTTTAAGAATTGTAGGCATCTCATTATAACAGAATAATCGAAAAGAAACAATACATCATACATATATATACATGAGGGTGGCTAGTAATTGGATCAAAACCCTTGAACTTGGAGTTATCAACACCATGCTTTACCAACTGAGCTAACCAGCCAGACCCAGAAACAATAATGGCAGGTATATCTAAAGAAACTTTTCATGTAATAGAAAAAAAGAAAATCTGAATTTTCACATTGAAAGAGTTCACATTCCAGACAAAATCAGCGAAATCAAAAGCTATATATATCCTTAGGGTGGGAGGTGCAGTGAATAACAAAAGTAAAGAAAAAGTACCCTACAATTGTGCAAGCACTTTATTTTTAATTCACAACAAATAAAACCATATCATCTATTGTATGTGATATGATTCTTTCCAATGCAAGGGGCAGAAAACTCATCCTCATTGACTTATACAAACATTATAAAAATTATGTAAATGAAAGGTTCAAGGTTGGTAATGGTTCCAAGTGCAGCATGATGTGAAGGTTTGAACCAGAGCTTGGTTTTGTTGAAATAAACAAATACTATCCAAATAAAATCAAACATAGGCTATTTCTTCAGTT
Organism: Cynocephalus volans; assembly: GCF_027409185.1. Lineage (NCBI taxonomy): Eukaryota > Metazoa > Chordata > Mammalia > Dermoptera > Cynocephalidae > Cynocephalus > Cynocephalus volans. The sequence continues at coordinate 108,554,608 of NC_084463.1, read as the reverse complement.
TGCTATACAATTGAGTCAGGCACCTTCACTTGTATTTAGCTCAAAGGCAGACAGGAAGTGGGAAAACTTTATAACGAACAAAAGGAAAGGTCCAAGTATGTTCTCTTTGGAGGTCGATGGCATGGGAAAGCTGTAGGTGGCTGACTGGAAGTGGACATCTTATGTGACTGGTTAGGGGAGCATATTTGGCTTTCTCTGGTGGGTCCCAATTTGGAAGAGGACAACAATGTGAAAAAAACTAGGAAGACTGGCAGTCGTGGACCAAGTCCTGACCATCCTGGGCTGATTGCTGCAGAGATTGTGGGTCAGAGTTCTATTGCCATATACAGTCTAAACCTTGTATATTGTCTCTCAGCTTATTTACAATTATCAGCTCTGACTCATAGTGTGCTGATTTTTATTAGTCCATTTACGCTGCTTATAACAAAATACCTGAGACTGGGTTATTTATAAAGAAAATGAAATTTACTCCTTACTGTTTCTGAGGCTGGGAAGTCCAAAGTCCATCTGGTGGTGGCAACAGTGACCCAGGGGTCTCACATTGCAAGATGGTGTAGGCAGAGAGAGCAGAGAGAGAGAGAGAGAGAGAGAGAGAGAGAGAGAGAGATTCTCCTCTTATTTTAAAACCCTCAAAACCACACCCCTGACCACCATTTTTAATCCATTCACTACAGCATGGTCCTGCAATCCAATCACCTCTCCAAGGCTCCACCTTTCAATTACCATATTAGGATTTCCACCCTTTTAACAATCGCGGTAGGGTAAGTTTCTAATACATAAAACTTGGGGAACACAGTTCAAGCTCCAATGAGTTCTGCGGGGACATAATTCAATCCACTACATGATTCCTTCCTAAATGTTTTGAGGTTGTGATTGCAAAATGGCTCCTGCGACGTTAGGCCTTAGATAGTCTCACAATTGAGTCTATCAGGGAAGAACAAGACAGTCTTTTCTAGAATTTCCAGGAAAAATATATTGCATTTCATTGCTTCTGGCTGTACAGTGCTCCACCCTTGAGCCAACCACAGTGGCCAGCTAGTGTAAATCATGAGCACCCAAGGCTTTCAGCTAGGAGTTGGAGAGGATAAATCCCCAGAAACAAACTGTGTCTAATTTTGTTTGAATGTTAAGATCACATCCAAGAAATATTTATTGCACAAATTAATGAGTGATAATAAGCCTTTTTTGGTTATTTTAACACTGAATACCAGAGTAAAATGACACAAAATTTTCAGACTTCTAAGGAAAACTGATTGTGCTTGAAATCAATGGCACCAAGACATTTTGTCATATACAGGTGAAAGCAACAGAACCATATTCTCAGTTGTGCAATTACTTCTAAAAATATTCGACTCATTTATTTCTCTTGAAAGTAACCTCTCTGGTCAGCCACATAAATAATGAACTAAAAAACAGTGACGTTAAGTTAAGAAAAAAAGAGTAAAGGCTCTCCAACAGGACTATAAGAGCTTCAACTGAGCCAGCTCCCAGCCCATAGCAAGACTCCTCAGGGGAAATGGTGCTTCTACAAACCACACATGCTTAAAATCCTAAGCAGTGAACCTTCAAAAATTTAAGTGCAATGTTTTGATGTTCATGATGGAATCAATATGGAGCCTAGAGACAAATTAATAAATTGCTAGTTATTATCCTCCATTATGACATAATCCTATAATTGCATTAAAAAAATTCCTTTTATAGGACCTTTCCTGCAGGCACAATCTATTACCACATTCCAATTCATATAGTGCTTTTTAAATATATATTTATAGGTACCAAATATTGTTTGGCTGACTTCAAGTCATGAGACCTCTACAAATTTTCTCTAAGGAATGAGTATTACATGTTAATGGAAAATAGATTAAATAAATATCCCTCCAAAATACCCATGTATTGGTTTCCTAGGGCTGCTGTAACAATGTTCCACAGTTGGAGTGGCTTAAACAGCAGGCAGTTGGCTGGGAAAGAGTTCCAAAACCTGGAAGTTGGTGTTATAACATCGCTCTCACCAGCTGAGCTAACCGGCCAGCTCAACAACAGAAATTTATCGCCCCACAGTTCTGGAAACTGAAAGGCCAAAATCAACATGTCAGCAGGGTTGGTTCCTTACGAGGGCTGCGAGGAAAAGTTGTATGAGGGCTCACCCTCATGACCTCACTTCACCATGATTGCCTCTGTAAAGACCCTGTCTCCAAATAAGGTCACATTCTGAGGTACCGGTGGTTAGGACTTCAACACAGGAATTTTGCAGGAACAATGCAACCCATAACAACCTCATTTAATACTAACTGTAGACAACCCAAGATATTAGTGTACTTCAGACTTTGCTAAGAAATTAAACAGTCCTAATTCATGACAGGGAATTAAGAAACAGGACTCTGACACCGCAGGACTGCCTCTGGTATTGTAGCTCATTCAGGGCTTCAGGGAACCAGACTGTTGTCATCTCTGGTACCTCACAGCTGTTCTGATTCACTGCTGCAGGGGAACTCAGTTAGGCTTGGCTGACATTTGTTGATCAGACATATAATGCTGCCTGTCATAAGAACTCCATTTGATCCTGTTCTTAGTTGTTTTAGTGTATATGCAGCAAAGGCACTGAACATCTTCCAGAACACCATTCATTCATTGACAGAGCACAGCAGTGGGGCATTCCTTGAGACTCTCATTTGCATCTGGAGACCATAAAGACAGGAGCCTCACACAACCTACTCTTTTCTGCTGGCTCCTGTAATCTTCCAAATGGCAGCTTGGGGTGGTTGGTTTTCTTTCCTTCCTCTGAAACTAGACACATACTCATGAAAAAGCTTTGGGTGGAGCCTTACACTACCTTACGAAACAGTGCCAAGTAATCTCAACATCTCACACACTGAAAAACTGGTCCTGTTCAGACCTCTAAGGAAAAGGAAGGGCCATCCTTATAAGTCAGAGATGAGATTTCCCCAGCAGTGCCCTTGAAAGTCAGCAAGCTTGGCACAGCCTCCACCTGACTGGTAGACTAAGTAAAAAGAGCTGTGTCTCAGCAGCAGGTGGCTAACACACATAATAGGACAAGACAAAAATTGGGCCGCCACAAAAAACATAGAGAAAAAGAAACTAGGATAGCAGCAATGCCTGCTTAGATCCTCAGCCTCTATAGTGAGTACATCTCATATCCCACCGGGTCTGCTCAGTCACAGGCATCTCCAAGATCCTCGGTACCTGTGCAAGGAAAACAACAGGCCTATGACCTGTTGGCAAGGAGCAAATTGACGGGCTTCAGAAAACCAAAAGGCTCCTTTCATGAAGAAGCTGGCTGCAGCGTCTGACCCCAGGCTTCCCGCATTACCCACAGTGTTAGTTTGCTTGGGCTGCCATAACACAATGCCACAGACTGGGTGGCTTAAACAGAAGTTTATTTCTCATAGTTCTGGAGGCTGAAAGACCAAGATCAAGGTGTCAGTTGGCCTGGTTTCTTCTGAGGTCATTCTCGTTGGGCTGCAAATGGCCTTCCTCTCACTGCATCTTCACATGGTCGTCTCTCAGTCTGTGTGTTGTCTGTGACCTAATCTCTTCCTATATGGATGCCAGAGTTTTGGGGTGAAGGCCAGACCTCGTTTAACTTAATTACTGCTTCAAAAGGCCCCATGTCTAGATACACTCACATTCTGAGGGTTAGGATTTCAACACGTAAATTTCAGGGGACACAGTTCAGCCCATAATGCAGACCACAACTAAAAGAGAACCTTGACTGTCACCCACAAGCCCATGCAGCCCTGCTAAGGGTAGGGGCAGCGGGGCTCTTGCTGCACTAGCATCCATTGGCCAGGATGAACTCGACAGAAACACCCCATGGTTAGACTTCACCCATCACTACAGAGGGTGGGGGGGCCTGGGAGGGAACCCTGTTCCCTAATCATTCTGTCAGCAAGTACCCCATGCTCCCTCCCAAAATACATACACACCCTTGGTTTATGGCAATAAAAGAAAAGGGGAACTTTACCAACAAGAAGTATAATTGCTGAGAGAACTCACCCAACTGACAGATACCAGTCAACTGGATTAGTAGTTCTTAATTAGTAGTTCTTAAAAGATAAACTTCAGGGGATCAGGGAACCACCGAACTGATATGCCAAAATATAGAGCACATATGTGCCTTTTCCTCAAGCGTGCATCAATAGCAGTTTTCAGATTCTCAAAGAAATCTATGACCCATGAAAGGTGGATAATTATTGCCCTGGAATTTAATCTATAATATGGGCATTTCTCCTATAGTGTGAATTTTTAATAACATACCCTGGATATAAGAAAATCAATTAGTGAACATGGTCTGCATTACAGGGGCCACGACTGGTTTTGTAGAGAGATCGTGGGAAAGGCTACTGGTTAACACATCTTCTTTCCTACACTGGGTATGTGCTTGCGGCATATTAAAAGCCATAACTATAAGAATGTGTAAAAAAGAAATTAGAAATGAAGGTGCTGGTGGTGATGGAAAAAGAAATTCTAGGGGTAATCAAATGCTAGATTTGTATTGTGATATTTAGCTTTAGAAATTATAAATTTATGCCTATAAAAATGTCCCTTTCCCATTGAAGCAATCATTTTTATATTGCCTTTTTAAAGAAATAATTTGAAGGGTCTATGTCAAAAATATTGCTGTCAAGGAAAAGACATTAAAACATTAGATATATGAAGAGAATCAGCAACTCCAAAAATAATATCAACATAAGGGACCGAAGCAAAGGCTTTTAGGGTGAAACAGATTAAATGCAGGAAGCAGAAGAAAACTTGAAAATATATATTATCACTGTGAATAGAGAGCATTGATTTTAAAAATCCATATATTCATAAAAAAGGGGGCTCAATCCTAAAACAATAAAGGGGATATCAAAATGATTTATAAAATAACTGGAGAAATGGAGTAACAAAAGAGATAAAACAGAATACTAAATAAGGAGTTGCAGATTTACAGAAAGAATTAATTTGGAATTCAAATAAAATTGTTAAGAAATAAAAGTTATAATGAAAAAGATAAGAGACAGAGAGGATCAATCAGATAGGTCTTATACTCACAGGAGTTCAAGCAGGAATGACGGAACAGACAGAACAGGAAAAAATAAATTCCTCTCAGTTGAGATCTTCGGGGTGAAATGACTCACTACAAAAGTTTTCATAAACAGATGAAGGGAGTGGGGAGTAAGAGTGAAAGAAAGAAGGGAGAGGAAGAAAAGACAGAAAGGGTCAGGGGGCAGAATCCGAGTGAAACTTGTACAGAAGTATCAGATCAAGATCAAGAAAGCAGAAGGGGGGTGGGCGGGATATCCAAAAAGGAAAGAGAACAAAAATGGAAGTAAATATCTTTTCTGCTATACTGGAAGCTAGAAAATAGCAAAATGATGATTAGGTTTCTTAAAGCATTGAAACCCTAGAATTATATACAAACCAAACCAGTGCATACAGAGAGGTGATAAAAGAAAAACATTAGATAAAATAAATTCAGCAGAGTTTATCTGAGCAAAGAAAATTTGTGAATCAGACAAGCCTCAGAACCTGAGCAGGTTCAGAGAGCTCCACTTTGCAGTGTGGGCAGTGAGTATTCACAGACAAGATGTCGAAGAAAGAAAAACAAGGAACAAAAAGCACATTGGTCATTCCAAAGTTATTTTCCTTGTAAAGGTTAAAGCAGAGAGGACTTCCTTTTCATGCTGACTAAAACTGGCCTGTTTGGGTATTTGGCTATTATAGCTCTCACTCCTGATTTCTTGGAAGGACAGATAAACCGCTTAGTGTCAGCCTGGTGTAGTGGAGCTTGCATGAGTGACTCCGTTTTAGTTTGTTCTGTTAGGACCACCTAGTGCAGGAGTTCAGTCCAAATCAATGCCCTTCTATAACTTTATTTAACAAAGGCAAAGGAAAAACTTCTTTAGACCTGCAAGGATGCAGAATATATACCAACTACTTAATGTAATTCTTTGAAAAGAATTACTCCTGGAAAGACTGAAGCTAAATAAAACTTAATCTGAAAAAAACAGATCTCAAGAGAAGGGAACATATAGGATCTAAGAATGGTGACCCACTAAATCAGAAAACCTTGTAGTTAGGTTTAAAAATAATTTTAGTCATGAATAACAACATATGATGCAATAGTAAATGAAAGGCTATTAAGATAAAAGTATAAGAAAAATTAGTAACAGTCCCACACTGAAATTTTTGATTATTTTCACAAACCTGGGAATGATAATCAGGGAAAACAAGTAAACCTTTGCTTAAAGCCTTACCTATTAGAGGAATTTCATAGAGATTCTTTCTTCTGACATGGATGAAGAGCTACAACAATAGCAAATGTTGAAACTCAACATTTGTGAAAGCAATTGTCATACTCCAGCCACAGCTCCAAGCACTTTGCATTTATTAATTCCTTTACTTTGTGTCATAAATATTTAAAATATACAATATGGCAGGGATACTCTGAGTGTGATCCTGGGTCAAGCAACTGTTAGAAATGCAAATTCTTTGGCCCAGCCCAGACCCACTGAAACAGAATCTCTGGGGTGGGGCCCATGGGTCTGCATTTTAACAAGCTGTCCAGGTGATGCTTCTGCATGCTAAAGTTTGAGAAGCACATATCTTCCCAGTTAATGTGCTAAGATTGTAAGAGCCCACCACAGCAAATAGTCACAGACAATTAGCCTTAGAGGAGCCATTTTGTAGAATACAGCTTTAAGCAGAATGCTAGCCATAAAAATTTCTTTTTGTAACCTTGGCTCACAGCATACCTCTTGGGAGAATGCTGCAGGACGTACTGCTCATAAAGAGCAAGATAATAAGAACTAATTAGGAATGAGGTGAACTAACCATTCTTCCTTTAGAGTCACAGCTGCCCAGGAACAAGACAACCACATCCAGTTTGTGAGAGCCAGATAATGCCCACATCCCAAGAATGAGCTGAAGAATTACAGAACTGACCATAACATAACAAAAGCCCAGAGTCTGCAAGATTGTACAGCAGCCTCCTGAAGATGAATGACCTCTCCTTTTTGTTTCGCACATTTTTCCCTTTAAATCCTTTGCTGAGGCTCCTGAGGCTTTGAGACAGTTTTAATTTGACTGTCTCCTCAGATGTCTGCTAATAAAGCTTCCTACCTACACCAACATTTGGGACTGGCAAGTCTTTTATTTCTGTGCAGAGAGCAGCCAAACTTTGGGTGCCAGTGACAAGATGAACCAGTGTGTTTCAAAGGCATTAAAAGTTTACCAGGAGATATTGATCCTCCTAGTTTCTGAGAGCACAAGTAGAATCTGGAGCAACTAGAGTAGGTCCCAGAATGTAGTAATTGGTCTCAAGCAGTCTTTCTGGGCTTCTCAGGCCACCAGCCTAAACAGGTGCAGCTCTGATGGGACTCTGTGTTCCTGCAGACAGTGAGCACTGTAAGCGGTGTTTGACTTTAGTGCTTTGCCCAAAGGTAGTGAGTGAAGCCTCGGAGATGCTTTGAAGAGTGTGCTGCTATCTTCAGGATAAAGGGGTTCCAGGTGCTCTAGGAGCACAGAGTACAGGCAATATGTAGATGGTTGGGAATATCAGGCAAGGGGACCCTGGTGGGCACAGCTCCCAAAAGTGGCCCCAATTTTCTGCCTTCACATATACTTCTGTTCATTTGCATCTTAACTCTCTGTTAGCAACTGCTCTTGCTTCACATGTGCATTCTCCACAATAGCACATCATTGTGATAAAAGAAAAACTTAAGTATATTTAAATGTTAAAGAGTTTATCTGAGCATTCATCTACTCATGAACAGGGGCAGAAACAGACCACTCAGAAGCACTTCACAGGGAGAGACAACAGGAAAAACTTCCATAAACTGCAGAAGCAAGACAATGAAAACAATGTTTTGGTTTTGGGTTTTTTTTTTGGCACCTGGCCCATATGGGATTGAACCCTTGACTTTGGTTTTATAATACCTTGCTCTGATAAACTGAGCAAACTGGTCAGCATCCAGAAGACAATTTTAATTGGTTAGAAGGAAAGTCCCTAGTTAAAGGTTAGTGGGTGGTTTCTGGTCTCAACTTACTGTTTACATTGGGCTTTGGTTTGTTCATGTAGGAATTTAAAGTGCTAGAGCCATCCTAATCTAATTGTCTCCTAAATAGATTATTTAACAATTGTCATTTCAAATACTCCAGGTGAAGGAAAAAAATAAAATAGTTGTAAAACTCATTCGCATTATCACAATAAATTTCATTCAGATCCCCATATTGGCCACCACACAAAAATATAATTAATTAATTAATTAATTAAATTCCAACATTACAGTTATCAGTGAAAGAAAATAAAAGATTAGATTTTTAAATTTTTATCAATCAAGTATCTTGTGAGAGCAGCTTTTTACTAATAGTGACCATCAAAAATGTGAAGTGATTGTCCTTAAGATGTCTTGTTCAGGAATTGCATTTAGCCATTTCAAGCATATAAACCAATATTAGAAAATTATACTCATGAAAGCAACCTCAAATTCCATGTCCAAATTTCTGAAAATATTTTATTACAAATATAGAAATTGGCATTTAATATCTTCTCTAATACTTTGTAAATTTTTATTATAATTATGAAATATAAAATATAATAAGTTTTTCATCTTACAGATGCCCATAAATGACTTCTCATTTACCTCTGTGTGCCATATGTTCACCAGTTTTAAGCAGTGTTTAGACTCTCGATTGCACTGGAGGCTGGTGTTGAGAAGCACACATAATAAATATGTGTTACTTTTGTGGTTAAAATTATCAATAAAGATTTAAAGTAATTTAAAGTAAATAGCAATAATATAGTGTAACAGCATTTACAAAATATACACTTATCAATTAAAAAAAATACATGATACTGACTCACAAGCAGAAAAATAGACACCAGAAAACAGAGGTGGAGTAGTGCAACAAGTACAACCTTCCTCATTGGAAACATGTATCAAGCGTCTAACAATGTTCAATGATTGGACCTGTTAAATCAGACAAAAGTTAGCCCCAGGAGACTGTCTATGAGTTCCTAACTGCAAACTAACTCAGTACGTGAATAAACTGAAAACCTAACTTAGTAACAAATAGCTGAGTCTCCACCAATCACAAGCTACCAACTGTTCAAACCATGTTTAAATGAAAGAGACAAGCTGTAAACAATCAGGCTGCCTCTGGACCTCACTTCTGTTTTCTGTATGTCACTTCCCTTTCTCTGGCTGGCAATATAACCTGTGCATGGGGTGGGCTGGAGCACTCTGAGCCATTTTTGGTTGGAACTGCTGCCTGTTTTTAGAATCACAAATAAAAGCCAGTTAAGATCTACAAAACTAGATTTCTTGTAATTTTGTCTTGTAACAAACCTGGTAATTCCTTTTCTGAAATCTTGCCTGAAACAAATAATTTTAAATACTGGAGGGAAAATACCATCCATGTAATAGGAGCGCTTTTTACGTATTGACAAAATTCAAAACACCTTAAGCATCCAAAAATAGGGAATGGGCAAATAAATTAGCTTTTTCATGTTCTAATGAAAACTTACATTTATGAAAATTTTGTGATAACATAAACAATGTGTAAGTTATTAATTTAAATGAAACAAATATATAAAAATACACATTTGAATAATCCTGTGATAACAACAACAAATATTTCCATGGAAAAAAATACTTGGAAAGGAACTCAACAAAATATTAATGATGCGTAGTATTTCATGGTAGAATTTTAGATAACAGCTTTTCTCTGCATATTTTCTTTGAGAAGCACATATTATTTTCTGATGAGAAAAAAGTATTCATTTTTATATTTGAAATGAAGCTGTATATGCGATTTGCTTTCCATTTCAAGTTTGCTTGGAGTACCAGCCACCTCTACTCCAAGCATCTTTGCTGAGGGAGATTCTAATACCTTTTATCTGTCTGTAGTGCTGCTTGCTATTTGCCTGGATTTTCTCAAAGAAAACCATAGCTCTATTTCACTTCTAGAATGTTCTTTTTCTTCTCAAACTTAATTCATGACCACCATTGTTAGAGTTCCATAGTTTGTTTTTCACATAGAAAAACGTAATTTAAAATTTTCTAGCTTTAAGCATCAGTACATTGTGGATTATACTGTTAAATTATTCACTCCATGTAACTTTTCACAAGTTTACATTCTTTGGTAACAGTATATCCGTCTGGATTGGGTTTTGCTATAAGCAACATCCTGGTCATGCTGGTAGCTTTTATGAAAGTTGGCTGGTCCACATCTAGCACCGTGGCTGTTTTCAGATGGAGGGAAGAGGAAGGACAAAGAGCAGATTGTCCCTGTTAACTAAGTCATCTCCTTTAAAGAGTTTTCACAGAAGTCCAACCCAAGGAATACAATTGCTTCCCTTAAGAAAATTAGGGGCTTGTTAGCTAAAGAAAAGGGAGAATGAGCATAAACTAGGCAACTAGCAGTATCTGCCACAGAGACTGTAACTAAAAATCACTGAAGAGAATAGTATAAGAAAATGATATGATTAGTACATTATGTGTGAAGCATAGCAGCGACTTCTACTCATCAGAATGACAAAATTGGAAAACTACAGCCAAATTTAATATTAATCATTTCTATCTCCCCAGATAATATCACAACTGTATGAATTCCCAGCATGTACTTGGATACACACGCACCCATTTGGAATCAATGTGACCTGATTGTTTGCTGTAATTCCATAAACATCTTGCCAGTGCAGTATTTTGTTTATCACAAAGGACAATGAAATAGGAAAGAGTATAAATTTAGTGACCTTCCAAAGTCTAATCACTATCCAATAAACTGTAAGTCCTTCAAAGGCAGGGACTGTTTCATTCATAATTGGATCTCTTGAGAAATTTTTTAAAAGAATTTTTTTCTTAAGAAAAATTGGTTTATACAATCAATGAATGGACAAATGAATTAAAAATGGTTAAAAGAATTCTCTTTATTTGACTTCCTTTGTTTGTTTGCTTATTTGTTTGTTTTAGATAAGCCTTACTTAATCGATTCTTTTAGGAGCCATAAGAAGGAAACTTAAAGATATGAAGAGATGGGATCCAGTCAAAGGCTTTTGCTAATTTTTGTTTGATGCCAAACTGAAAACAATATTATACAGCATTCAGATATTGCCCACAAGGTTTCAGACTTTTGCTGATGAAATAACCATTTTTTTTTTTTTAAAAACTCCAATCAGATTTACACCTCCACCACCATTTTTGGCAGGGGTAGATACGAACAAGAAAAAAGCTTTTTATTGAAGGAAGGATTGCTTCATAGAGGAAAGTGTTCTGACAGAGGATTTATTATCTCCCCTGGAGTAGAAATGAGCGGTGGTGTTAAGTCCTTTGATGCAGATTCGATGAGTGGGAACCTACCTATTTCTGGTAGCAATATTAAAATAGTTAACAAGAATGAAAGGTTACTTTTCAGTGTTGTAAAGTGTGTAGTTATTCATTCCAAGAAAGATTCATGGAGATATTGCTATGACTCAAGGGGGCATTTTTGCCCTATAAAAGAAATTTGACCAGGTTTCCAAAAGCAATTGTTAATAAATAAAAAGGACAGCAATACTGTAAATGACTTTTAAAATGATCACATGTTCTCTGCTCAAAACACTGGATTAATATATTGTAAGACAATGAGATGAAATCCAGTTTTGGATAATGATCCTTCTGCATCCCTGAATACAACCATTGAGGTCCTGTCAGTAAATAGCTGCTTATTTCCACTTATTAATAGAACAGATTTTCACTACAGAACTAAAAATCTCAGACCTTTACTTGTAGGTTGCTTGGAGTTCAACCCAGTCATTGGGACAGAATAGGTCTTCTGGTCATACTGAATTACTTAAAATCATTTACAAAAGTAATTTGGTAATATCTCAGAAAATGTACAAGCTCACATGTGCTTCAACCTACTAAACCCAGTTCAAGAAAGCTATTTAGTACAAATTAAAGCACCAGAATTATGAATGTATAAAAATAGGTACTTTATTTTTGTATTGTCATTGTGAGGAATAAAACCAAACAAACAGTAGGGCCACTACTAAACAAATTGTTGGAGAAATTGTGTTATATCCAATACTACAAATTATTGTGCAAGTATGAAAAAAGAATGGAAACATTAACACATAAAGATGCCCTAATATATGATGAAACATTCAGAACTTAACAAATTAAGCATGCTCAAACCAAGATATGCAAACTGTTGCAAACTGTTTTCACCATTTAATAAATTTAAAGAGAGTTCAGGCAGCTACCAAACATCGCATGACTTCTCAGCGGTCACACTGTTGGTAAAACCACTTTTCTTTGCCATAATTTCATCAAAGCCCTTTTCATCTCACTGTTTCGCAAGCTGTAGATAAGCGGATTCAGCAGAGGTGTAAGCAGCGAGTAGGACAGTGACATCAGTTTCTTGGTTTCTGGTGAGTAGGCAGACTTGGGCTGTAAATAAGTCATAATGGCTGTGCCATAGAAGAGGGTGACAGATGTGAGATGGGACACACATGTGGAAAATGCCTTTTGTCTCCCAGTGGTTGACGGCATCTTCAGGATGGTAAGGACAACTTGAAGGTAAGACAAGAGTATTAACAAGAAAGGAACCAAAATAATCAAAATGGTGCCTGTGAAGGCATAAATCTCAAACAAAAAGGTGTCTGCACATACAAGCTCTAGCACAGCTGGGGTTTCACAAGATATATGATCAATTTCATTGGGGCCACAAAAGGGAAAACTAAATACCCATGATGTTGGTACAGTAGCCACTATCATCCCTGAGATCCATGAGAACATTACTAATTTCAAAAAAACCCTTTTGTTCATAGTCATTGGGTAGTTCAGAGGATGGCAGATTGCAGAAAATCGGTCATAAGCCATTGCCCCCAGGAGAAAACATTCAGTCCCACCAAAAAGAAGAATGAAATACATCTGTGCAAAACAGCCTGCAAAAGATATTGTGGTTTTCTCCGTGGAGAAGACCACCAGCATTTCAGGCATAATGACTGCACTGAAACTCAGGTCCACCACAGATAAGTTCTGGAGGAACAGGTACATGGGAACGTGGAGCCTCTGGTCCAGGGAGATGATGACTATAATGATGGCATTTCCCACCAGGGTCACCAGATAAATCACCAAGAAAACTGCAAAGAGCTGCTGTTGGAGTTGAGGGAAGTTAGAGAAGCCCAAGAGGATGAATTCAATGACAGAGCTTTGATTTTGCCTTTTCATTTCCTCAGTGGAGCCCTGTCTTGTTTTTATGAACATAGTATGCAAAGTGTGATGTCACAGTCCAGCAGCTGAGAGTTCCAGTCTGCATTCACCCAGAAAAGCCTGGGAGAAGATGAGAAGAGGAGCCCATCCTGACAGAAATTTACTTCGGCAATTTTAGAGAATGGCCAAATTCTTACATTAGTGAATCTTTCAATTATAAATGAAGTGTTGAAAAATTCTGGCTCCGAAATCTCATTGGTAAAGTACAAAATAACATCAAAGTTGTATAGAAACTTGTACACTGTGAAGTTTAAAAATTGAACATGGCCTTAAAGCAAATATAAATATTTTACAACTTAGGTCCCATTCCTATAACATAGGTATTACCTGTTTTTCTCAAATTTAAGAAAATATGAAATTCAAGACCAAAACAATAAAATGTTGAAAAGTAGATAGGTTGAAAAAAAAACTCCTAAAATTTTGATAATAAATGAAAAATTCAGAGTTACAGCAAATTTGATACAAATTTACTTTTAAAATTATTAGACTCAACATGTCCATATGACTTACTCAAAGATGACAATGTTCTATAGAAACACACACAGCGGATTGTGGTTTACATGCACCTATCTTAGGTGACCTATAGACAAAGTGATTAGAATGCAGGCTTAATGATTTTTGCCCAGACTGGACCCGATGTTTGCTTGGATGTGAAATTTTTAGGGCCAGATATCCAAGGCCCATCCTTGTGACCATGATGACTTAAGAAAAGGCCCATTTGGGGGGGGTCAATAGGAAACTACTTTAAAAGTTGCCACTCTCTCTCTAACTCCTGTCTCTCTCTTCTCACTCCTAACTGTCCTCTTCATGAAGATATTTATTTAATCATTAATTATTCAACAAGCACTGACTGACCATCTAGCATCTTCTAGGCTCTGTATGCTCGGGGACACATCAGAGTCCAGAGCTCAACAGAGAGCTACACTAAATAAAATAGCTTCCAACACTTTAACCAGAATGGCACATAAAATATTACCCATACCTGATACCCCAGGACTCTCTAAAAACTGCCTTGTATACCTTGCTCTGTTTTGTTCCATTATCACCAATCGACATTACATATACATTGGCGCATATATATATATATTTAAAAAACCAAATATATATTGAACTCCCTCACTAGAGCATAACTCAAAAGGGAAAAGATTTTGTTGGCTTCTTTGCTATATACTACATAATGCCTACAACAGCCCCTGACTCATAATAGATGTTAA